>NC_091104.1:25605154-25908411 GCF_024713975.1 Paralichthys olivaceus | reverse complement strand
ACATGTGTCCACAAAGGAGAGGTTGGGCGGAGGCGATAAGCAGCAGCCATTGTTATGCGTGCGTACGTACGAGGCACCACAACACGTGAGATTTGTGCCAAGAGCTCCGCACGGACATCCACCACTTGGGGGTTATCGCTTCTCGGCCTTTTGGCTAAGATCAAGTGTAGTATCTGTTCTTATCAGTTTAATATCTGATATGTCCTCTATAAGAGGACTACATATTAAGCCGATTTTTAGCACGAGGGGCTGAAATTTGGAGCTTGCTCCTTTCACTCCACGCATCGACCTAGCATTGCAGTGCCGCTGGGAACGGTGCACTCTGTTCTTACCTTGTAGAAAACCAAGCACTCAAACAATTGTCCTGTTTCAAAAGTCAATTCACAGCGGGTGAAGGAAATGAAGGTAATGGTCCGGCAGAGAGAGAGAGAGCCAGTGTGTAAGGGATACAACGTCATAAGCACAGTCTCCTTTTGCCTTGAGTCTTGATTGAAGAACAATCCAGAAACTCTGATCAGGGGTTCACCAATTCCTTACGGATTGATATGGCTGCAGTAGATGTCTACTACACGTCTGTGCCTGACCATCCACGGCTCTCAGTGGGATCCCAATGAGCTTGAACTGGATTCCAAATTGAGTTGGAAGCCTTTGTCAAGCATGAAAACTTGTTTTCACACAAGACCTTCTGGGAGACTTGGTGAGAAGCTTGGTGGCAGCCTTTAGGACCAAATGTATGCAGTTCAGGGATGTATTGCTAAGACAGGCTCAAAAGCCAACCACATTAGCCAGGGCAGGAGGAAATAAAGATGTGTCTACTTTTGATTGGCAGAGGGTTGGGAATGTTGCATACTGGGATAGGAAAGCAAAGAGAGGCCTACCGTGAAGGTGGTGACTGTCACCGAGAGCCTCCTCTGCTGCTCAGGAACAGAGGGCCATGCTGACTCTGGTTTCTCTTCAAAGCGCACAAGTCTTTCGCCTTTTACTAAAGACTTCCGTGGAGAGGAACATCCATGAGTTGAATATATTTTTGGCAGGCTTTGCTGTATTGCTGAGCCTTTTGAAATTGTGAAAAGTCAAAGAGCTGTCCAACTTCAGAAACCATGTGTCCACAAAGGAGAGGTTGGGCGGAGGCGATAAGCAGCAGCCATTGTTATGCGTGCGTACGTACGAGGCACCACAACACGTGAGATTTGTGCCAAGAGCTCCGCACGGACATCCACCACTTGGGGGTTATCGCTTCTCGGCCTTTTGGCTAAGATCAAGTGTAGTATCTGTTCTTATCAGTTTAATATCTGATATGTCCTCTATAAGAGGACTACATATTAAGCCGATTTTTAGCACGAGGGGCTGAAATTTGGAGCTTGCTCCTTTCACTCCACGCATCGACCTAGCATTGCAGTGCCGCTGGGAACGGTGCACTCTGTTCTTACCTTGTAGAAAACCAAGCACTCAAACAATTGTCCTGTTTCAAAAGTCAATTCACAGCGGGTGAAGGAAATGAAGGTAATGGTCCGGCAGAGAGAGAGAGAGCCAGTGTGTAAGGGATACAACGTCATAAGCACAGTCTCCTTTTGCCTTGAGTCTTGATTGAAGAACAATCCAGAAACTCTGATCAGGGGTTCCCAATTCCTTACGGATTGATATGGCTGCAGTAGATGTCTACTACACGTCTGTGCCTGACCATCCACGGCTCTCAGTGGGATCCCAATGAGCTTGAACTGGATTCCAAATTGAGTTGGAAGCCTTTGTCAAGCATGAAAACTTGTTTTCACACAAGACCTTCTGGGAGACTTGGTGAGAAGCTTGGTGGCAGCCTTTAGGACCAAATGTATGCAGTTCAGGGATGTATGCTAAGACAGGCTCAAAAGCCAACCACATTAGCCAGGGCAGGAGGAAATAAAGATGTGTCTACTTTTGATTGGCAGAGGGTTGGGAATGTTGCATACTGGGATAGGAAAGCAAAGAGAGGCCTACCGTGAAGGTGGTGACTGTCACCGAGAGCCTCCTCTGCTGCTCAGGAACAGAGGGCCATGCTGACTCTGGTTTCTCTTCAAAGCGCACAAGTCTTTCGCCTTTTACTAAAAGACTTCCGTGGAGAGGAACATCCATGAGTTGAATATATTTTTGGCAGGCTTTGCTGTATTGCTGAGCCCTTTTGAAATTGTGAAAAGTCAAAGAGCTGTCCAACTTCAGAAACCATGTGTCCACAAAGGAGAGGTTGGGCGGAGGCGATAAGCAGCAGCCATTGTTATGCGTGCGTACGTACGAGGCACCACAACACGTGAGATTTGTGCCAAGAGCTCCGCACGGACATCCACCACTTGGGGGTTATCGCTTCTCGGCCTTTTGGCTAAGATCAAGTGTAGTATCTGTTCTTATCAGTTTAATATCTGATATGTCCTCTATAAGAGGACTACATATTAAGCCCGATTTTTAGCACGAGGGGCTGAAATTTGGAGCTTGCTCCTTTCACTCCACGCATCGACCTAGCATTGCAGTGCCGCTGGGAACGGTGCACTCTGTTCTTACCTTGTAGAAAACCAAGCACTCAAACAATTGTCCTGTTTCAAAAGTCAATTCACAGCGGGTGAAGGAAATGAAGGTAATGGTCCGGCAGAGAGAGAGAGAGCCAGTGTGTAAGGGATACAACGTCATAAGCACAGTCTCCTTTTGCCTTGAGTCTTGATTGAAGAACAATCCAGAAACTCTGATCAGGGGTTCCCAATTCCTTACGGATTGATATGGCTGCAGTAGATGTCTACTACACGTCTGTGCCTGACCATCCACGGCTCTCAGTGGGATCCAATGAGCTTGAACTGGATTCCAAATTGAGTTGGAAGCTTTGTCAAGCATGAAAACTTGTTTTCACACAAGACCTTCTGGGAGACTTGGTGAGAAGCTTGGTGGCAGCCTTTAGGACCAAATGTATGCAGTTCAGGGATGTATTGCTAAGACAGGCTCAAAAGCCAACCACATTAGCCAGGGCAGGAGGAAATAAAGATGTGTCTACTTTTGATTGGCAGAGGGTTGGGAATGTTGCATACTGGGATAGGAAAGCAAGAGAGGCCTACCGTGAAGGTGGTGACTGTCACCGAGAGCCTCCTCTGCTGCTCAGGAACAGAGGGCCATGCTGACTCTGGTTTCTCTTCAAAGCGCACAAGTCTTTCGCCTTTTACTAAAGACTTCCGTGGAGAGGAACATCCATGAGTTGAATATATTTTTGGCAGGCTTTGCTGTATTGCTGAGCCTTTTGAAATTGTGAAAAGTCAAAGAGCTGTCCAACTTCAGAAACCATGTGTCCACAAAGGGAGAGGTGCGGCGGAGGCGATAAGCAGCAGCCATTGTTATGCGTGCGTACGTACGAGGCACCACAACACGTGAGATTTGTGCCAAGAGCTCCGCACGGACATCCACCACTTGGGGGTTATCGCTTCTCGGCCTTTTGGCTAAGATCAAGTGTAGTATCTGTTCTTATCAGTTTAATATCTGATATGTCCTCTATAAGAGGACTACATATTAAGCCGATTTTTAGCACGAGGGGCTGAAATTTGGAGCTTGCTCCTTTCACTCCACGCATCGACCTAGCATTGCAGTGCCGCTGGGAACGGTGCACTCTGTTCTTACCTTGTAGAAAACCAAGCACTCAAACAATTGTCCTGTTTCAAAAGTCAATTCACAGCGGGTGAAGGAAATGAAGGTAATGGTCCGGCAGAGAGAGAGAGAGCCAGTGTGTAAGGGATACAACGTCATAAGCACAGTCTCCTTTTGCCTTGAGTCTTGATTGAAGAACAATCCAGAAACTCTGATCAGGGGTTCCCAATTCCTTACGGATTGATATGGCTGCAGTAGATGTCTACTACACGTCTGTGCCTGACCATCCCACGGCTCTCAGTGGGATCCCAATGAGCTTGAACTGGATTCCAAATTGAGTTGGAAGCCTTTGTCAAGCATGAAAACTTGTTTTCACACAAGACCTTCTGGGAGACTTGGTGAGAAGCTTGGTGGCAGCCTTTAGGACCAAATGTATGCAGTTCAGGGATGTATTGCTAAGACAGGCTCAAAAGCCAACCACATTAGCCAGGGCAGGAGGAAATAAAGATGTGTCTACTTTTGATTGCAGAGGGTTGGGAATGTTGCATACTGGGATAGGAAAGCAAAGAGAGGCCTACCGTGAAGGTGGTGACTGTCACCGAGAGCCTCCTCTGCTGCTCAGGAACAGAGGGCCATGCTGACTCTGGTTTCTCTTCAAAGCGCACAAGTCTTTCGCCTTTTACTAAAGACTTCCGTGGAGAGGAACATCCATGAGTTGAATATATTTTTGGCAGGCTTTGCTGTATTGCTGAGCCTTTTGAAATTGTGAAAGTCAAAGAGCTGTCCAACTTCAGAAACCATGTGTCCACAAAGGAGAGGTGCGGCGGAGGCGATAAGCAGCAGCCATTGTTATGCGTGCGTACGTACGAGGCACCACAACACGTGAGATTTGTGCCAAGAGCTCCGCACGGACATCCACCACTTGGGGGTTATCGCTTCTCGGCCTTTTGGCTAAGATCAAGTGTAGTATCTGTTCTTATCAGTTTAATATCTGATATGTCCTCTATAAGAGGACTACATATTAAGCCGATTTTTAGCACGAGGGGCTGAAATTTGGAGCTTGCTCCTTTCACTCCACGCATCGACCTAGCATTGCAGTGCCGCTGGGAACGGTGCACTCTGTTCTTACCTTGTAGAAAACCAAGCACTCAAACAATTGTCCTGTTTCAAAAGTCAATTCACAGCGGGTGAAGGAAATGAAGGTAATGGTCCGGCAGAGAGAGAGAGAGCCAGTGTGTAAGGGATACAACGTCATAAGCACAGTCTCCTTTTGCCTTGAGTCTTGATTGAAGAACAATCCAGAAACTCTGATCAGGGGTTCCCAATTCCTTACGGATTGATATGGCTGCAGTAGATGTCTACTACACGGTCTGTGCCTGACCCATCCACGGCTCTCAGTGGGATCCCAATGAGCTTGAACTGGATTCCAAATTGAGTTGGAAGCCTTTGTCAAGCATGAAAACTTGTTTTCACACAAGACCTTCTGGGAGACTTGGTGAGAAGCTTGGTGGCAGCCTTTAGGACCAAATGTATGCAGTTCAGGGATGTATTGCTAAGACAGGCTCAAAAGCCAACCACATTAGCCAGGGCAGGAGGAAATAAAGATGTGTCTACTTTTGATTGGCAGAGGGTTGGGAATGTTGCATACTGGGATAGGAAAGCAAAGAGAGGCCTACCGTGAAGGTGGTGACTGTCACCGAGAGCCTCCTCTGCTGCTCAGGAACAGAGGGCCATGCTGACTCTGGTTTCTCTTCAAAGCGCACAAGTCTTTCGCCTTTTACTAAAGACTTCCGTGGAGAGGAACATCCATGAGTTGAATATATTTTTGGCAGGCTTTGCTGTATTGCTGAGCCTTTTGAAATTGTGAAAAGTCAAAGAGCTGTCCAACTTCAGAAACCATGTGTCCACAAAGGAGAGGTTGGGCGGAGGCGATAAGCAGCAGCCATTGTTATGCGTGCGTACGTACGAGGCACCACAACACGTGAGATTTGTGCCAAGAGCTCCGCACGGACATCCACCACTTGGGGGTTATCGCTTCTCGGCCTTTTGGCTAAGATCAAGTGTAGTATCTGTTCTTATCAGTTTAATATCTGATATGTCCTCTATAAGAGGACTACATATTAAGCCGATTTTTAGCACGAGGGGCTGAATTTTGGAGCTTGCTCCTTTCACTCCACGCATCGACCTAGCATTGCAGTGCCGCTGGGAACGGTGCACTCTGTTCTTACCTTGTAGAAAACCAAGCACTCAAACAATTGTCCTGTTTCAAAAGTCAATTCACAGCGGGTGAAGGAAATGAAGGTAATGGTCCGGCAGAGAGAGAGAGAGCCAGTGTGTAAGGGATACAACGTCATAAGCACAGTCTCCTTTTGCCTTGAGTCTTGATTGAAGAACAATCCAGAAACTCTGATCAGGGGTTCCCAATTCCTTACGGATTGATATGGCTGCAGTAGATGTCTACTACACGTCTGTGCCTGACCATCCACGGCTCTCAGTGGGATCCCAATGAGCTTGAACTGGATTCCAAATTGAGTTGGAAGCCTTTGTCAAGCATGAAAACTTGTTTTCACACAAGACCTTCTGGGAGACTTGGTGAGAAGCTTGGTGGCAGCCTTTAGGACCAAATGTATGCAGTTCAGGGATGTATTGCTAAGACAGGCTCAAAAGCCAACCACATTAGCCAGGGCAGGAGGAAATAAAGATGTGTCTACTTTTGATTGGCAGAGGGTTGGGAATGTTGCATACTGGGATAGGAAAGCAAAGAGAGGCCTACCGTGAAGGTGGTGACTGTCACCGAGAGCCTCCTCTGCTGCTCAGGAACAGAGGGCCATGCTGACTCTGGTTTCTCTTCAAAGCGCACAAGTCTTTCGCCTTTTACTAAAGACTTCCGTGGAGAGGAACATCCATGAGTTGAATATATTTTTGGCAGGCTTTGCTGTATTGCTGAGCCTTTTGAAATTGTGAAAAGTCAAAGAGCTGTCCAACTTCAGAAACCATGTGTCCACAAAGGAGAGGTGCGGCGGAGGCGATAAGCAGCAGCCATTGTTATGCGTGCGTACGTACGAGGCACCACAACACGTGAGATTTGTGCCAAGAGCTCCGCACGGACATCCACCACTTGGGGGTTATCGCTTCTCGGCCTTTTGGCTAAGATCAAGTGTAGTATCTGTTCTTATCAGTTTAATATCTGATATGTCCTCTATAAGAGGACTACATATTAAGCCGATTTTTAGCACGAGGGGCTGAAATTTGGAGCTTGCTCCTTTCACTCCACGCATCGACCTAGCATTGCAGTGCCGCTGGGAACGGTGCACTCTGTTCTTACCTTGTAGAAAACCAAGCACTCAAACAATTGTCCTGTTTCAAAAGTCAATTCACAGCGGGTGAAGGAAATGAAGGTAATGGTCCGGCAGAGAGAGAGAGAGCCAGTGTGTAAGGGATACAACGTCATAAGCACAGTCTCCTTTTGCCTTGAGTCTTGATTGAAGAACAATCCAGAAACTCTGATCAGGGGTTCCCAATTCCTTACGGATTGATATGGCTGCAGTAGATGTCTACTACACGTCTGTGCCTGACCATCCACGGCTCTCAGTGGGATCCCAATGAGCTTGAACTGGATTCCAAATTGAGTTGGAAGCCTTTGTCAAGCATGAAAACTTGTTTTCACACAAGACCTTCTGGGAGACTTGGTGAGAAGCTTGGTGGCAGCCTTTAGGACCAAATGTATGCAGTTTCAGGGATGTATTGCTAAGACAGGCTCAAAAGCCAACCACATTAGCCAGGGCAGGAGGAAATAAAGATGTGTCTACTTTTGATTGGCAGAGGGTTGGGAATGTTGCATACTGGGATAGGAAAGCAAAGAGAGGCCTACCGTGAAGGTGGTGACTGTCACCGAGAGCCTCCTCTGCTGCTCAGGAACAGAGGGCCATGCTGACTCTGGTTTCTCTTCAAAGCGCACAAGTCTTTCGCCTTTTACTAAAGACTTCGTGGAGAGGAACATCCATGAGTTGAATATATTTTTGGCAGGCTTTGCTGTATTGCTGAGCCTTTTGAAATTGTGAAAAGTCAAAGAGCTGTCCAACTTCAGAAACCATCGTGTCCACAAAGGAGAGGTTGGGCGGAGGCGATAAGCAGCAGCCATTGTTATGCGTGCGTACGTACGAGGCACCACAACACGTGAGATTTGTGCCAAGAGCTCCGCACGGACATCCACCACTTGGGGGTTATCGCTTCTCGGCCTTTTGGCTAAGATCAAGTGTAGTATCTGTTCTTATCAGTTTAATATCTGATATGTCCTCTATAAGAGGACTACATATTAAGCCGATTTTTAGCACGAGGGGCTGAAATTTGGAGCTTGCTCCTTTCACTCCACGCATCGACCTAGCATTGCAGTGCCGCTGGGAACGGTGCACTCTGTTCTTACCTTGTAGAAAACCAAGCACTCAAACAATTGTCCTGTTTCAAAAGTCAATTCACAGCGGGTGAAGGAAATGAAGGTAATGGTCCGGCAGAGAGAGAGAGAGCCAGTGTGTAAGGGATACAACGTCATAAGCACAGTCTCCTTTTGCCTTGAGTCTTGATTGAAGAACAATCCAGAAACTCTGATCAGGGGTTCCCAATTCCTTACGGATTGATATGGCTGCAGTAGATGTCTACTACACGTCTGTGCCTGACCATCCACGGCTCTCAGTGGGATCCCAATGAGCTTGAACTGGATTCCAAATTGAGTTGGAAGCCTTTGTCAAGCATGAAAACTTGTTTTCACACAAGACCTTCTGGGAGACTTGGTGAGAAGCTTGGTGGCAGCCTTTAGGACCAAATGTATGCAGTTCAGGGATGTATTGCTAAGACAGGCTCAAAAGCCAACCACATTAGCCAGGGCAGGAGGAAATAAAGATGTGTCTACTTTTGATTGGCAGAGGGTTGGGAATGTTGCATACTGGGATAGGAAAGCAAAGAGAGGCCTACCGTGAAGGTGGTGACTGTCACCGAGAGCCTCCCTCTGCTGCTCAGGAACAGAGGGCCATGCTGGACTCTGGTTTCTCTTCAAAGCGCACAAGTCTTTCGCCTTTTACTAAAGACTTCCGTGGAGAGGAACATCCATGAGTTGAATATATTTTTGGCAGGCTTTGCTGTATTGCTGAGCCTTTTGAATTGTGAAAAGTCAAAGAGCTGTCCAACTTCAGAAACCATGTGTCCACAAAAGGAGAGGTTGGGCGGAGGCGATAAGCAGCAGCCATTGTTATGCGTGCGTACGTACGAGGCACCACAACACGTGAGATTTGTGCCAAGAGCTCCGCACGGACATCCACCACTTGGGGGTTATCGCTTCTCGGCCTTTTGGCTAAGATCAAGTGTAGTATCTGTTCTTATCAGTTTAATATCTGATATGTCCTCTATAAGAGGACTACATATTAAGCCGATTTTTAGCACGAGGGGCTGAAATTTGAGCTTGCTCCTTTCACTCCACGCATCGACCTAGCATTGCAGTGCCGCTGGGAACGGTGCACTCTGTTCTTACCTTGTAGAAAACCAAGCACTCAAACAATTGTCCTGTTTCAAAAGTCAATTCACAGCGGGTGAAGGAAATGAAGGTAATGGTCCGGCAGAGAGAGAGAGAGCCAGTGTGTAAGGGATACAACGTCATAAGCACAGTCTCCTTTTGCCTTGAGTCTTGATGAAGAACAATCCAGAAACTCTGATCAGGGGTTCCCAATTCCTTACGGATTGATATGGCTGCAGTAGATGTCTACTACACGTCTGTGCCTGACCATCCACGGCTCTCAGTGGGATCCCAATGAGCTTGAACTGGATTCCAAATTGAGTTGGAAGCCTTGTCAAGCATGAAAACTTGTTTTTCACACAAGACCTTCTGGGAGACTTGGTGAGAAGCTTGGTGGCAGCCTTTAGGACCAAATGTATGCAGTTCAGGGATGTATTGCTAAGACAGGCTCAAAAGCCAACCACATTAGCCAGGGCAGGAGGAAATAAAGATGTGTCTACTTTTGATTGGCAGAGGGTTGGGAATGTTGCATACTGGGATAGGAAAGCAAAGAGAGGCCTACCGTGAAGGTGGTGACTGTCACCGAGAGCCTCCTCTGCTGCTCAGGAACAGAGGGCCATGCTGACTCTGGTTTCTCTTCAAAGCGCACAAGTCTTTCGCCTTTTACTAAAGACTTCCGTGGAGAGGAAACATCCATGAGTTGAATATATTTTTGCAGGCTTTGCTGTATTGCTGAGCCTTTTGAAATTGTGAAAAGTCAAAGAGCTGTCCAACTTCAGAAACCATGTGTCCACAAAGGAGAGGTGCGGCGGAGGCGATAAGCAGCAGCCATTGTTATGCGTGCGTACGTACGAGGCACCACAACACGTGAGATTTGTGCCAAGAGCTCCGCACGGACATCCACCACTTGGGGGTTATCGCTTCTCGGCCTTTTGGCTAAGATCAAGTGTAGTATCTGTTCTTATCAGTTTAATATCTGATATGTCCTCTATAAGAGGACTACATATTAAGCCGATTTTTAGCACGAGGGGCTGAAATTTGGAGCTTGCTCCTTTCACTCCACGCATCGACCTAGCATTGTACTCCTAAAATGTATCAATAAGTCAAATAATTTTAAAACGTCTTACTGTTGATATATAAAAATGTTATGAGAAAATGATGTGATCTGTAACAATAAATCTTTTCGAAAGAAAAAATCTGTTCTTATCAGTTTAATATCTGATATGTCCTCTATAAGAGGACTACATATTAAGCCGATTTTTAGCACAAGGGGCTGAAATTTGGAGCTTGCTCCTTTCACTCCACGCATCGACCTAGCATTGCAGTGCCGCTGGGAACGGTGCACTCTGTTCTTACCTTGTAGAAAACCAAGCACTCAAACAATTGTCCTGTTTCAAAAGTCAATTCACAGCGGGTGAAGGAAATGAAGGTAATGGTCCGGCAGAGAGAGAGAGAGCCAGTGTGTAAGGGATACAACGTCATAAGCACAGTCTCCTTTTGCCTTGAGTCTTGATTGAAGAACAATCCAGAAACTCTGATCAGGGGTTCCCAATTCCTTACGGATTGATATGGCTGCAGTAGATGTCTACTACACGTCTGTGCCTGACCATCCACGGCTCTCAGTGGGATCCCAATGAGCTTGAACTGGATTCCAAATTGAGTTGGAAGCCTTTGTCAAGCATGAAAACTTGTTTTCACACAAGACCTTCTGGGAGACTTGGTGAGAAGCTTGGTGGCAGCCTTTAGGACCAAATGTATGCAGTTCAGGGATGTATTGCTAAGACAGGCTCAAAAGCCAACCACATTAGCCAGGGCAGGAGGAAATAAAGATGTGTCTACTTTTGATTGGCAGAGGGTTGGGAATGTTGCATACTGGGATAGGAAAGCAAAGAGAGGCCTACCGTGAAGGTGGTGACTGTCACCGAGAGCCTCCTCTGCTGCTCAGGAACAGAGGGCCATGCTGACTCTGGTTTCTCTTCAAAGCGCACAAGTCTTTCGCCTTTTACTAAAGACTTCCGTGGAGAGGAACATCCATGAGTTGAATATATTTTTGGCAGGCTTTGCTGTATTGCTGAGCCTTTTGAAATTGTGAAAAGTCAAAGAGCTGTCCAACTTCAGAAACCATGTGTCCACAAAGGAGAGGTTGGGCGGAGGCGATAAGCAGCAGCCATTGTTATGCGTGCGTACGTACGAGGCACCACAACACGTGAGATTTGTGCCAAGAGCTCCGCACGGACATCCACCACTTGGGGGTTATCGCTTCTCGGCCTTTTGGCTAAGATCAAGTGTAGTATCTGTTCTTATCAGTTTAATATCTGATATGTCCTCTATAAGAGGACTACATATTAAGCCGATTTTTAGCACGAGGGGCTGAAATTTGGAGCTTGCTCCTTTCACTCCACGCATCGACCTAGCATTGCAGTGCCGCTGGGAACGGTGCACTCTGTTCTTACCTTGTAGAAAACCAAGCACTCAAACAATTGTCCTGTTTCAAAAGTCAATTCACAGCGGGTGAAGGAAATGAAGGTAATGGTCCGGCAGAGAGAGAGAGAGCCAGTGTGTAAGGGATACAACGTCATAAGCACAGTCTCCTTTTGCCTTGAGTCTTGATTGAAGAACAATCCAGAAACTCTGATCAGGGGTTCCCAATTCCTTACGGATTGATATGGCTGCAGTAGATGTCTACTACACGTCTGTGCCTGACCATCCACGGCTCTCAGTGGGATCCCAATGAGCTTGAACTGGATTCCAAATTGAGTTGGAAGCCTTTGTCAAGCATGAAAACTTGTTTTCACACAAGACCTTCTGGGAGACTTGGTGAGAAGCTTGGTGGCAGCCTTTAGGACCAAATGTATGCAGTTCAGGGATGTATTGCTAAGACAGGCTCAAAAGCCAACCACATTAGCCAGGGCAGGAGGAAATAAAGATGTGTCTACTTTTGATTGGCAGAGGGTTGGGAATGTTGCATACTGGGATAGGAAAGCAAAGAGAGGCCTACCGTGAAGGTGGTGACTGTCACCGAGAGCCTCCTCTGCTGCTCAGGAACAGAGGGCCATGCTGACTCTGGTTTCTCTTCAAAGCGCACAAGTCTTTCGCCTTTTACTAAAGACTTCCGTGGAGAGGAACATCCATGAGTTGAATATATTTTTGGCAGGCTTTGCTGTATTGCTGAGCCTTTTGAAATTGTGAAAAGTCAAAGAGCTGTCCAACTTCAGAAACCATGTGTCCACAAAGGAGAGGTTGGGCGGAGGCGATAAGCAGCAGCCATTGTTATGCGTGCGTACGTACGAGGCACCACAACACGTGAGATTTGTGCCAAGAGCTCCGCACGGACATCCACCACTTGGGGGTTATCGCTTCTCGGCCTTTTGGCTAAGATCAAGTGTAGTATCTGTTCTTATCAGTTTAATATCTGATATGTCCTCTATAAGAGGACTACATATTAAGCCGATTTTTAGCACGAGGGGCTGAAATTTGGAGCTTGCTCCTTTCACTCCACGCATCGACCTAGCATTGCAGTGCCGCTGGGAACGGTGCACTCTGTTCTTACCTTGTAGAAAACCAAGCACTCAAACAATTGTCCTGTTTCAAAAGTCAATTCACAGCGGGTGAAGGAAATGAAGGTAATGGTCCGGCAGAGAGAGAGAGAGCCAGTGTGTAAGGGATACAACGTCATAAGCACAGTCTCCTTTTGCCTTGAGTCTTGATTGAAGAACAATCCAGAAACTCTGATCAGGGGTTCCCAATTCCTTACGGATTGATATGGCTGCAGTAGATGTCTACTACACGTCTGTGCCTGACCATCCACGGCTCTCAGTGGGATCCCAATGAGCTTGAACTGGATTCCAAATTGAGTTGGAAGCCTTTGTCAAGCATGAAAACTTGTTTTCACACAAGACCTTCTGGGAGACTTGGTGAGAAGCTTGGTGGCAGCCTTTAGGACCAAATGTATGCAGTTCAGGGATGTATTGCTAAGACAGGCTCAAAAGCCAACCACATTAGCCAGGGCAGGAGGAAATAAAGATGTGTCTACTTTTGATTGGCAGAGGGTTGGGAATGTTGCATACTGGGATAGGAAAGCAAAGAGAGGCCTACCGTGAAGGTGGTGACTGTCACCGAGAGCCTCCTCTGCTGCTCAGGAACAGAGGGCCATGCTGACTCTGGTTTCTCTTCAAAGCGCACAAGTCTTTCGCCTTTTACTAAAGACTTCCGTGGAGAGGAACATCCATGAGTTGAATTATTTTTGGCAGGCTTTGCTGTATTGCTGAGCCTTTTGAAATTGTGAAAAGTCAAAGAGCTGTCCAACTTCAGAAACCATGTGTCCACAAAGGAGAGGTTGGGCGGAGCGATAAGCAGCAGCCATTGTTATGCGTGCGTACGTACGAGGCACCACAACACGTGAGATTTGTGCCAAGAGCTCCGCACGGACATCCACCACTTGGGGGGTTATCGCTTCTCGGCCTTTTGGCTAAGATCAAGTGTAGTATCTGTTCTTATCAGTTTAATATCTGATATGTCCTCTATAAGAGGACTACATATTAAGCCGATTTTTAGCACGAGGGGCTGAAATTTGGAGCTTGCTCCTTTCACTCCACGCATCGACCTAGCATTGCAGTGCCGCTGGGAACGGTTGCACTCTGTTCTTACCTTGTAGAAAACCAAGCACTCAAACAATTGTCCTGTTTCAAAAGTCAATTCACAGCGGGTGAAGGAAATGAAGGTAATGGTCCGGCAGAGAGAGAGAGAGCCAGTGTGTAAGGGATACAACGTCATAAGCACAGTCTCCTTTTGCCTTGAGTCTTGATTGAAGAACAATCCAGAAACTCTGATCAGGGGTTCCCAATTCCTTACGGATTGATATGGCTGCAGTAGATGTCTACTACACGTCTGTGCCTGACCATCCACGGCTCTCAGTGGGATCCCAATGAGCTTGAACTGGATTCCAAATTGAGTTGGAAGCCTTTGTCAAGCATGAAAACTTGTTTTCACACAAGACCTTCTGGGAGACTTGGTGAGAAGCTTGGTGGCAGCCTTTAGGACCAAATGTATGCAGTTCAGGGATGTATTGCTAAGACAGGCTCAAAAGCCAACCACATTAGCCAGGGCAGGAGGAAATAAAGATGTGTCTACTTTTGATTGGCAGAGGGTTGGGAATGTTGCATACTGGGATAGGAAAGCAAAGAGAGGCCTCCGTGAAGGTGGTGACTGTCACCGAGAGCCTCCTCTGCTGCTCAGGAACAGAGGGCCATGCTGACTCTGGTTTCTCTTCAAAGCGCACAAGTCTTTCGCCTTTTTACTAAAGACTTCCGTGGAGAGGAACATCCATGAGTTGAATATATTTTTGGCAGGCTTTGCTGTATTGCTGAGCCTTTTGAAATTGTGAAAAGTCAAAGAGCTGTCCAACTTCAGAAACCATGTGTCCACAAAGGAGAGGTTGGGGCGGAGGCGATAAGCAGCAGCCACTGTTATGCGTGCGTACGTACGAGGCACCACAACACGTGAGATTTGTGCCAAGAGCTCCGCACGGACATCCACCACTTGGGGGTTATCGCTTCTCGGCCTTTTGGCTAAGATCAAGTGTAGTATCTGTTCTTATCAGTTTAATATCTGATATGTCCTCTATAAGAGGACTACATATTAAGCCGATTTTTAGCACGAGGGGCTGAAATTTGGAGCTTGCTCCTTTCACTCCACGCATCGACCTAGCATTGCAGTGCCGCTGGGAACGGTGCACTCTGTTCTTACCTTGTAGAAAACCAAGCACTCAAACAATTGTCCTGTTTCAAAAGTCAATTCACAGCGGGTGAAGGAAATGAAGGTAATGGTCCGGCAGAGAGAGAGAGAGCCAGTGTGTAAGGGATACAACGTCATAAGCACAGTCTCCTTTTGCCTTGAGTCTT
The DNA here is from genome assembly GCF_024713975.1 of Paralichthys olivaceus. Taxonomy (NCBI): domain Eukaryota; kingdom Metazoa; phylum Chordata; class Actinopteri; order Pleuronectiformes; family Paralichthyidae; genus Paralichthys; species Paralichthys olivaceus. The sequence goes on along the minus strand of NC_091104.1, from coordinate 25,893,417 downwards.
GATTGAAGAACAATCCAGAAACTCTGATCAGGGGTTCCCAATTCCTTACGGATTGATATGGCTGCAGTAGATGTCTACTACACGTCTGTGCCTGACCATCCACGGCTCTCAGTGGGATCCCAATGAGCTTGAACTGGATTCCAAATTGAGTTGGAAGCCTTTGTCAAGCATGAAAACTTGTTTTCACACAAGACCTTCTGGGAGACTTGGTGAGAAGCTTGGTGGCAGCCTTTAGGACCAAATGTATGCAGTTCAGGGATGTATTGCTAAGACAGGCTCAAAAGCCAACCATTAGCCAGGGCAGGAGGAAATAAAGATGTGTCTACTTTTGATTGGCAGAGGGTTGGGAATGTTGCATACTGGGATAGGAAAGCAAAGAGAGGCCTACCGTGAAGGTGGTGACTGTCACCGAGAGCCTCCTCTGCTGCTCAGGAACAGAGGGCCATGCTGACTCTGGTTTCTCTTCAAAGCGCACAAGTCTTTCGCCTTTTACTAAAGACTTCCGTGGAGAGGAACATCCATGAGTTGAATATATTTTTGGCAGGCTTTGCTGTATTGCTCAGCCTTTTGAAATTGTGAAAAGTCAAAGAGCTGTCCAACTTCAGAAACCATGTGTCCACAAAGGAGAGGTTGGGCGGAGGCGATAAGCAGCAGCCATTGTTATGCGTGCGTACGTACGAGGCACCACAACACGTGAGATTTGTGCCAAGAGCTCCGCACGGACATCCACCACTTGGGGGTTATCGCTTCTCGGCCTTTTGCTAAGATCAAGTGTAGTATCTGTTCTTATCAGTTTAATATCTGATATGTCCTCTATAAGAGGACTACATATTAAGCCGATTTTTAGCACGAGGGGCTGAAATTTGGAGCTTGCTCCTTTCACTCCACGCATCGACCTAGCATTGCAGTGCCGCTGGGAACGGTGCACTCTGTTCTTACCTTGTAGAAAACCAAGCACTCAAACAATTGTCCTGTTTCAAAAGTCAATTCACAGCGGGTGAAGGAAATGAAGGTAATGGTCCGGCAGAGAGAGAGAGAGCCAGTGTGTAAGGGATACAACGTCATAAGCACAGTCTCCTTTTGCCTTGAGTCTTGATTGAAGAACAATCCAGAAACTCTGATCAGGGGTTCCCAATTCCTTACGGATTGATATGGCTGCAGTAGATGTCTACTACACGTCTGTGCCTGACCATCCACGGCTCTCAGTGGGATCCCAATGAGCTTGAACTGGATTCCAAATTGAGTTGGAAGCCTTTGTCAAGCATGAAAACTTGTTTTCACACAAGACCTTCTGGGAGACTTGGTGAGAAGCTTGGTGGCAGCCTTTAGGACCAAATGTATGCAGTTCAGGGATGTATTGCTAAGACAGGCTCAAAAGCCAACCACATTAGCCAGGGCAGGAGGAAATAAAGATGTGTCTACTTTTGATTGGCAGAGGGTTGGGAATGTTGCATACTGGGATAGGAAAGCAAAGAGAGGCCTACCGTGAAGGTGGTGACTGTCACCGAGAGCCTCCTCTGCTGCTCAGGAACAGAGGGCCATGCTGACTCTGGTTTCTCTTCAAAGCGCACAAGTCTTTCGCCTTTTACTAAAGACTTCCGTGGAGAGGAACATCCATGAGTTGAATATATTTTTGGCAGGCTTTGCTGTATTGCTGAGCCTTTTGAAATTGTGAAAAGTCAAAGAGCTGTCCAACTTCAGAAACCATGTGTCCACAAAGGAGAGGTTGGGCGGAGGCGATAAGCAGCAGCCATTGTTATGCGTGCGTACGTACGAGGCACCACAACACGTGAGATTTGTGCCAAGAGCTCCGCACGGACATCCACCACTTGGGGGTTATCGCTTCTCGGCCTTTTGGCTAAGATCAAGTGTAGTATCTGTTCTTATCAGTTTAATATCTGATATGTCCTCTATAAGAGGACTACATATTAAGCCGATTTTTAGCACGAGGGGCTGAAATTTGGAGCTTGCTCCTTTCACTCCACGCATCGACCTAGCATTGCAGTGCCGCTGGGAACGGTGCACTCTGTTCTTACCTTGTAGAAAACCAAGCACTCAAACAATTGTCCTGTTTCAAAAGTCAATTCACAGCGGGTGAAGGAAATGAAGGTAATGGTCCGGCAGAGAGAGAGAGAGCCAGTGTGTAAGGGATACAACGTCATAAGCACAGTCTCCTTTTGCCTTGAGTCTTGATTGAAGAACAATCCAGAAACTCTGATCAGGGGTTCCCAATTCCTTACGGATTGATATGGCTGCAGTAGATGTCTACTACACGTCTGTGCCTGACCATCCACGGCTCTCAGTGGGATCCCAATGAGCTTGAACTGGATTCCAAATTGAGTTGGAAGCCTTTGTCAAGCATGAAAACTTGTTTTCACACAAGACCTTCTGGGAGACTTGGTGAGAAGCTTGGTGGCAGCCTTTAGGACCAAATGTATGCAGTTCAGGGATGTATTGCTAAGACAGGCTCAAAAGCCAACCACATTAGCCAGGGCAGGAGGAAATAAAGATGTGTCTACTTTTGATTGGCAGAGGGTTGGGAATGTTGCATACTGGGATAGGAAAGCAAAGAGAGGCCTACCGTGAAGGTGGTGACTGTCACCGAGAGCCTCGTCTGCTGCTCAGGAACAGAGGGCCATGCTGACTCTGGTTTCTCTTCAAAGCGCACAAGTCTTTCGCCTTTTACTAAAGACTTCCGTGGAGAGGAACATCCATGAGTTGAATATATTTTTGGCAGGCTTTGCTGTATTGCTCAGCCTTTTGAAATTGTGAAAAGTCAAAGAGCTGTCCAACTTCAGAAACCATGTGTCCACAAAGGAGAGGTTGGGCGGAGGCGATAAGCAGCAGCCATTGTTATGCGTGCGTACGTACGAGGCACCACAACACGTGAGATTTGTGCCAAGAGCTCCGCACGGACATCCACCACTTGGGGGTTATCGCTTCTCGGCCTTTTGGCTAAGATCAAGTGTAGTATCTGTTCTTATCAGTTTAATATCTGATATGTCCTCTATAAGAGGACTACATATTAAGCCGATTTTTAGCACGAGGGGCTGAAATTTGGAGCTTGCTCCTTTCACTCCACGCATCGACCTAGCATTGCAGTGCCGCTGGGAACGGTGCACTCTGTTCTTACCTTGTAGAAAACCAAGCACTCAAACAATTGTCCTGTTTCAAAAGTCAATTCACAGCGGGTGAAGGAAATGAAGGTAATGGTCCGGCAGAGAGAGAGAGAGCCAGTGTGTAAGGGATACAACGTCATAAGCACAGTCTCCTTTTGCCTTGAGTCTTGATTGAAGAACAATCCAGAAACTCTGATCAGGGGTTCCCAATTCCTTACGGATTGATATGGCTGCAGTAGATGTCTACTACACGTCTGTGCCTGACCATCCACGGCTCTCAGTGGGATCCCAATGAGCTTGAACTGGATTCCAAATTGAGTTGGAAGCCTTTGTCAAGCATGAAAACTTGTTTTCACACAAGACCTTCTGGGAGACTTGGTGAGAAGCTTGGTGGCAGCCTTTAGGACCAAATGTATGCAGTTCAGGGATGTATTGCTAAGACAGGCTCAAAAGCCAACCACATTAGCCAGGGCAGGAGGAAATAAAGATGTGTCTACTTTTGATTGGCAGAGGGTTGGGAATGTTGCATACTGGGATAGGAAAGCAAAGAGAGGCCTACCGTGAAGGTGGTGACTGTCACCGAGAGCCTCCTCTGCTGCTCAGGAACAGAGGGCCATGCTGACTCTGGTTTCTCTTCAAAGCGCACAAGTCTTTCGCCTTTTACTAAAGACTTCCGTGGAGAGGAACATCCATGAGTTGAATATATTTTTGGCAGGCTTTGCTGTATTGCTGAGCCTTTTGAAATTGTGAAAAGTCAAAGAGCTGTCCAACTTCAGAAACCATGTGTCCACAAAGGAGAGGTTGGGCGGAGGCGATAAGCAGCAGCCATTGTTATGCGTGCGTACGTACGAGGCACCACAACACGTGAGATTTGTGCCAAGAGCTCCGCACGGACATCCACCACTTGGGGGTTATCGCTTCTCGGCCTTTTGGCTAAGATCAAGTGTAGTATCTGTTCTTATCAGTTTAATATCTGATATGTCCTCTATAAGAGGACTACATATTAAGCCGATTTTTAGCACGAGGGGCTGAAATTTGGAGCTTGCTCCTTTCACTCCACGCATCGACCTAGCATTGCAGTGCCGCTGGGAACGGTGCACTCTGTTCTTACCTTGTAGAAAACCAAGCACTCAAACAATTGTCCTGTTTCAAAAGTCAATTCACAGCGGGTGAAGGAAATGAAGGTAATGGTCCGGCAGAGAGAGAGAGAGCCAGTGTGTAAGGGATACAACGTCATAAGCACAGTCTCCTTTTGCCTTGAGTCTTGATTGAAGAACAATCCAGAAACTCTGATCAGGGGTTCCCAATTCCTTACGGATTGATATGGCTGCAGTAGATGTCTACTACACGTCTGTGCCTGACCATCCACGGCTCTCAGTGGGATCCCAATGAGCTTGAACTGGATTCCAAATTGAGTTGGAAGCCTTTGTCAAGCATGAAAACTTGTTTTCACACAAGACCTTCTGGGAGACTTGGTGAGAAGCTTGGTGGCAGCCTTTAGGACCAAATGTATGCAGTTCAGGGATGTATTGCTAAGACAGGCTCAAAAGCCAACCACATTAGCCAGGGCAGGAGGAAATAAAGATGTGTCTACTTTTGATTGGCAGAGGGTTGGGAATGTTGCATACTGGGATAGGAAAGCAAAGAGAGGCCTACCGTGAAGGTGGTGACTGTCACCGAGAGCCTCCTCTGCTGCTCAGGAACAGAGGGCCATGCTGACTCTGGTTTCTCTTCAAAGCGCACAAGTCTTTCGCCTTTTACTAAAGACTTCCGTGGAGAGGAACATCCATGAGTTGAATATATTTTTGGCAGGCTTTGCTGTATTGCTCAGCCTTTTGAAATTGTGAAAAGTCAAAGAGCTGTCCAACTTCAGAAACCATGTGTCCACAAAGGAGAGGTTGGGCGGAGGCGATAAGCAGCAGCCATTGTTATGCGTGCGTACGTACGAGGCACCACAACACGTGAGATTTGTGCCAAGAGCTCCGCACGGACATCCACCACTTGGGGGTTATCGCTTCTCGGCCTTTTGGCTAAGATCAAGTGTAGTATCTGTTCTTATCAGTTTAATATCTGATATGTCCTCTATAAGAGGACTACATATTAAGCCGATTTTTAGCACGAGGGGCTGAAATTTGGAGCTTGCTCCTTTCACTCCACGCATCGACCTAGCATTGCAGTGCCGCTGGGAACGGTGCACTCTGTTCTTACCTTGTAGAAAACCAAGCACTCAAACAATTGTCCTGTTTCAAAAGTCAATTCACAGCGGGTGAAGGAAATGAAGGTAATGGTCCGGCAGAGAGAGAGAGAGCCAGTGTGTAAGGGATACAACGTCATAAGCACAGTCTCCTTTTGCCTTGAGTCTTGATTGAAGAACAATCCAGAAACTCTGATCAGGGGTTCCCAATTCCTTACGGATTGATATGGCTGCAGTAGATGTCTACTACACGTCTGTGCCTGACCATCCACGGCTCTCAGTGGGATCCCAATGAGCTTGAACTGGATTCCAAATTGAGTTGGAAGCCTTTGTCAAGCATGAAAACTTGTTTTCACACAAGACCTTCTGGGAGACTTGGTGAGAAGCTTGGTGGCAGCCTTTAGGACCAAATGTATGCAGTTCAGGGATGTATTGCTAAGACAGGCTCAAAAGCCAACCACATTAGCCAGGGCAGGAGGAAATAAAGATGTGTCTACTTTTGATTGGCAGAGGGTTGGGAATGTTGCATACTGGGATAGGAAAGCAAAGAGAGGCCTACCGTGAAGGTGGTGACTGTCACCGAGAGCCTCCTCTGCTGCTCAGGAACAGAGGGCCATGCTGACTCTGGTTTCTCTTCAAAGCGCACAAGTCTTTCGCCTTTTACTAAAGACTTCCGTGGAGAGGAACATCCATGAGTTGAATATATTTTTGGCAGGCTTTGCTGTATTGCTCAGCCTTTTGAAATTGTGAAAAGTCAAAGAGCTGTCCAACTTCAGAAACCATGTGTCCACAAAGGAGAGGTTGGGCGGAGGCGATAAGCAGCAGCCATTGTTATGCGTGCGTACGTACGAGGCACCACAACACGTGAGATTTGTGCCAAGAGCTCCGCACGGACATCCACCACTTGGGGGTTATCGCTTCTCGGCCTTTTGGCTAAGATCAAGTGTAGTATCTGTTCTTATCAGTTTAATATCTGATATGTCCTCTATAAGAGGACTACATATTAAGCCGATTTTTAGCACGAGGGGCTGAAATTTGGAGCTTGCTCCTTTCACTCCACGCATCGACCTAGCATTGCAGTGCCGCTGGGAACGGTGCACTCTGTTCTTACCTTGTAGAAAACCAAGCACTCAAACAATTGTCCTGTTTCAAAAGTCAATTCACAGCGGGTGAAGGAAATGAAGGTAATGGTCCGGCAGAGAGAGAGAGAGCCAGTGTGTAAGGGATACAACGTCATAAGCACAGTCTCCTTTTGCCTTGAGTCTTGATTGAAGAACAATCCAGAAACTCTGATCAGGGGTTCCCAATTCCTTACGGATTGATATGGCTGCAGTAGATGTCTACTACACGTCTGTGCCTGACCATCCACGGCTCTCAGTGGGATCCCAATGAGCTTGAACTGGATTCCAAATTGAGTTGGAAGCCTTTGTCAAGCATGAAAACTTGTTTTCACACAAGACCTTCTGGGAGACTTGGTGAGAAGCTTGGTGGCAGCCTTTAGGACCAAATGTATGCAGTTCAGGGATGTATTGCTAAGACAGGCTCAAAAGCCAACCACATTAGCCAGGGCAGGAGGAAATAAAGATGTGTCTACTTTTGATTGGCAGAGGGTTGGGAATGTTGCATACTGGGATAGGAAAGCAAAGAGAGGCCTACCGTGAAGGTGGTGACTGTCACCGAGAGCCTCCTCTGCTGCTCAGAAACAGAGGGCCATGCTGACTCTGGTTTCTCTTCAAAGCGCACAAGTCTTTCGCCTTTTACTAAAGACTTCCGTGGAGAGGAACATCCATGAGTTGAATATATTTTTGGCAGGCTTTGCTGTATTGCTGAGCCTTTTGAAATTGTGAAAAGTCAAAGAGCTGTCCAACTTCAGAAACCATGTGTCCACAAAGGAGAGGTTGGGCGGAGGCGATAAGCAGCAGCCACTGTTATGCGTGCGTACGTACGAGGCACCACAACACGTGAGATTTGTGCCAAGAGCTCCGCACGGACATCCACCACTTGGGGGTTATCGCTTCTCGGCCTTTTGGCTAAGATCAAGTGTAGTATCTGTTCTTATCAGTTTAATATCTGATATGTCCTCTATAAGAGGACTACATATTAAGCCGATTTTTAGCACGAGGGGCTGAAATTTGGAGCTTGCTCCTTTCACTCCACGCATCGACCTAGCATTGCAGTGCCGCTGGGAACGGTGCACTCTGTTCTTACCTTGTAGAAAACCAAGCACTCAAACAATTGTCCTGTTTCAAAAGTCAATTCACAGCGGGTGAAGGAAATGAAGGTAATGGTCCGGCAGAGAGAGAGAGAGCCAGTGTGTAAGGGATACAACGTCATAAGCACAGTCTCCTTTTGCCTTGAGTCTTGATTGAAGAACAATCCAGAAACTCTGATCAGGGGTTCCCAATTCCTTACGGATTGATATGGCTGCAGTAGATGTCTACTACACGTCTGTGCCTGACCATCCACGGCTCTCAGTGGGATCCCAATGAGCTTGAACTGGATTCCAAATTGAGTTGGAAGCCTTTGTCAAGCATGAAAACTTGTTTTCACACAAGACCTTCTGGGAGACTTGGTGAGAAGCTTGGTGGCAGCCTTTAGGACCAAATGTATGCAGTTCAGGGATGTATTGCTAAGACAGGCTCAAAAGCCAACCACATTAGCCAGGGCAGGAGGAAATAAAGATGTGTCTACTTTTGATTGGCAGAGGGTTGGGAATGTTGCATACTGGGATAGGAAAGCAAAGAGAGGCCTACCGTGAAGGTGGTGACTGTCACCGAGAGCCTCCTCTGCTGCTCAGGAACAGAGGGCCATGCTGACTCTGGTTTCTCTTCAAAGCGCACAAGTCTTTCGCCTTTTACTAAAGACTTCCGTGGAGAGGAACATCCATGAGTTGAATATATTTTTGGCAGGCTTTGCTGTATTGCTCAGCCTTTTGAAATTGTGAAAAGTCAAAGAGCTGTCCAACTTCAGAAACCATGTGTCCACAAAGGAGAGGTTGGGCGGAGGCGATAAGCAGCAGCCATTGTTATGCGTGCGTACGTACGAGGCACCACAACACGTGAGATTTGTGCCAAGAGCTCCGCACGGACATCCACCACTTGGGGGTTATCGCTTCTCGGCCTTTTGGCTAAGATCAAGTGTAGTATCTGTTCTTATCAGTTTAATATCTGATATGTCCTCTATAAGAGGACTACATATTAAGCCGATTTTTAGCACGAGGGGCTGAAATTTGGAGCTTGCTCCTTTCACTCCACGCATCGACCTAGCATTGCAGTGCCGCTGGGAACGGTGCACTCTGTTCTTACCTTGTAGAAAACCAAGCACTCAAACAATTGTCCTGTTTCAAAAGTCAATTCACAGCGGGTGAAGGAAATGAAGGTAATGGTCCGGCAGAGAGAGAGAGAGCCAGTGTGTAAGGGATACAACGTCATAAGCACAGTCTCCTTTTGCCTTGAGTCTTGATTGAAGAACAATCCAGAAACTCTGATCAGGGGTTCCCAATTCCTTACGGATTGATATGGCTGCAGTAGATGTCTACTACACGTCTGTGCCTGACCATCCACGGCTCTCAGTGGGATCCCAATGAGCTTGAACTGGATTCCAAATTGAGTTGGAAGCCTTTGTCAAGCATGAAAACTTGTTTTCACACAAGACCTTCTGGGAGACTTGGTGAGAAGCTTGGTGGCAGCCTTTAGGACCAAATGTATGCAGTTCAGGGATGTATTGCTAAGACAGGCTCAAAAGCCAACCACATTAGCCAGGGCAGGAGGAAATAAAGATGTGTCTACTTTTGATTGGCAGAGGGTTGGGAATGTTGCATACTGGGATAGGAAAGCAAAGAGAGGCCTACCGTGAAGGTGGTGACTGTCACCGAGAGCCTCCTCTGCTGCTCAGGAACAGAGGGCCATGCTGACTCTGGTTTCTCTTCAAAGCGCACAAGTCTTTCGCCTTTTACTAAAGACTTCCGTGGAGAGGAACATCCATGAGTTGAATATATTTTTGGCAGGCTTTGCTGTATTGCTCAGCCTTTTGAAATTGTGAAAAGTCAAAGAGCTGTCCAACTTCAGAAACCATGTGTCCACAAAGGAGAGGTTGGGCGGAGGCGATAAGCAGCAGCCATTGTTATGCGTGCGTACGTACGAGGCACCACAACACGTGAGATTTGTGCCAAGAGCTCCGCACGGACATCCACCACTTGGGGGTTATCGCTTCTCGGCCTTTTGGCTAAGATCAAGTGTAGTATCTGTTCTTATCAGTTTAATATCTGATATGTCCTCTATAAGAGGACTACATATTAAGCCGATTTTTAGCACGAGGGGCTGAAATTTGGAGCTTGCTCCTTTCACTCCACGCATCGACCTAGCATTGCAGTGCCGCTGGGAACGGTGCACTCTGTTCTTACCTTGTAGAAAACCAAGCACTCAAACAATTGTCCTGTTTCAAAAGTCAATTCACAGCGGGTGAAGGAAATGAAGGTAATGGTCCGGCAGAGAGAGAGAGAGCCAGTGTGTAAGGGATACAACGTCATAAGCACAGTCTCCTTTTGCCTTGAGTCTTGATTGAAGAACAATCCAGAAACTCTGATCAGGGGTTCCCAATTCCTTACGGATTGATATGGCTGCAGTAGATGTCTACTACACGTCTGTGCCTGACCATCCACGGCTCTCAGTGGGATCCCAATGAGCTTGAACTGGATTCCAAATTGAGTTGGAAGCCTTTGTCAAGCATGAAAACTTGTTTTCACACAAGACCTTCTGGGAGACTTGGTGAGAAGCTTGGTGGCAGCCTTTAGGACCAAATGTATGCAGTTCAGGGATGTATTGCTAAGACAGGCTCAAAAGCCAACCACATTAGCCAGGGCAGGAGGAAATAAAGATGTGTCTACTTTTGATTGGCAGAGGGTTGGGAATGTTGCATACTGGGATAGGAAAGCAAAGAGAGGCCTACCGTGAAGGTGGTGACTGTCACCGAGAGCCTCCTCTGCTGCTCAGGAACAGAGGGCCATGCTGACTCTGGTTTCTCTTCAAAGCGCACAAGTCTTTCGCCTTTTACTAAAGACTTCCGTGGAGAGGAACATCCATGAGTTGAATATATTTTTGGCAGGCTTTGCTGTATTGCTGAGCCTTTTGAAATTGTGAAAAGTCAAAGAGCTGTCCAACTTCAGAAACCATGTGTCCACAAAGGAGAGGTTGGGCGGAGGCGATAAGCAGCAGCCATTGTTATGCGTGCGTACGTACGAGGCACCACAACACGTGAGATTTGTGCCAAGAGCTCCGCACGGACATCCACCACTTGGGGGTTATCGCTTCTCGGCCTTTTGGCTAAGATCAAGTGTAGTATCTGTTCTTATCAGTTTAATATCTGATATGTCCTCTATAAGAGGACTACATATTAAGCCGATTTTTAGCACGAGGGGCTGAAATTTGGAGCTTGCTCCTTTCACTCCACGCATCGACCTAGCATTGCAGTGCCGCTGGGAACGGTGCACTCTGTTCTTACCTTGTAGAAAACCAAGCACTCAAACAATTGTCCTGTTTCAAAAGTCAATTCACAGCGGGTGAAGGAAATGAAGGTAATGGTCCGGCAGAGAGAGAGAGAGCCAGTGTGTAAGGGATACAACGTCATAAGCACAGTCTCCTTTTGCCTTGAGTCTTGATTGAAGAACAATCCAGAAACTCTGATCAGGGGTTCCCAATTCCTTACGGATTGATATGGCTGCAGTAGATGTCTACTACACGTCTGTGCCTGACCATCCACGGCTCTCAGTGGGATCCCAATGAGCTTGAACTGGATTCCAAATTGAGTTGGAAGCCTTTGTCAAGCATGAAAACTTGTTTTCACACAAGACCTTCTGGGAGACTTGGTGAGAAGCTTGGTGGCAGCCTTTAGGACCAAATGTATGCAGTTCAGGGATGTATTGCTAAGACAGGCTCAAAAGCCAACCACATTAGCCAGGGCAGGAGGAAATAAAGATGTGTCTACTTTTGATTGGCAGAGGGTTGGGAATGTTGCATACTGGGATAGGAAAGCAAAGAGAGGCCTACCGTGAAGGTGGTGACTGTCACCGAGAGCCTCCTCTGCTGCTCAGGAACAGAGGGCCATGCTGACTCTGGTTTCTCTTCAAAGCGCACAAGTCTTTCGCCTTTTACTAAAGACTTCCGTGGAGAGGAACATCCATGAGTTGAATATATTTTTGGCAGGCTTTGCTGTATTGCTGAGCCTTTTGAAATTGTGAAAAGTCAAAGAGCTGTCCAACTTCAGAAACCATGTGTCCACAAAGGAGAGGTTGGGCGGAGGCGATAAGCAGCAGCCATTGTTATGCGTGCGTACGTACGAGGCACCACAACACGTGAGATTTGTGCCAAGAGCTCCGCACGGACATCCACCACTTGGGGGTTATCGCTTCTCGGCCTTTTGGCTAAGATCAAGTGTAGTATCTGTTCTTATCAGTTTAATATCTGATATGTCCTCTATAAGAGGACTACATATTAAGCCGATTTTTAGCACGAGGGGCTGAAATTTGGAGCTTGCTCCTTTCACTCCACGCATCGACCTAGCATTGCAGTGCCGCTGGGAACGGTGCACTCTGTTCTTACCTTGTAGAAAACCAAGCACTCAAACAATTGTCCTGTTTCAAAAGTCAATTCACAGCGGGTGAAGGAAATGAAGGTAATGGTCCGGCAGAGAGAGAGAGAGCCAGTGTGTAAGGGATACAACGTCATAAGCACAGTCTCCTTTTGCCTTGAGTCTTGATTGAAGAACAATCCAGAAACTCTGATCAGGGGTTCCCAATTCCTTACGGATTGATATGGCTGCAGTAGATGTCTACTACACGTCTGTGCCTGACCATCCACGGCTCTCAGTGGGATCCCAATGAGCTTGAACTGGATTCCAAATTGAGTTGGAAGCCTTTGTCAAGCATGAAAACTTGTTTTCACACAAGACCTTCTGGGAGACTTGGTGAGAAGCTTGGTGGCAGCCTTTAGGACCAAATGTATGCAGTTCAGGGATGTATTGCTAAGACAGGCTCAAAAGCCAACCACATTAGCCAGGGCAGGAGGAAATAAAGATGTGTCTACTTTTGATTGGCAGAGGGTTGGGAATGTTGCATACTGGGATAGGAAAGCAAAGAGAGGCCTACCGTGAAGGTGGTGACTGTCACCGAGAGCCTCCTCTGCTGCTCAGGAACAGAGGGCCATGCTGACTCTGGTTTCTCTTCAAAGCGCACAAGTCTTTCGCCTTTTACTAAAGACTTCCGTGGAGAGGAACATCCATGAGTTGAATATATTTTTGGCAGGCTTTGCTGTATTGCTGAGCCTTTTGAAATTGTGAAAAGTCAAAGAGCTGTCCAACTTCAGAAACCATGTGTCCACAAAGGAGAGGTTGGGCGGAGGCGATAAGCAGCAGCCATTGTTATGCGTGCGTACGTACGAGGCACCACAACACGTGAGATTTGTGCCAAGAGCTCCGCACGGACATCCACCACTTGGGGGTTATCGCTTCTCGGCCTTTTGGCTAAGATCAAGTGTAGTATCTGTTCTTATCAGTTTAATATCTGATATGTCCTCTATAAGAGGACTACATATTAAGCCGATTTTTAGCACGAGGGGCTGAAATTTGGAGCTTGCTCCTTTCACTCCACGCATCGACCTAGCATTGCAGTGCCGCTGGGAACGGTGCACTCTGTTCTTACCTTGTAGAAAACCAAGCACTCAAACAATTGTCCTGTTTCAAAAGTCAATTCACAGCGGGTGAAGGAAATGAAGGTAATGGTCCGGCAGAGAGAGAGAGAGCCAGTGTGTAAGGGATACAACGTCATAAGCACAGTCTCCTTTTGCCTTGAGTCTTGATTGAAGAACAATCCAGAAACTCTGATCAGGGGTTCCCAATTCCTTACGGATTGATATGGCTGCAGTAGATGTCTACTACACGTCTGTGCCTGACCATCCACGGCTCTCAGTGGGATCCCAATGAGCTTGAACTGGATTCCAAATTGAGTTGGAAGCCTTTGTCAAGCATGAAAACTTGTTTTCACACAAGACCTTCTGGGAGACTTGGTGAGAAGCTTGGTGGCAGCCTTTAGGACCAAATGTATGCAGTTCAGGGATGTATTGCTAAGACAGGCTCAAAAGCCAACCACATTAGCCAGGGCAGGAGGAAATAAAGATGTGTCTACTTTTGATTGGCAGAGGGTTGGGAATGTTGCATACTGGGATAGGAAAGCAAAGAGAGGCCTACCGTGAAGGTGGTGACTGTCACCGAGAGCCTCCTCTGCTGCTCAGGAACAGAGGGCCATGCTGACTCTGGTTTCTCTTCAAAGCGCACAAGTCTTTCGCCTTTTACTAAAGACTTCCGTGGAGAGGAACATCCATGAGTTGAATATATTTTTGGCAGGCTTTGCTGTATTGCTGAGCCTTTTGAAATTGTGAAAAGTCAAAGAGCTGTCCAACTTCAGAAACCATGTGTCCACAAAGGAGAGGTTGGGCGGAGGCGATAAGCAGCAGCCATTGTTATGCGTGCGTACGTACGAGGCACCACAACACGTGAGATTTGTGCCAAGAGCTCCGCACGGACATCCACCACTTGGGGGTTATCGCTTCTCGGCCTTTTGGCTAAGATCAAGTGTAGTATCTGTTCTTATCAGTTTAATATCTGATATGTCCTCTATAAGAGGACTACATATTAAGCCGATTTTTAGCACGAGGGGCTGAAATTTGGAGCTTGCTCCTTTCACTCCACGCATCGACCTAGCATTGCAGTGCCGCTGGGAACGGTGCACTCTGTTCTTACCTTGTAGAAAACCAAGCACTCAAACAATTGTCCTGTTTCAAAAGTCAATTCACAGCGGGTGAAGGAAATGAAGGTAATGGTCCGGCAGAGAGAGAGAGAGCCAGTGTGTAAGGGATACAACGTCATAAGCACAGTCTCCTTTTGCCTTGAGTCTTGATTGAAGAACAATCCAGAAACTCTGATCAGGGGTTCCCAATTCCTTACGGATTGATATGGCTGCAGTAGATGTCTACTACACGTCTGTGCCTGACCATCCACGGCTCTCAGTGGGATCCCAATGAGCTTGAACTGGATTCCAAATTGAGTTGGAAGCCTTTGTCAAGCATGAAAACTTGTTTTCACACAAGACCTTCTGGGAGACTTGGTGAGAAGCTTGGTGGCAGCCTTTAGGACCAAATGTATGCAGTTCAGGGATGTATTGCTAAGACAGGCTCAAAAGCCAACCACATTAGCCAGGGCAGGAGGAAATAAAGATGTGTCTACTTTTGATTGGCAGAGGGTTGGGAATGTTGCATACTGGGATAGGAAAGCAAAGAGAGGCCTACCGTGAAGGTGGTGACTGTCACCGAGAGCCTCCTCTGCTGCTCAGGAACAGAGGGCCATGCTGACTCTGGTTTCTCTTCAAAGCGCACAAGTCTTTCGCCTTTTACTAAAGACTTCTGTGGAGAGGAACATCCATGAGTTGAATATATTTTTGGCAGGCTTTGCTGTATTGCTGAGCCTTTTGAAATTGTGAAAAGTCAAAGAGCTGTCCAACTTCAGAAACCATGTGTCCACAAAGGAGAGGTTGGGCGGAGGCGATAAGCAGCAGCCATTGTTATGCGTGCGTACGTACGAGGCACCACAACACGTGAGATTTGTGCCAAGAGCTCCGCACGGACATCCACCACTTGGGGGTTATCGCTTCTCGGCCTTTTGGCTAAGATCAAGTGTAGTATCTGTTCTTATCAGTTTAATATCTGATATGTCCTCTATAAGAGGACTACATATTAAGCCGATTTTTAGCACGAGGGGCTGAAATTTGGAGCTTGCTCCTTTCACTCCACGCATCGACCTAGCATTGCAGTGCCGCTGGGAACGGTGCACTCTGTTCTTACCTTGTAGAAAACCAAGCACTCAAACAATTGTCCTGTTTCAAAAGTCAATTCACAGCGGGTGAAGGAAATGAAGGTAATGGTCCGGCAGAGAGAGAGAGAGCCAGTGTGTAAGGGATACAACGTCATAAGCACAGTCTCCTTTTGCCTTGAGTCTTGATTGAAGAACAATCCAGAAACTCTGATCAGGGGTTCCCAATTCCTTACGGATTGATATGGCTGCAGTAGATGTCTACTACACGTCTGTGCCTGACCATCCACGGCTCTCAGTGGGATCCCAATGAGCTTGAACTGGATTCCAAATTGAGTTGGAAGCCTTTGTCAAGCATGAAAACTTGTTTTCACACAAGACCTTCTGGGAGACTTGGTGAGAAGCTTGGTGGCAGCCTTTAGGACCAAATGTATGCAGTTCAGGGATGTATTGCTAAGACAGGCTCAAAAGCCAACCACATTAGCCAGGGCAGGAGGAAATAAAGATGTGTCTACTTTTGATTGGCAGAGGGTTGGGAATGTTGCATACTGGGATAGGAAAGCAAAGAGAGGCCTACCGTGAAGGTGGTGACTGTCACCGAGAGCCTCCTCTGCTGCTCAGGAACAGAGGGCCATGCTGACTCTGGTTTCTCTTCAAAGCGCACAAGTCTTTCGCCTTTTACTAAAGACTTCCGTGGAGAGGAACATCCATGAGTTGAATATATTTTTGGCAGGCTTTGCTGTATTGCTCAGCCTTTTGAAATTGTGAAAAGTCAAAGAGCTGTCCAACTTCAGAAACCATGTGTCCACAAAGGAGAGGTTGGGCGGAGGCGATAAGCAGCAGCCATTGTTATGCGTGCGTACGTACGAGGCACCACAACACGTGAGATTTGTGCCAAGAGCTCCGCACGGACATCCACCACTTGGGGGTTATCGCTTCTCGGCCTTTTGGCTAAGATCAAGTGTAGTATCTGTTCTTATCAGTTTAATATCTGATATGTCCTCTATAAGAGGACTACATATTAAGCCGATTTTTAGCACGAGGGGCTGAAATTTGGAGCTTGCTCCTTTCACTCCACGCATCGACCTAGCATTGCAGTGCCGCTGGGAACGGTGCACTCTGTTCTTACCTTGTAGAAAACCAAGCACTCAAACAATTGTCCTGTTTCAAAAGTCAATTCACAGCGGGTGAAGGAAATGAAGGTAATGGTCCGGCAGAGAGAGAGAGAGCCAGTGTGTAAGGGATACAACGTCATAAGCACAGTCTCCTTTTGCCTTGAGTCTTGATTGAAGAACAATCCAGAAACTCTGATCAGGGGTTCCCAATTCCTTACGGATTGATATGGCTGCAGTAGATGTCTACTACACGTCTGTGCCTGACCATCCACGGCTCTCAGTGGGATCCCAATGAGCTTGAACTGGATTCCAAATTGAGTTGGAAGCCTTTGTCAAGCATGAAAACTTGTTTTCACACAAGACCTTCTGGGAGACTTGGTGAGAAGCTTGGTGGCAGCCTTTAGGACCAAATGTATGCAGTTCAGGGATGTATTGCTAAGACAGGCTCAAAAGCCAACCACATTAGCCAGGGCAGGAGGAAATAAAGATGTGTCTACTTTTGATTGGCAGAGGGTTGGGAATGTTGCATACTGGGATAGGAAAGCAAAGAGAGGCCTACCGTGAAGGTGGTGACTGTCACCGAGAGCCTCCTCTGCTGCTCAGGAACAGAGGGCCATGCTGACTCTGGTTTCTCTTCAAAGCGCACAAGTCTTTCGCCTTTTACTAAAGACTTCCGTGGAGAGGAACATCCATGAGTTGAATATATTTTTGGCAGGCTTTGCTGTATTGCTGAGCCTTTTGAAATTGTGAAAAGTCAAAGAGCTGTCCAACTTCAGAAACCATGTGTCCACAAAGGAGAGGTTGGGCGGAGGCGATAAGCAGCAGCCATTGTTATGCGTGCGTACGTACGAGGCACCACAACACGTGAGATTTGTGCCAAGAGCTCCGCACGGACATCCACCACTTGGGGGTTATCGCTTCTCGGCCTTTTGGCTAAGATCAAGTGTAGTATCTGTTCTTATCAGTTTAATATCTGATATGTCCTCTATAAGAGGACTACATATTAAGCCGATTTTTAGCACGAGGGGCTGAAATTTGGAGCTTGCTCCTTTCACTCCACGCATCGACCTAGCATTGCAGTGCCGCTGGGAACGGTGCACTCTGTTCTTACCTTGTAGAAAACCAAGCACTCAAACAATTGTCCTGTTTCAAAAGTCAATTCACAGCGGGTGAAGGAAATGAAGGTAATGGTCCGGCAGAGAGAGAGAGAGCCAGTGTGTAAGGGATACAACGTCATAAGCACAGTCTCCTTTTGCCTTGAGTCTTGATTGAAGAACAATCCAGAAACTCTGATCAGGGGTTCCCAATTCCTTACGGATTGATATGGCTGCAGTAGATGTCTACTACACGTCTGTGCCTGACCATCCACGGCTCTCAGTGGGATCCCAATGAGCTTGAACTGGATTCCAAATTGAGTTGGAAGCCTTTGTCAAGCATGAAAACTTGTTTTCACACAAGACCTTCTGGGAGACTTGGTGAGAAGCTTGGTGGCAGCCTTTAGGACCAAATGTATGCAGTTCAGGGATGTATTGCTAAGACAGGCTCAAAAGCCAACCACATTAGCCAGGGCAGGAGGAAATAAAGATGTGTCTACTTTTGATTGGCAGAGGGTTGGGAATGTTGCATACTGGGATAGGAAAGCAAAGAGAGGCCTACCGTGAAGGTGGTGACTGTCACCGAGAGCCTCCTCTGCTGCTCAGGAACAGAGGGCCATGCTGACTCTGGTTTCTCTTCAAAGCGCACAAGTCTTTCGCCTTTTACTAAAGACTTCCGTGGAGAGGAACATCCATGAGTTGAATATATTTTTGGCAGGCTTTGCTGTATTGCTCAGCCTTTTGAAATTGTGAAAAGTCAAAGAGCTGTCCAACTTCAGAAACCATGTGTCCACAAAGGAGAGGTTGGGCGGAGGCGATAAGCAGCAGCCATTGTTATGCGTGCGTACGTACGAGGCACCACAACACGTGAGATTTGTGCCAAGAGCTCCGCACGGACATCCACCACTTGGGGGTTATCGCTTCTCGGCCTTTTGGCTAAGATCAAGTGTAGTATCTGTTCTTATCAGTTTAATATCTGATATGTCCTCTATAAGAGGACTACATATTAAGCCGATTTTTAGCACGAGGGGCTGAAATTTGGAGCTTGCTCCTTTCACTCCACGCATCGACCTAGCATTGCAGTGCCGCTGGGAACGGTGCACTCTGTTCTTACCTTGTAGAAAACCAAGCACTCAAACAATTGTCCTGTTTCAAAAGTCAATTCACAGCGGGTGAAGGAAATGAAGGTAATGGTCCGGCAGAGAGAGAGAGAGCCAGTGTGTAAGGGATACAACGTCATAAGCACAGTCTCCTTTTGCCTTGAGTCTTGATTGAAGAACAATCCAGAAACTCTGATCAGGGGTTCCCAATTCCTTACGGATTGATATGGCTGCAGTAGATGTCTACTACACGTCTGTGCCTGACCATCCACGGCTCTCAGTGGGATCCCAATGAGCTTGAACTGGATTCCAAATTGAGTTGGAAGCCTTTGTCAAGCATGAAAACTTGTTTTCACACAAGACCTTCTGGGAGACTTGGTGAGAAGCTTGGTGGCAGCCTTTAGGACCAAATGTATGCAGTTCAGGGATGTATTGCTAAGACAGGCTCAAAAGCCAACCACATTAGCCAGGGCAGGAGGAAATAAAGATGTGTCTACTTTTGATTGGCAGAGGGTTGGGAATGTTGCATACTGGGATAGGAAAGCAAAGAGAGGCCTACCGTGAAGGTGGTGACTGTCACCGAGAGCCTCCTCTGCTGCTCAGGAACAGAGGGCCATGCTGACTCTGGTTTCTCTTCAAAGCGCACAAGTCTTTCGCCTTTTACTAAAGACTTCCGTGGAGAGGAACATCCATGAGTTGAATATATTTTTGGCAGGCTTTGCTGTATTGCTCAGCCTTTTGAAATTGTGAAAAGTCAAAGAGCTGTCCAACTTCAGAAACCATGTGTCCACAAAGGAGAGGTTGGGCGGAGGCGATAAGCAGCAGCCATTGTTATGCGTGCGTACGTACGAGGCACCACAACACGTGAGATTTGTGCCAAGAGCTCCGCACGGACATCCACCACTTGGGGGTTATCGCTTCTCAGCCTTTTGGCTAAGATCAAGTGTAGTATCTGTTCTTATCAGTTTAATATCTGATATGTCCTCTATAAGAGGACTACATATTAAGCCGATTTTTAGCACGAGGGGCTGAAATTTGGAGCTTGCTCCTTTCACTCCACGCATCGACCTAGCATTGCAGTGCCGCTGGGAACGGTGCACTCTGTTCTTACCTTGTAGAAAACCAAGCACTCAAACAATTGTCCTGTTTCAAAAGTCAATTCACAGCGGGTGAAGGAAATGAAGGTAATGGTCCGGCAGAGAGAGAGAGAGCCAGTGTGTAAGGGATACAACGTCATAAGCACAGTCTCCTTTTGCCTTGAGTCTTGATTGAAGAACAATCCAGAAACTCTGATCAGGGGTTCCCAATTCCTTACGGATTGATATGGCTGCAGTAGATGTCTACTACACGTCTGTGCCTGACCATCCACGGCTCTCAGTGGGATCCCAATGAGCTTGAACTGGATTCCAAATTGAGTTGGAAGCCTTTGTCAAGCATGAAAACTTGTTTTCACACAAGACCTTCTGGGAGACTTGGTGAGAAGCTTGGTGGCAGCCTTTAGGACCAAATGTATGCAGTTCAGGGATGTATTGCTAAGACAGGCTCAAAAGCCAACCACATTAGCCAGGGCAGGAGGAAATAAAGATGTGTCTACTTTTGATTGGCAGAGGGTTGGGAATGTTGCATACTGGGATAGGAAAGCAAAGAGAGGCCTACCGTGAAGGTGGTGACTGTCACCGAGAGCCTCCTCTGCTGCTCAGGAACAGAGGGCCATGCTGACTCTGGTTTCTCTTCAAAGCGCACAAGTCTTTCGCCTTTTACTAAAGACTTCCGTGGAGAGGAACATCCATGAGTTGAATATATTTTTGGCAGGCTTTGCTGTATTGCTGAGCCTTTTGAAATTGTGAAAAGTCAAAGAGCTGTCCAACTTCAGAAACCATGTGTCCACAAAGGAGAGGTAGGGCGGAGGCGATAAGCAGCAGCCATTGTTATGCGTGCGTACGTACTAGGCACCACAACACGTGAGATTTGTGCCAAGAGCTCCGCACGGACATCCACCACTTGGGGGTTATCGCTTCTCGGCCTTTTGGCTAAGATCAAGTGTAGTATCTGTTCTTATCAGTTTAATATCTGATATGTCCTCTATAAGAGGACTACATATTAAGCCGATTTTTAGCACGAGGGGCTGAAATTTGGAGCTTGCTCCTTTCACTCCACGCATCGACCTAGCATTGCAGTGCCGCTGGGAACGGTGCACTCTGTTCTTACCTTGTAGAAAACCAAGCACTCAAACAATTGTCCTGTTTCAAAAGTCAATTCACAGCGGGTGAAGGAAATGAAGGTAATGGTCCGGCAGAGAGAGAGAGAGCCAGTGTGTAAGGGATACAACGTCATAAGCACAGTCTCCTTTTGCCTTGAGTCTTGATTGAAGAACAATCCAGAAACTCTGATCAGGGGTTCCCAATTCCTTACGGATTGATATGGCTGCAGTAGATGTCTACTACACGTCTGTGCCTGACCATCCACGGCTCTCAGTGGGATCCCAATGAGCTTGAACTGGATTCCAAATTGAGTTGGAAGCCTTTGTCAAGCATGAAAACTTGTTTTCACACAAGACCTTCTGGGAGACTTGGTGAGAAGCTTGGTGGCAGCCTTTAGGACCAAATGTATGCAGTTCAGGGATGTATTGCTAAGACAGGCTCAAAAGCCAACCACATTAGCCAGGGCAGGAGGAAATAAAGATGTGTCTACTTTTGATTGGCAGAGGGTTGGGAATGTTGCATACTGGGATAGGAAAGCAAAGAGAGGCCTACCGTGAAGGTGGTGACTGTCACCGAGAGCCTCCTCTGCTGCTCAGGAACAGAGGGCCATGCTGACTCTGGTTTCTCTTCAAAGCGCACAAGTCTTTCGCCTTTTACTAAAGACTTCCGTGGAGAGGAACATCCATGAGTTGAATATATTTTTGGCAGGCTTTGCTGTATTGCTGAGCCTTTTGAAATTGTGAAAAGTCAAAGAGCTGTCCAACTTCAGAAACCATGTGTCCACAAAGGAGAGGTTGGGCGGAGGCGATAAGCAGCAGCCATTGTTATGCGTGCGTACGTACGAGGCACCACAACACGTGAGATTTGTGCCAAGAGCTCCGCACGGACATCCACCACTTGGGGGTTATCGCTTCTCGGCCTTTTGGCTAAGATCAAGTGTAGTATCTGTTCTTATCAGTTTAATATCTGATATGTCCTCTATAAGAGGACTACATATTAAGCCGATTTTTAGCACGAGGGGCTGAAATTTGGAGCTTGCTCCTTTCACTCCACGCATCGACCTAGCATTGCAGTGCCGCTGGGAATGGTGCACTCTGTTCTTACCTTGTAGAAAACCAAGCACTCAAACAATTGTCCTGTTTCAAAAGTCAATTCACAGCGGGTGAAGGAAATGAAGGTAATGGTCCGGCAGAGAGAGAGAGAGCCAGTGTGTAAGGGATACAACGTCATAAGCACAGTCTCCTTTTGCCTTGAGTCTTGATTGAAGAACAATCCAGAAACTCTGATCAGGGGTTCCCAATTCCTTACGGATTGATATGGCTGCAGTAGATGTCTACTACACGTCTGTGCCTGACCATCCACGGCTCTCAGTGGGATCCCAATGAGCTTGAACTGGATTCCAAATTGAGTTGGAAGCCTTTGTCAAGCATGAAAACTTGTTTTCACACAAGACCTTCTGGGAGACTTGGTGAGAAGCTTGGTGGCAGCCTTTAGGACCAAATGTATGCAGTTCAGGGATGTATTGCTAAGACAGGCTCAAAAGCCAACCACATTAGCCAGGGCAGGAGGAAATAAAGATGTGTCTACTTTTGATTGGCAGAGGGTTGGGAATGTTGCATACTGGGATAGGAAAGCAAAGAGAGGCCTACCGTGAAGGTGGTGACTGTCACCGAGAGCCTCCTCTGCTGCTCAGGAACAGAGGGCCATGCTGACTCTGGTTTCTCTTCAAAGCGCACAAGTCTTTCGCCTTTTACTAAAGACTTCCGTGGAGAGGAACATCCATGAGTTGAATATATTTTTGGCAGGCTTTGCTGTATTGCTGAGCCTTTTGAAATTGTGAAAAGTCAAAGAGCTGTCCAACTTCAGAAACCATGTGTCCACAAAGGAGAGGTTGGGCGGAGGCGATAAGCAGCAGCCATTGTTATGCGTGCGTACGTACGAGGCACCACAACACGTGAGATTTGTGCCAAGAGCTCCGCACGGACATCCACCACTTGGGGGTTATCGCTTCTCGGCCTTTTGGCTAAGATCAAGTGTAGTATCTGTTCTTATCAGTTTAATATCTGATATGTCCTCTATAAGAGGACTACATATTAAGCCGATTTTTAGCACGAGGGGCTGAAATTTGGAGCTTGCTCCTTTCACTCCACGCATCGACCTAGCATTGCAGTGCCGCTGGGAACGGTGCACTCTGTTCTTACCTTGTAGAAAACCAAGCACTCAAACAATTGTCCTGTTTCAAAAGTCAATTCACAGCGGGTGAAGGAAATGAAGGTAATGGTCCGGCAGAGAGAGAGAGAGCCAGTGTGTAAGGGATACAACGTCATAAGCACAGTCTCCTTTTGCCTTGAGTCTTGATTGAAGAACAATCCAGAAACTCTGATCAGGGGTTCCCAATTCCTTACGGATTGATATGGCTGCAGTAGATGTCTACTACACGTCTGTGCCTGACCATCCACGGCTCTCAGTGGGATCCCAATGAGCTTGAACTGGATTCCAAATTGAGTTGGAAGCCTTTGTCAAGCATGAAAACTTGTTTTCACACAAGACCTTCTGGGAGACTTGGTGAGAAGCTTGGTGGCAGCCTTTAGGACCAAATGTATGCAGTTCAGGGATGTATTGCTAAGACAGGCTCAAAAGCCAACCACATTAGCCAGGGCAGGAGGAAATAAAGATGTGTCTACTTTTGATTGGCAGAGGGTTGGGAATGTTGCATACTGGGATAGGAAAGCAAAGAGAGGCCTACCGTGAAGGTGGTGACTGTCACCGAGAGCCTCCTCTGCTGCTCAGGAACAGAGGGCCATGCTGACTCTGGTTTCTCTTCAAAGCGCACAAGTCTTTCGCCTTTTACTAAAGACTTCCGTGGAGAGGAACATCCATGAGTTGAATATATTTTTGGCAGGCTTTGCTGTATTGCTGAGCCTTTTGAAATTGTGAAAAGTCAAAGAGCTGTCCAACTTCAGAAACCATGTGTCCACAAAGGAGAGGTTGGGCGGAGGCGATAAGCAGCAGCCATTGTTATGCGTGCGTACGTACGAGGCACCACAACACGTGAGATTTGTGCCAAGAGCTCCGCACGGACATCCACCACTTGGGGGTTATCGCTTCTCGGCCTTTTGGCTAAGATCAAGTGTAGTATCTGTTCTTATCAGTTTAATATCTGATATGTCCTCTATAAGAGGACTACATATTAAGCCGATTTTTAGCACGAGGGGCTGAAATTTGGAGCTTGCTCCTTTCACTCCACGCATCGACCTAGCATTGCAGTGCCGCTGGGAACGGTGCACTCTGTTCTTACCTTGTAGAAAACCAAGCACTCAAACAATTGTCCTGTTTCAAAAGTCAATTCACAGCGGGTGAAGGAAATGAAGGTAATGGTCCGGCAGAGAGAGAGAGAGCCAGTGTGTAAGGGATACAACGTCATAAGCACAGTCTCCTTTTGCCTTGAGTCTTGATTGAAGAACAATCCAGAAACTCTGATCAGGGGTTCCCAATTCCTTACGGATTGATATGGCTGCAGTAGATGTCTACTACACGTCTGTGCCTGACCATCCACGGCTCTCAGTGGGATCCCAATGAGCTTGAACTGGATTCCAAATTGAGTTGGAAGCCTTTGTCAAGCATGAAAACTTGTTTTCACACAAGACCTTCTGGGAGACTTGGTGAGAAGCTTGGTGGCAGCCTTTAGGACCAAATGTATGCAGTTCAGGGATGTATTGCTAAGACAGGCTCAAAAGCCAACCACATTAGCCAGGGCAGGAGGAAATAAAGATGTGTCTACTTTTGATTGGCAGAGGGTTGGGAATGTTGCATACTGGGATAGGAAAGCAAAGAGAGGCCTACCGTGAAGGTGGTGACTGTCACCGAGAGCCTCCTCTGCTGCTCAGGAACAGAGGGCCATGCTGACTCTGGTTTCTCTTCAAAGCGCACAAGTCTTTCGCCTTTTACTAAAGACTTCCGTGGAGAGGAACATCCATGAGTTGAATATATTTTTGGCAGGCTTTGCTGTATTGCTGAGCCTTTTGAAATTGTGAAAAGTCAAAGAGCTGTCCAACTTCAGAAACCATGTGTCCACAAAGGAGAGGTTGGGCGGAGGCGATAAGCAGCAGCCATTGTTATGCGTGCGTACGTACGAGGCACCACAACACGTGAGATTTGTGCCAAGAGCTCCGCACGGACATCCACCACTTGGGGGTTATCGCTTCTCGGCCTTTTGGCTAAGATCAAGTGTAGTATCTGTTCTTATCAGTTTAATATCTGATATGTCCTCTATAAGAGGACTACATATTAAGCCGATTTTTAGCACGAGGGGCTGAAATTTGGAGCTTGCTCCTTTCACTCCACGCATCGACCTAGCATTGCAGTGCCGCTGGGAACGGTGCACTCTGTTCTTACCTTGTAGAAAACCAAGCACTCAAACAATTGTCCTGTTTCAAAAGTCAATTCACAGCGGGTGAAGGAAATGAAGGTAATGGTCCGGCAGAGAGAGAGAGAGCCAGTGTGTAAGGGATACAACGTCATAAGCACAGTCTCCTTTTGCCTTGAGTCTTGATTGAAGAACAATCCAGAAACTCTGATCAGGGGTTCCCAATTCCTTACGGATTGATATGGCTGCAGTAGATGTCTACTACACGTCTGTGCCTGACCATCCACGGCTCTCAGTGGGATCCCAATGAGCTTGAACTGGATTCCAAATTGAGTTGGAAGCCTTTGTCAAGCATGAAAACTTGTTTTCACACAAGACCTTCTGGGAGACTTGGTGAGAAGCTTGGTGGCAGCCTTTAGGACCAAATGTATGCAGTTCAGGGATGTATTGCTAAGACAGGCTCAAAAGCCAACCACATTAGCCAGGGCAGGAGGAAATAAAGATGTGTCTACTTTTGATTGGCAGAGGGTTGGGAATGTTGCATACTGGGATAGGAAAGCAAAGAGAGGCCTACCGTGAAGGTGGTGACTGTCACCGAGAGCCTCCTCTGCTGCTCAGGAACAGAGGGCCATGCTGACTCTGGTTTCTCTTCAAAGCGCACAAGTCTTTCGCCTTTTACTAAAGACTTCCGTGGAGAGGAACATCCATGAGTTGAATATATTTTTGGCAGGCTTTGCTGTATTGCTCAGCCTTTTGAAATTGTGAAAAGTCAAAGAGCTGTCCAACTTCAGAAACCATGTGTCCACAAAGGAGAGGTTGGGCGGAGGCGATAAGCAGCAGCCATTGTTATGCGTGCGTACGTACGAGGCACCACAACACGTGAGATTTGTGCCAAGAGCTCCGCACGGACATCCACCACTTGGGGGTTATCGCTTCTCGGCCTTTTGGCTAAGATCAAGTGTAGTATCTGTTCTTATCAGTTTAATATCTGATATGTCCTCTATAAGAGGACTACATATTAAGCCGATTTTTAGCACGAGGGGCTGAAATTTGGAGCTTGCTCCTTTCACTCCACGCATCGACCTAGCATTGCAGTGCCGCTGGGAACGGTGCACTCTGTTCTTACCTTGTAGAAAACCAAGCACTCAAACAATTGTCCTGTTTCAAAAGTCAATTCACAGCGGGTGAAGGAAATGAAGGTAATGGTCCGGCAGAGAGAGAGAGAGCCAGTGTGTAAGGGATACAACGTCATAAGCACAGTCTCCTTTTGCCTTGAGTCTTGATTGAAGAACAATCCAGAAACTCTGATCAGGGGTTCCCAATTCCTTACGGATTGATATGGCTGCAGTAGATGTCTACTACACGTCTGTGCCTGACCATCCACGGCTCTCAGTGGGATCCCAATGAGCTTGAACTGGATTCCAAATTGAGTTGGAAGCCTTTGTCAAGCATGAAAACTTGTTTTCACACAAGACCTTCTGGGAGACTTGGTGAGAAGCTTGGTGGCAGCCTTTAGGACCAAATGTATGCAGTTCAGGGATGTATTGCTAAGACAGGCTCAAAAGCCAACCACATTAGCCAGGGCAGGAGGAAATAAAGATGTGTCTACTTTTGATTGGCAGAGGGTTGGGAATGTTGCATACTGGGATAGGAAAGCAAAGAGAGGCCTACCGTGAAGGTGGTGACTGTCACCGAGAGCCTCCTCTGCTGCTCAGGAACAGAGGGCCATGCTGACTCTGGTTTCTCTTCAAAGCGCACAAGTCTTTCGCCTTTTACTAAAGACTTCCGTGGAGAGGAACATCCATGAGTTGAATATATTTTTGGCAGGCTTTGCTGTATTGCTCAGCCTTTTGAAATTGTGAAAAGTCAAAGAGCTGTCCAACTTCAGAAACCATGTGTCCACAAAGGAGAGGTTGGGCGGAGGCGATAAGCAGCAGCCATTGTTATGCGTGCGTACGTACGAGGCACCACAACACGTGAGATTTGTGCCAAGAGCTCCGCACGGACATCCACCACTTGGGGGTTATCGCTTCTCAGCCTTTTGGCTAAGATCAAGTGTAGTATCTGTTCTTATCAGTTTAATATCTGATATGTCCTCTATAAGAGGACTACATATTAAGCCGATTTTTAGCACGAGGGGCTGAAATTTGGAGCTTGCTCCTTTCACTCCACGCATCGACCTAGCATTGCAGTGCCGCTGGGAACGGTGCACTCTGTTCTTACCTTGTAGAAAACCAAGCACTCAAACAATTGTCCTGTTTCAAAAGTCAATTCACAGCGGGTGAAGGAAATGAAGGTAATGGTCCGGCAGAGAGAGAGAGAGCCAGTGTGTAAGGGATACAACGTCATAAGCACAGTCTCCTTTTGCCTTGAGTCTTGATTGAAGAACAATCCAGAAACTCTGATCAGGGGTTCCCAATTCCTTACGGATTGATATGGCTGCAGTAGATGTCTACTACACGTCTGTGCCTGACCATCCACGGCTCTCAGTGGGATCCCAATGAGCTTGAACTGGATTCCAAATTGAGTTGGAAGCCTTTGTCAAGCATGAAAACTTGTTTTCACACAAGACCTTCTGGGAGACTTGGTGAGAAGCTTGGTGGCAGCCTTTAGGACCAAATGTATGCAGTTCAGGGATGTATTGCTAAGACAGGCTCAAAAGCCAACCACATTAGCCAGGGCAGGAGGAAATAAAGATGTGTCTACTTTTGATTGGCAGAGGGTTGGGAATGTTGCATACTGGGATAGGAAAGCAAAGAGAGGCCTACCGTGAAGGTGGTGACTGTCACCGAGAGCCTCCTCTGCTGCTCAGGAACAGAGGGCCATGCTGACTCTGGTTTCTCTTCAAAGCGCACAAGTCTTTCGCCTTTTACTAAAGACTTCCGTGGAGAGGAACATCCATGAGTTGAATATATTTTTGGCAGGCTTTGCTGTATTGCTGAGCCTTTTGAAATTGTGAAAAGTCAAAGAGCTGTCCAACTTCAGAAACCATGTGTCCACAAAGGAGAGGTAGGGCGGAGGCGATAAGCAGCAGCCATTGTTATGCGTGCGTACGTACTAGGCACCACAACACGTGAGATTTGTGCCAAGAGCTCCGCACGGACATCCACCACTTGGGGGTTATCGCTTCTCGGCCTTTTGGCTAAGATCAAGTGTAGTATCTGTTCTTATCAGTTTAATATCTGATATGTCCTCTATAAGAGGACTACATATTAAGCCGATTTTTAGCACGAGGGGCTGAAATTTGGAGCTTGCTCCTTTCACTCCACGCATCGACCTAGCATTGCAGTGCCGCTGGGAACGGTGCACTCTGTTCTTACCTTGTAGAAAACCAAGCACTCAAACAATTGTCCTGTTTCAAAAGTCAATTCACAGCGGGTGAAGGAAATGAAGGTAATGGTCCGGCAGAGAGAGAGAGAGCCAGTGTGTAAGGGATACAACGTCATAAGCACAGTCTCCTTTTGCCTTGAGTCTTGATTGAAGAACAATCCAGAAACTCTGATCAGGGGTTCCCAATTCCTTACGGATTGATATGGCTGCAGTAGATGTCTACTACACGTCTGTGCCTGACCATCCACGGCTCTCAGTGGGATCCCAATGAGCTTGAACTGGATTCCAAATTGAGTTGGAAGCCTTTGTCAAGCATGAAAACTTGTTTTCACACAAGACCTTCTGGGAGACTTGGTGAGAAGCTTGGTGGCAGCCTTTAGGACCAAATGTATGCAGTTCAGGGATGTATTGCTAAGACAGGCTCAAAAGCCAACCACATTAGCCAGGGCAGGAGGAAATAAAGATGTGTCTACTTTTGATTGGCAGAGGGTTGGGAATGTTGCATACTGGGATAGGAAAGCAAAGAGAGGCCTACCGTGAAGGTGGTGACTGTCACCGAGAGCCTCCTCTGCTGCTCAGGAACAGAGGGCCATGCTGACTCTGGTTTCTCTTCAAAGCGCACAAGTCTTTCGCCTTTTACTAAAGACTTCCGTGGAGAGGAACATCCATGAGTTGAATATATTTTTGGCAGGCTTTGCTGTATTGCTGAGCCTTTTGAAATTGTGAAAAGTCAAAGAGCTGTCCAACTTCAGAAACCATGTGTCCACAAAGGAGAGGTTGGGCGGAGGCGATAAGCAGCAGCCATTGTTATGCGTGCGTACGTACGAGGCACCACAACACGTGAGATTTGTGCCAAGAGCTCCGCACGGACATCCACCACTTGGGGGTTATCGCTTCTCGGCCTTTTGGCTAAGATCAAGTGTAGTATCTGTTCTTATCAGTTTAATATCTGATATGTCCTCTATAAGAGGACTACATATTAAGCCGATTTTTAGCACGAGGGGCTGAAATTTGGAGCTTGCTCCTTTCACTCCACGCATCGACCTAGCATTGCAGTGCCGCTGGGAATGGTGCACTCTGTTCTTACCTTGTAGAAAACCAAGCACTCAAACAATTGTCCTGTTTCAAAAGTCAATTCACAGCGGGTGAAGGAAATGAAGGTAATGGTCCGGCAGAGAGAGAGAGAGCCAGTGTGTAAGGGATACAACGTCATAAGCACAGTCTCCTTTTGCCTTGAGTCTTGATTGAAGAACAATCCAGAAACTCTGATCAGGGGTTCCCAATTCCTTACGGATTGATATGGCTGCAGTAGATGTCTACTACACGTCTGTGCCTGACCATCCACGGCTCTCAGTGGGATCCCAATGAGCTTGAACTGGATTCCAAATTGAGTTGGAAGCCTTTGTCAAGCATGAAAACTTGTTTTCACACAAGACCTTCTGGGAGACTTGGTGAGAAGCTTGGTGGCAGCCTTTAGGACCAAATGTATGCAGTTCAGGGATGTATTGCTAAGACAGGCTCAAAAGCCAACCACATTAGCCAGGGCAGGAGGAAATAAAGATGTGTCTACTTTTGATTGGCAGAGGGTTGGGAATGTTGCATACTGGGATAGGAAAGCAAAGAGAGGCCTACCGTGAAGGTGGTGACTGTCACCGAGAGCCTCCTCTGCTGCTCAGGAACAGAGGGCCATGCTGACTCTGGTTTCTCTTCAAAGCGCACAAGTCTTTCGCCTTTTACTAAAGACTTCCGTGGAGAGGAACATCCATGAGTTGAATATATTTTTGGCAGGCTTTGCTGTATTGCTGAGCCTTTTGAAATTGTGAAAAGTCAAAGAGCTGTCCAACTTCAGAAACCATGTGTCCACAAAGGAGAGGTTGGGCGGAGGCGATAAGCAGCAGCCATTGTTATGCGTGCGTACGTACGAGGCACCACAACACGTGAGATTTGTGCCAAGAGCTCCGCACGGACATCCACCACTTGGGGGTTATCGCTTCTCGGCCTTTTGGCTAAGATCAAGTGTAGTATCTGTTCTTATCAGTTTAATATCTGATATGTCCTCTATAAGAGGACTACATATTAAGCCGATTTTTAGCACGAGGGGCTGAAATTTGGAGCTTGCTCCTTTCACTCCACGCATCGACCTAGCATTGCAGTGCCGCTGGGAACGGTGCACTCTGTTCTTACCTTGTAGAAAACCAAGCACTCAAACAATTGTCCTGTTTCAAAAGTCAATTCACAGCGGGTGAAGGAAATGAAGGTAATGGTCCGGCAGAGAGAGAGAGAGCCAGTGTGTAAGGGATACAACGTCATAAGCACAGTCTCCTTTTGCCTTGAGTCTTGATTGAAGAACAATCCAGAAACTCTGATCAGGGGTTCCCAATTCCTTACGGATTGATATGGCTGCAGTAGATGTCTACTACACGTCTGTGCCTGACCATCCACGGCTCTCAGTGGGATCCCAATGAGCTTGAACTGGATTCCAAATTGAGTTGGAAGCCTTTGTCAAGCATGAAAACTTGTTTTCACACAAGACCTTCTGGGAGACTTGGTGAGAAGCTTGGTGGCAGCCTTTAGGACCAAATGTATGCAGTTCAGGGATGTATTGCTAAGACAGGCTCAAAAGCCAACCACATTAGCCAGGGCAGGAGGAAATAAAGATGTGTCTACTTTTGATTGGCAGAGGGTTGGGAATGTTGCATACTGGGATAGGAAAGCAAAGAGAGGCCTACCGTGAAGGTGGTGACTGTCACCGAGAGCCTCCTCTGCTGCTCAGGAACAGAGGGCCATGCTGACTCTGGTTTCTCTTCAAAGCGCACAAGTCTTTCGCCTTTTACTAAAGACTTCCGTGGAGAGGAACATCCATGAGTTGAATATATTTTTGGCAGGCTTTGCTGTATTGCTGAGCCTTTTGAAATTGTGAAAAGTCAAAGAGCTGTCCAACTTCAGAAACCATGTGTCCACAAAGGAGAGGTTGGGCGGAGGCGATAAGCAGCAGCCATTGTTATGCGTGCGTACGTACGAGGCACCACAACACGTGAGATTTGTGCCAAGAGCTCCGCACGGACATCCACCACTTGGGGGTTATCGCTTCTCGGCCTTTTGGCTAAGATCAAGTGTAGTATCTGTTCTTATCAGTTTAATATCTGATATGTCCTCTATAAGAGGACTACATATTAAGCCGATTTTTAGCACGAGGGGCTGAAATTTGGAGCTTGCTCCTTTCACTCCACGCATCGACCTAGCATTGCAGTGCCGCTGGGAACGGTGCACTCTGTTCTTACCTTGTAGAAAACCAAGCACTCAAACAATTGTCCTGTTTCAAAAGTCAATTCACAGCGGGTGAAGGAAATGAAGGTAATGGTCCGGCAGAGAGAGAGAGAGCCAGTGTGTAAGGGATACAACGTCATAAGCACAGTCTCCTTTTGCCTTGAGTCTTGATTGAAGAACAATCCAGAAACTCTGATCAGGGGTTCCCAATTCCTTACGGATTGATATGGCTGCAGTAGATGTCTACTACACGTCTGTGCCTGACCATCCACGGCTCTCAGTGGGATCCCAATGAGCTTGAACTGGATTCCAAATTGAGTTGGAAGCCTTTGTCAAGCATGAAAACTTGTTTTCACACAAGACCTTCTGGGAGACTTGGTGAGAAGCTTGGTGGCAGCCTTTAGGACCAAATGTATGCAGTTCAGGGATGTATTGCTAAGACAGGCTCAAAAGCCAACCACATTAGCCAGGGCAGGAGGAAATAAAGATGTGTCTACTTTTGATTGGCAGAGGGTTGGGAATGTTGCATACTGGGATAGGAAAGCAAAGAGAGGCCTACCGTGAAGGTGGTGACTGTCACCGAGAGCCTCCTCTGCTGCTCAGGAACAGAGGGCCATGCTGACTCTGGTTTCTCTTCAAAGCGCACAAGTCTTTCGCCTTTTACTAAAGACTTCCGTGGAGAGGAACATCCATGAGTTGAATATATTTTTGGCAGGCTTTGCTGTATTGCTGAGCCTTTTGAAATTGTGAAAAGTCAAAGAGCTGTCCAACTTCAGAAACCATGTGTCCACAAAGGAGAGGTTGGGCGGAGGCGATAAGCAGCAGCCATTGTTATGCGTGCGTACGTACGAGGCACCACAACACGTGAGATTTGTGCCAAGAGCTCCGCACGGACATCCACCACTTGGGGGTTATCGCTTCTCGGCCTTTTGGCTAAGATCAAGTGTAGTATCTGTTCTTATCAGTTTAATATCTGATATGTCCTCTATAAGAGGACTACATATTAAGCCGATTTTTAGCACGAGGGGCTGAAATTTGGAGCTTGCTCCTTTCACTCCACGCATCGACCTAGCATTGCAGTGCCGCTGGGAACGGTGCACTCTGTTCTTACCTTGTAGAAAACCAAGCACTCAAACAATTGTCCTGTTTCAAAAGTCAATTCACAGCGGGTGAAGGAAATGAAGGTAATGGTCCGGCAGAGAGAGAGAGAGCCAGTGTGTAAGGGATACAACGTCATAAGCACAGTCTCCTTTTGCCTTGAGTCTTGATTGAAGAACAATCCAGAAACTCTGATCAGGGGTTCCCAATTCCTTACGGATTGATATGGCTGCAGTAGATGTCTACTACACGTCTGTGCCTGACCATCCACGGCTCTCAGTGGGATCCCAATGAGCTTGAACTGGATTCCAAATTGAGTTGGAAGCCTTTGTCAAGCATGAAAACTTGTTTTCACACAAGACCTTCTGGGAGACTTGGTGAGAAGCTTGGTGGCAGCCTTTAGGACCAAATGTATGCAGTTCAGGGATGTATTGCTAAGACAGGCTCAAAAGCCAACCACATTAGCCAGGGCAGGAGGAAATAAAGATGTGTCTACTTTTGATTGGCAGAGGGTTGGGAATGTTGCATACTGGGATAGGAAAGCAAAGAGAGGCCTACCGTGAAGGTGGTGACTGTCACCGAGAGCCTCCTCTGCTGCTCAGGAACAGAGGGCCATGCTGACTCTGGTTTCTCTTCAAAGCGCACAAGTCTTTCGCCTTTTACTAAAGACTTCCGTGGAGAGGAACATCCATGAGTTGAATATATTTTTGGCAGGCTTTGCTGTATTGCTGAGCCTTTTGAAATTGTGAAAAGTCAAAGAGCTGTCCAACTTCAGAAACCATGTGTCCACAAAGGAGAGGTTGGGCGGAGGCGATAAGCAGCAGCCATTGTTATGCGTGCGTACGTACGAGGCACCACAACACGTGAGATTTGTGCCAAGAGCTCCGCACGGACATCCACCACTTGGGGGTTATCGCTTCTCGGCCTTTTGGCTAAGATCAAGTGTAGTATCTGTTCTTATCAGTTTAATATCTGATATGTCCTCTATAAGAGGACTACATATTAAGCCGATTTTTAGCACGAGGGGCTGAAATTTGGAGCTTGCTCCTTTCACTCCACGCATCGACCTAGCATTGCAGTGCCGCTGGGAACGGTGCACTCTGTTCTTACCTTGTAGAAAACCAAGCACTCAAACAATTGTCCTGTTTCAAAAGTCAATTCACAGCGGGTGAAGGAAATGAAGGTAATGGTCCGGCAGAGAGAGAGAGAGCCAGTGTGTAAGGGATACAACGTCATAAGCACAGTCTCCTTTTGCCTTGAGTCTTGATTGAAGAACAATCCAGAAACTCTGATCAGGGGTTCCCAATTCCTTACGGATTGATATGGCTGCAGTAGATGTCTACTACACGTCTGTGCCTGACCATCCACGGCTCTCAGTGGGATCCCAATGAGCTTGAACTGGATTCCAAATTGAGTTGGAAGCCTTTGTCAAGCATGAAAACTTGTTTTCACACAAGACCTTCTGGGAGACTTGGTGAGAAGCTTGGTGGCAGCCTTTAGGACCAAATGTATGCAGTTCAGGGATGTATTGCTAAGACAGGCTCAAAAGCCAACCACATTAGCCAGGGCAGGAGGAAATAAAGATGTGTCTACTTTTGATTGGCAGAGGGTTGGGAATGTTGCATACTGGGATAGGAAAGCAAAGAGAGGCCTACCGTGAAGGTGGTGACTGTCACCGAGAGCCTCCTCTGCTGCTCAGGAACAGAGGGCCATGCTGACTCTGGTTTCTCTTCAAAGCGCACAAGTCTTTCGCCTTTTACTAAAGACTTCCGTGGAGAGGAACATCCATGAGTTGAATATATTTTTGGCAGGCTTTGCTGTATTGCTGAGCCTTTTGAAATTGTGAAAAGTCAAAGAGCTGTCCAACTTCAGAAACCATGTGTCCACAAAGGAGAGGTTGGGCGGAGGCGATAAGCAGCAGCCATTGTTATGCGTGCGTACGTACGAGGCACCACAACACGTGAGATTTGTGCCAAGAGCTCCGCACGGACATCCACCACTTGGGGGTTATCGCTTCTCGGCCTTTTGGCTAAGATCAAGTGTAGTATCTGTTCTTATCAGTTTAATATCTGATATGTCCTCTATAAGAGGACTACATATTAAGCCGATTTTTAGCACGAGGGGCTGAAATTTGGAGCTTGCTCCTTTCACTCCACGCATCGACCTAGCATTGCAGTGCCGCTGGGAACGGTGCACTCTGTTCTTACCTTGTAGAAAACCAAGCACTCAAACAATTGTCCTGTTTCAAAAGTCAATTCACAGCGGGTGAAGGAAATGAAGGTAATGGTCCGGCAGAGAGAGAGAGAGCCAGTGTGTAAGGGATACAACGTCATAAGCACAGTCTCCTTTTGCCTTGAGTCTTGATTGAAGAACAATCCAGAAACTCTGATCAGGGGTTCCCAATTCCTTACGGATTGATATGGCTGCAGTAGATGTCTACTACACGTCTGTGCCTGACCATCCACGGCTCTCAGTGGGATCCCAATGAGCTTGAACTGGATTCCAAATTGAGTTGGAAGCCTTTGTCAAGCATGAAAACTTGTTTTCACACAAGACCTTCTGGGAGACTTGGTGAGAAGCTTGGTGGCAGCCTTTAGGACCAAATGTATGCAGTTCAGGGATGTATTGCTAAGACAGGCTCAAAAGCCAACCACATTAGCCAGGGCAGGAGGAAATAAAGATGTGTCTACTTTTGATTGGCAGAGGGTTGGGAATGTTGCATACTGGGATAGGAAAGCAAAGAGAGGCCTACCGTGAAGGTGGTGACTGTCACCGAGAGCCTCCTCTGCTGCTCAGGAACAGAGGGCCATGCTGACTCTGGTTTCTCTTCAAAGCGCACAAGTCTTTCGCCTTTTACTAAAGACTTCCGTGGAGAGGAACATCCATGAGTTGAATATATTTTTGGCAGGCTTTGCTGTATTGCTGAGCCTTTTGAAATTGTGAAAAGTCAAAGAGCTGTCCAACTTCAGAAACCATGTGTCCACAAAGGAGAGGTTGGGCGGAGGCGATAAGCAGCAGCCATTGTTATGCGTGCGTACGTACGAGGCACCACAACACGTGAGATTTGTGCCAAGAGCTCCGCACGGACATCCACCACTTGGGGGTTATCGCTTCTCGGCCTTTTGGCTAAGATCAAGTGTAGTATCTGTTCTTATCAGTTTAATATCTGATATGTCCTCTATAAGAGGACTACATATTAAGCCGATTTTTAGCACGAGGGGCTGAAATTTGGAGCTTGCTCCTTTCACTCCACGCATCGACCTAGCATTGCAGTGCCGCTGGGAACGGTGCACTCTGTTCTTACCTTGTAGAAAACCAAGCACTCAAACAATTGTCCTGTTTCAAAAGTCAATTCACAGCGGGTGAAGGAAATGAAGGTAATGGTCCGGCAGAGAGAGAGAGAGCCAGTGTGTAAGGGATACAACGTCATAAGCACAGTCTCCTTTTGCCTTGAGTCTTGATTGAAGAACAATCCAGAAACTCTGATCAGGGGTTCCCAATTCCTTACGGATTGATATGGCTGCAGTAGATGTCTACTACACGTCTGTGCCTGACCATCCACGGCTCTCAGTGGGATCCCAATGAGCTTGAACTGGATTCCAAATTGAGTTGGAAGCCTTTGTCAAGCATGAAAACTTGTTTTCACACAAGACCTTCTGGGAGACTTGGTGAGAAGCTTGGTGGCAGCCTTTAGGACCAAATGTATGCAGTTCAGGGATGTATTGCTAAGACAGGCTCAAAAGCCAACCACATTAGCCAGGGCAGGAGGAAATAAAGATGTGTCTACTTTTGATTGGCAGAGGGTTGGGAATGTTGCATACTGGGATAGGAAAGCAAAGAGAGGCCTACCGTGAAGGTGGTGACTGTCACCGAGAGCCTCCTCTGCTGCTCAGGAACAGAGGGCCATGCTGACTCTGGTTTCTCTTCAAAGCGCACAAGTCTTTCGCCTTTTACTAAAGACTTCCGTGGAGAGGAACATCCATGAGTTGAATATATTTTTGGCAGGCTTTGCTGTATTGCTGAGCCTTTTGAAATTGTGAAAAGTCAAAGAGCTGTCCAACTTCAGAAACCATGTGTCCACAAAGGAGAGGTTGGGCGGAGGCGATAAGCAGCAGCCATTGTTATGCGTGCGTACGTACGAGGCACCACAACACGTGAGATTTGTGCCAAGAGCTCCGCACGGACATCCACCACTTGGGGGTTATCGCTTCTCGGCCTTTTGGCTAAGATCAAGTGTAGTATCTGTTCTTATCAGTTTAATATCTGATATGTCCTCTATAAGAGGACTACATATTAAGCCGATTTTTAGCACGAGGGGCTGAAATTTGGAGCTTGCTCCTTTCACTCCACGCATCGACCTAGCATTGCAGTGCCGCTGGGAACGGTGCACTCTGTTCTTACCTTGTAGAAAACCAAGCACTCAAACAATTGTCCTGTTTCAAAAGTCAATTCACAGCGGGTGAAGGAAATGAAGGTAATGGTCCGGCAGAGAGAGAGAGAGCCAGTGTGTAAGGGATACAACGTCATAAGCACAGTCTCCTTTTGCCTTGAGTCTTGATTGAAGAACAATCCAGAAACTCTGATCAGGGGTTCCCAATTCCTTACGGATTGATATGGCTGCAGTAGATGTCTACTACACGTCTGTGCCTGACCATCCACGGCTCTCAGTGGGATCCCAATGAGCTTGAACTGGATTCCAAATTGAGTTGGAAGCCTTTGTCAAGCATGAAAACTTGTTTTCACACAAGACCTTCTGGGAGACTTGGTGAGAAGCTTGGTGGCAGCCTTTAGGACCAAATGTATGCAGTTCAGGGATGTATTGCTAAGACAGGCTCAAAAGCCAACCACATTAGCCAGGGCAGGAGGAAATAAAGATGTGTCTACTTTTGATTGGCAGAGGGTTGGGAATGTTGCATACTGGGATAGGAAAGCAAAGAGAGGCCTACCGTGAAGGTGGTGACTGTCACCGAGAGCCTCCTCTGCTGCTCAGGAACAGAGGGCCATGCTGACTCTGGTTTCTCTTCAAAGCGCACAAGTCTTTCGCCTTTTACTAAAGACTTCCGTGGAGAGGAACATCCATGAGTTGAATATATTTTTGGCAGGCTTTGCTGTATTGCTCAGCCTTTTGAAATTGTGAAAAGTCAAAGAGCTGTCCAACTTCAGAAACCATGTGTCCACAAAGGAGAGGTTGGGCGGAGGCGATAAGCAGCAGCCATTGTTATGCGTGCGTACGTACGAGGCACCACAACACGTGAGATTTGTGCCAAGAGCTCCGCACGGACATCCACCACTTGGGGGTTATCGCTTCTCGGCCTTTTGGCTAAGATCAAGTGTAGTATCTGTTCTTATCAGTTTAATATCTGATATGTCCTCTATAAGAGGACTACATATTAAGCCGATTTTTAGCACGAGGGGCTGAAATTTGGAGCTTGCTCCTTTCACTCCACGCATCGACCTAGCATTGCAGTGCCGCTGGGAACGGTGCACTCTGTTCTTACCTTGTAGAAAACCAAGCACTCAAACAATTGTCCTGTTTCAAAAGTCAATTCACAGCGGGTGAAGGAAATGAAGGTAATGGTCCGGCAGAGAGAGAGAGAGCCAGTGTGTAAGGGATACAACGTCATAAGCACAGTCTCCTTTTGCCTTGAGTCTTGATTGAAGAACAATCCAGAAACTCTGATCAGGGGTTCCCAATTCCTTACGGATTGATATGGCTGCAGTAGATGTCTACTACACGTCTGTGCCTGACCATCCACGGCTCTCAGTGGGATCCCAATGAGCTTGAACTGGATTCCAAATTGAGTTGGAAGCCTTTGTCAAGCATGAAAACTTGTTTTCACACAAGACCTTCTGGGAGACTTGGTGAGAAGCTTGGTGGCAGCCTTTAGGACCAAATGTATGCAGTTCAGGGATGTATTGCTAAGACAGGCTCAAAAGCCAACCACATTAGCCAGGGCAGGAGGAAATAAAGATGTGTCTACTTTTGATTGGCAGAGGGTTGGGAATGTTGCATACTGGGATAGGAAAGCAAAGAGAGGCCTACCGTGAAGGTGGTGACTGTCACCGAGAGCCTCCTCTGCTGCTCAGGAACAGAGGGCCATGCTGACTCTGGTTTCTCTTCAAAGCGCACAAGTCTTTCGCCTTTTACTAAAGACTTCCGTGGAGAGGAACATCCATGAGTTGAATATATTTTTGGCAGGCTTTGCTGTATTGCTCAGCCTTTTGAAATTGTGAAAAGTCAAAGAGCTGTCCAACTTCAGAAACCATGTGTCCACAAAGGAGAGGTTGGGCGGAGGCGATAAGCAGCAGCCATTGTTATGCGTGCGTACGTACGAGGCACCACAACACGTGAGATTTGTGCCAAGAGCTCCGCACGGACATCCACCACTTGGGGGTTATCGCTTCTCGGCCTTTTGGCTAAGATCAAGTGTAGTATCTGTTCTTATCAGTTTAATATCTGATATGTCCTCTATAAGAGGACTACATATTAAGCCGATTTTTAGCACGAGGGGCTGAAATTTGGAGCTTGCTCCTTTCACTCCACGCATCGACCTAGCATTGCAGTGCCGCTGGGAACGGTGCACTCTGTTCTTACCTTGTAGAAAACCAAGCACTCAAACAATTGTCCTGTTTCAAAAGTCAATTCACAGCGGGTGAAGGAAATGAAGGTAATGGTCCGGCAGAGAGAGAGAGAGCCAGTGTGTAAGGGATACAACGTCATAAGCACAGTCTCCTTTTGCCTTGAGTCTTGATTGAAGAACAATCCAGAAACTCTGATCAGGGGTTCCCAATTCCTTACGGATTGATATGGCTGCAGTAGATGTCTACTACACGTCTGTGCCTGACCATCCACGGCTCTCAGTGGGATCCCAATGAGCTTGAACTGGATTCCAAATTGAGTTGGAAGCCTTTGTCAAGCATGAAAACTTGTTTTCACACAAGACCTTCTGGGAGACTTGGTGAGAAGCTTGGTGGCAGCCTTTAGGACCAAATGTATGCAGTTCAGGGATGTATTGCTAAGACAGGCTCAAAAGCCAACCACATTAGCCAGGGCAGGAGGAAATAAAGATGTGTCTACTTTTGATTGGCAGAGGGTTGGGAATGTTGCATACTGGGATAGGAAAGCAAAGAGAGGCCTACCGTGAAGGTGGTGACTGTCACCGAGAGCCTCCTCTGCTGCTCAGGAACAGAGGGCCATGCTGACTCTGGTTTCTCTTCAAAGCGCACAAGTCTTTCGCCTTTTACTAAAGACTTCCGTGGAGAGGAACATCCATGAGTTGAATATATTTTTGGCAGGCTTTGCTGTATTGCTGAGCCTTTTGAAATTGTGAAAAGTCAAAGAGCTGTCCAACTTCAGAAACCATGTGTCCACAAAGGAGAGGTTGGGCGGAGGCGATAAGCAGCAGCCACTGTTATGCGTGCGTACGTACGAGGCACCACAACACGTGAGATTTGTGCCAAGAGCTCCGCACGGACATCCACCACTTGGGGGTTATCGCTTCTCGGCCTTTTGGCTAAGATCAAGTGTAGTATCTGTTCTTATCAGTTTAGTATCTGATATGTCCTCTATAAGAGGACTACATATTAAGCCGATTTTTAGCACGAGGGGCTGAAATTTGGAGCTTGCTCCTTTCACTCCACGCATCGACCTAGCATTGCAGTGCCGCTGGGAACGGTGCACTCTGTTCTTACCTTGTAGAAAACCAAGCACTCAAACAATTGTCCTGTTTCAAAAGTCAATTCACAGCGGGTGAAGGAAATGAAGGTAATGGTCCGGCAGAGAGAGAGAGAGCCAGTGTGTAAGGGATACAACGTCATAAGCACAGTCTCCTTTTGCCTTGAGTCTTGATTGAAGAACAATCCAGAAACTCTGATCAGGGGTTCCCAATTCCTTACGGATTGATATGGCTGCAGTAGATGTCTACTACACGTCTGTGCCTGACCATCCACGGCTCTCAGTGGGATCCCAATGAGCTTGAACTGGATTCCAAATTGAGTTGGAAGCCTTTGTCAAGCATGAAAACTTGTTTTCACACAAGACCTTCTGGGAGACTTGGTGAGAAGCTTGGTGGCAGCCTTTAGGACCAAATGTATGCAGTTCAGGGATGTATTGCTAAGACAGGCTCAAAAGCCAACCACATTAGCCAGGGCAGGAGGAAATAAAGATGTGTCTACTTTTGATTGGCAGAGGGTTGGGAATGTTGCATACTGGGATAGGAAAGCAAAGAGAGGCCTACCGTGAAGGTGGTGACTGTCACCGAGAGCCTCCTCTGCTGCTCAGGAACAGAGGGCCATGCTGACTCTGGTTTCTCTTCAAAGCGCACAAGTCTTTCGCCTTTTACTAAAGACTTCCGTGGAGAGGAACATCCATGAGTTGAATATATTTTTGGCAGGCTTTGCTGTATTGCTGAGCCTTTTGAAATTGTGAAAAGTCAAAGAGCTGTCCAACTTCAGAAACCATGTGTCCACAAAGGAGAGGTTGGGCGGAGGCGATAAGCAGCAGCCATTGTTATGCGTGCGTACGTACGAGGCACCACAACACGTGAGATTTGTGCCAAGAGCTCCGCACGGACATCCACCACTTGGGGGTTATCGCTTCTCGGCCTTTTGGCTAAGATCAAGTGTAGTATCTGTTCTTATCAGTTTAATATCTGATATGTCCTCTATAAGAGGACTACATATTAAGCCGATTTTTAGCACGAGGGGCTGAAATTTGGAGCTTGCTCCTTTCACTCCACGCATCGACCTAGCATTGCAGTGCCGCTGGGAACGGTGCACTCTGTTCTTACCTTGTAGAAAACCAAGCACTCAAACAATTGTCCTGTTTCAAAAGTCAATTCACAGCGGGTGAAGGAAATGAAGGTAATGGTCCGGCAGAGAGAGAGAGAGCCAGTGTGTAAGGGATACAACGTCATAAGCACAGTCTCCTTTTGCCTTGAGTCTTGATTGAAGAACAATCCAGAAACTCTGATCAGGGGTTCCCAATTCCTTACGGATTGATATGGCTGCAGTAGATGTCTACTACACGTCTGTGCCTGACCATCCACGGCTCTCAGTGGGATCCCAATGAGCTTGAACTGGATTCCAAATTGAGTTGGAAGCCTTTGTCAAGCATGAAAACTTGTTTTCACACAAGACCTTCTGGGAGACTTGGTGAGAAGCTTGGTGGCAGCCTTTAGGACCAAATGTATGCAGTTCAGGGATGTATTGCTAAGACAGGCTCAAAAGCCAACCACATTAGCCAGGGCAGGAGGAAATAAAGATGTGTCTACTTTTGATTGGCAGAGGGTTGGGAATGTTGCATACTGGGATAGGAAAGCAAAGAGAGGCCTACCGTGAAGGTGGTGACTGTCACCGAGAGCCTCCTCTGCTGCTCAGGAACAGAGGGCCATGCTGACTCTGGTTTCTCTTCAAAGCGCACAAGTCTTTCGCCTTTTACTAAAGACTTCCGTGGAGAGGAACATCCATGAGTTGAATATATTTTTGGCAGGCTTTGCTGTATTGCTCAGCCTTTTGAAATTGTGAAAAGTCAAAGAGCTGTCCAACTTCAGAAACCATGTGTCCACAAAGGAGAGGTTGGGCGGAGGCGATAAGCAGCAGCCATTGTTATGCGTGCGTACGTACGAGGCACCACAACACGTGAGATTTGTGCCAAGAGCTCCGCACGGACATCCACCACTTGGGGGTTATCGCTTCTCGGCCTTTTGGCTAAGATCAAGTGTAGTATCTGTTCTTATCAGTTTAATATCTGATATGTCCTCTATAAGAGGACTACATATTAAGCCGATTTTTAGCACGAGGGGCTGAAATTTGGAGCTTGCTCCTTTCACTCCACGCATCGACCTAGCATTGCAGTGCCGCTGGGAACGGTGCACTCTGTTCTTACCTTGTAGAAAACCAAGCACTCAAACAATTGTCCTGTTTCAAAAGTCAATTCACAGCGGGTGAAGGAAATGAAGGTAATGGTCCGGCAGAGAGAGAGAGAGCCAGTGTGTAAGGGATACAACGTCATAAGCACAGTCTCCTTTTGCCTTGAGTCTTGATTGAAGAACAATCCAGAAACTCTGATCAGGGGTTCCCAATTCCTTACGGATTGATATGGCTGCAGTAGATGTCTACTACACGTCTGTGCCTGACCATCCACGGCTCTCAGTGGGATCCCAATGAGCTTGAACTGGATTCCAAATTGAGTTGGAAGCCTTTGTCAAGCATGAAAACTTGTTTTCACACAAGACCTTCTGGGAGACTTGGTGAGAAGCTTGGTGGCAGCCTTTAGGACCAAATGTATGCAGTTCAGGGATGTATTGCTAAG
Organism: Paralichthys olivaceus; assembly: GCF_024713975.1. Lineage (NCBI taxonomy): Eukaryota > Metazoa > Chordata > Actinopteri > Pleuronectiformes > Paralichthyidae > Paralichthys > Paralichthys olivaceus. The sequence continues at coordinate 25,850,366 of NC_091104.1, read as the reverse complement.
ACAGGCTCAAAAGCCAACCACATTAGCCAGGGCAGGAGGAAATAAAGATGTGTCTACTTTTGATTGGCAGAGGGTTGGGAATGTTGCATACTGGGATAGGAAAGCAAAGAGAGGCCTACCGTGAAGGTGGTGACTGTCACCGAGAGCCTCCTCTGCTGCTCAGGAACAGAGGGCCATGCTGACTCTGGTTTCTCTTCAAAGCGCACAAGTCTTTCGCCTTTTACTAAAGACTTCCGTGGAGAGGAACATCCATGAGTTGAATATATTTTTGGCAGGCTTTGCTGTATTGCTGAGCCTTTTGAAATTGTGAAAAGTCAAAGAGCTGTCCAACTTCAGAAACCATGTGTCCACAAAGGAGAGGTTGGGCGGAGGCGATAAGCAGCAGCCACTGTTATGCGTGCGTACGTACGAGGCACCACAACACGTGAGATTTGTGCCAAGAGCTCCGCACGGACATCCACCACTTGGGGGTTATCGCTTCTCGGCCTTTTGGCTAAGATCAAGTGTAGTATCTGTTCTTATCAGTTTAATATCTGATATGTCCTCTATAAGAGGACTACATATTAAGCCGATTTTTAGCACGAGGGGCTGAAATTTGGAGCTTGCTCCTTTCACTCCACGCATCGACCTAGCATTGCAGTGCCGCTGGGAACGGTGCACTCTGTTCTTACCTTGTAGAAAACCAAGCACTCAAACAATTGTCCTGTTTCAAAAGTCAATTCACAGCGGGTGAAGGAAATGAAGGTAATGGTCCGGCAGAGAGAGAGAGAGCCAGTGTGTAAGGGATACAACGTCATAAGCACAGTCTCCTTTTGCCTTGAGTCTTGATTGAAGAACAATCCAGAAACTCTGATCAGGGGTTCCCAATTCCTTACGGATTGATATGGCTGCAGTAGATGTCTACTACACGTCTGTGCCTGACCATCCACGGCTCTCAGTGGGATCCCAATGAGCTTGAACTGGATTCCAAATTGAGTTGGAAGCCTTTGTCAAGCATGAAAACTTGTTTTCACACAAGACCTTCTGGGAGACTTGGTGAGAAGCTTGGTGGCAGCCTTTAGGACCAAATGTATGCAGTTCAGGGATGTATTGCTAAGACAGGCTCAAAAGCCAACCACATTAGCCAGGGCAGGAGGAAATAAAGATGTGTCTACTTTTGATTGGCAGAGGGTTGGGAATGTTGCATACTGGGATAGGAAAGCAAAGAGAGGCCTACCGTGAAGGTGGTGACTGTCACCGAGAGCCTCCTCTGCTGCTCAGGAACAGAGGGCCATGCTGACTCTGGTTTCTCTTCAAAGCGCACAAGTCTTTCGCCTTTTACTAAAGACTTCCGTGGAGAGGAACATCCATGAGTTGAATATATTTTTGGCAGGCTTTGCTGTATTGCTGAGCCTTTTGAAATTGTGAAAAGTCAAAGAGCTGTCCAACTTCAGAAACCATGTGTCCACAAAGGAGAGGTTGGGCGGAGGCGATAAGCAGCAGCCATTGTTATGCGTGCGTACGTACGAGGCACCACAACACGTGAGATTTGTGCCAAGAGCTCCGCACGGACATCCACCACTTGGGGGTTATCGCTTCTCGGCCTTTTGGCTAAGATCAAGTGTAGTATCTGTTCTTATCAGTTTAATATCTGATATGTCCTCTATAAGAGGACTACATATTAAGCCGATTTTTAGCACGAGGGGCTGAAATTTGGAGCTTGCTCCTTTCACTCCACGCATCGACCTAGCATTGCAGTGCCGCTGGGAACGGTGCACTCTGTTCTTACCTTGTAGAAAACCAAGCACTCAAACAATTGTCCTGTTTCAAAAGTCAATTCACAGCGGGTGAAGGAAATGAAGGTAATGGTCCGGCAGAGAGAGAGAGAGCCAGTGTGTAAGGGATACAACGTCATAAGCACAGTCTCCTTTTGCCTTGAGTCTTGATTGAAGAACAATCCAGAAACTCTGATCAGGGGTTCCCAATTCCTTACGGATTGATATGGCTGCAGTAGATGTCTACTACACGTCTGTGCCTGACCATCCACGGCTCTCAGTGGGATCCCAATGAGCTTGAACTGGATTCCAAATTGAGTTGGAAGCCTTTGTCAAGCATGAAAACTTGTTTTCACACAAGACCTTCTGGGAGACTTGGTGAGAAGCTTGGTGGCAGCCTTTAGGACCAAATGTATGCAGTTCAGGGATGTATTGCTAAGACAGGCTCAAAAGCCAACCACATTAGCCAGGGCAGGAGGAAATAAAGATGTGTCTACTTTTGATTGGCAGAGGGTTGGGAATGTTGCATACTGGGATAGGAAAGCAAAGAGAGGCCTACCGTGAAGGTGGTGACTGTCACCGAGAGCCTCCTCTGCTGCTCAGGAACAGAGGGCCATGCTGACTCTGGTTTCTCTTCAAAGCGCACAAGTCTTTCGCCTTTTACTAAAGACTTCCGTGGAGAGGAACATCCATGAGTTGAATATATTTTTGGCAGGCTTTGCTGTATTGCTGAGCCTTTTGAAATTGTGAAAAGTCAAAGAGCTGTCCAACTTCAGAAACCATGTGTCCACAAAGGAGAGGTTGGGCGGAGGCGATAAGCAGCAGCCATTGTTATGCGTGCGTACGTACGAGGCACCACAACACGTGAGATTTGTGCCAAGAGCTCCGCACGGACATCCACCACTTGGGGGTTATCGCTTCTCGGCCTTTTGGCTAAGATCAAGTGTAGTATCTGTTCTTATCAGTTTAATATCTGATATGTCCTCTATAAGAGGACTACATATTAAGCCGATTTTTAGCACGAGGGGCTGAAATTTGGAGCTTGCTCCTTTCACTCCACGCATCGACCTAGCATTGCAGTGCCGCTGGGAACGGTGCACTCTGTTCTTACCTTGTAGAAAACCAAGCACTCAAACAATTGTCCTGTTTCAAAAGTCAATTCACAGCGGGTGAAGGAAATGAAGGTAATGGTCCGGCAGAGAGAGAGAGAGCCAGTGTGTAAGGGATACAACGTCATAAGCACAGTCTCCTTTTGCCTTGAGTCTTGATTGAAGAACAATCCAGAAACTCTGATCAGGGGTTCCCAATTCCTTACGGATTGATATGGCTGCAGTAGATGTCTACTACACGTCTGTGCCTGACCATCCACGGCTCTCAGTGGGATCCCAATGAGCTTGAACTGGATTCCAAATTGAGTTGGAAGCCTTTGTCAAGCATGAAAACTTGTTTTCACACAAGACCTTCTGGGAGACTTGGTGAGAAGCTTGGTGGCAGCCTTTAGGACCAAATGTATGCAGTTCAGGGATGTATTGCTAAGACAGGCTCAAAAGCCAACCACATTAGCCAGGGCAGGAGGAAATAAAGATGTGTCTACTTTTGATTGGCAGAGGGTTGGGAATGTTGCATACTGGGATAGGAAAGCAAAGAGAGGCCTACCGTGAAGGTGGTGACTGTCACCGAGAGCCTCCTCTGCTGCTCAGGAACAGAGGGCCATGCTGACTCTGGTTTCTCTTCAAAGCGCACAAGTCTTTCGCCTTTTACTAAAGACTTCCGTGGAGAGGAACATCCATGAGTTGAATATATTTTTGGCAGGCTTTGCTGTATTGCTCAGCCTTTTGAAATTGTGAAAAGTCAAAGAGCTGTCCAACTTCAGAAACCATGTGTCCACAAAGGAGAGGTTGGGCGGAGGCGATAAGCAGCAGCCATTGTTATGCGTGCGTACGTACGAGGCACCACAACACGTGAGATTTGTGCCAAGAGCTCCGCACGGACATCCACCACTTGGGGGTTATCGCTTCTCGGCCTTTTGGCTAAGATCAAGTGTAGTATCTGTTCTTATCAGTTTAATATCTGATATGTCCTCTATAAGAGGACTACATATTAAGCCGATTTTTAGCACGAGGGGCTGAAATTTGGAGCTTGCTCCTTTCACTCCACGCATCGACCTAGCATTGCAGTGCCGCTGGGAACGGTGCACTCTGTTCTTACCTTGTAGAAAACCAAGCACTCAAACAATTGTCCTGTTTCAAAAGTCAATTCACAGCGGGTGAAGGAAATGAAGGTAATGGTCCGGCAGAGAGAGAGAGAGCCAGTGTGTAAGGGATACAACGTCATAAGCACAGTCTCCTTTTGCCTTGAGTCTTGATTGAAGAACAATCCAGAAACTCTGATCAGGGGTTCCCAATTCCTTACGGATTGATATGGCTGCAGTAGATGTCTACTACACGTCTGTGCCTGACCATCCACGGCTCTCAGTGGGATCCCAATGAGCTTGAACTGGATTCCAAATTGAGTTGGAAGCCTTTGTCAAGCATGAAAACTTGTTTTCACACAAGACCTTCTGGGAGACTTGGTGAGAAGCTTGGTGGCAGCCTTTAGGACCAAATGTATGCAGTTCAGGGATGTATTGCTAAGACAGGCTCAAAAGCCAACCACATTAGCCAGGGCAGGAGGAAATAAAGATGTGTCTACTTTTGATTGGCAGAGGGTTGGGAATGTTGCATACTGGGATAGGAAAGCAAAGAGAGGCCTACCGTGAAGGTGGTGACTGTCACCGAGAGCCTCCTCTGCTGCTCAGGAACAGAGGGCCATGCTGACTCTGGTTTCTCTTCAAAGCGCACAAGTCTTTCGCCTTTTACTAAAGACTTCCGTGGAGAGGAACATCCATGAGTTGAATATATTTTTGGCAGGCTTTGCTGTATTGCTGAGCCTTTTGAAATTGTGAAAAGTCAAAGAGCTGTCCAACTTCAGAAACCATGTGTCCACAAAGGAGAGGTTGGGCGGAGGCGATAAGCAGCAGCCATTGTTATGCGTGCGTACGTACGAGGCACCACAACACGTGAGATTTGTGCCAAGAGCTCCGCACGGACATCCACCACTTGGGGGTTATCGCTTCTCGGCCTTTTGGCTAAGATCAAGTGTAGTATCTGTTCTTATCAGTTTAATATCTGATATGTCCTCTATAAGAGGACTACATATTAAGCCGATTTTTAGCACGAGGGGCTGAAATTTGGAGCTTGCTCCTTTCACTCCACGCATCGACCTAGCATTGCAGTGCCGCTGGGAACGGTGCACTCTGTTCTTACCTTGTAGAAAACCAAGCACTCAAACAATTGTCCTGTTTCAAAAGTCAATTCACAGCGGGTGAAGGAAATGAAGGTAATGGTCCGGCAGAGAGAGAGAGAGCCAGTGTGTAAGGGATACAACGTCATAAGCACAGTCTCCTTTTGCCTTGAGTCTTGATTGAAGAACAATCCAGAAACTCTGATCAGGGGTTCCCAATTCCTTACGGATTGATATGGCTGCAGTAGATGTCTACTACACGTCTGTGCCTGACCATCCACGGCTCTCAGTGGGATCCCAATGAGCTTGAACTGGATTCCAAATTGAGTTGGAAGCCTTTGTCAAGCATGAAAACTTGTTTTCACACAAGACCTTCTGGGAGACTTGGTGAGAAGCTTGGTGGCAGCCTTTAGGACCAAATGTATGCAGTTCAGGGATGTATTGCTAAGACAGGCTCAAAAGCCAACCACATTAGCCAGGGCAGGAGGAAATAAAGATGTGTCTACTTTTGATTGGCAGAGGGTTGGGAATGTTGCATACTGGGATAGGAAAGCAAAGAGAGGCCTACCGTGAAGGTGGTGACTGTCACCGAGAGCCTCCTCTGCTGCTCAGGAACAGAGGGCCATGCTGACTCTGGTTTCTCTTCAAAGCGCACAAGTCTTTCGCCTTTTACTAAAGACTTCCGTGGAGAGGAACATCCATGAGTTGAATATATTTTTGGCAGGCTTTGCTGTATTGCTGAGCCTTTTGAAATTGTGAAAAGTCAAAGAGCTGTCCAACTTCAGAAACCATGTGTCCACAAAGGAGAGGTTGGGCGGAGGCGATAAGCAGCAGCCATTGTTATGCGTGCGTACGTACGAGGCACCACAACACGTGAGATTTGTGCCAAGAGCTCCGCACGGACATCCACCACTTGGGGGTTATCGCTTCTCGGCCTTTTGGCTAAGATCAAGTGTAGTATCTGTTCTTATCAGTTTAATATCTGATATGTCCTCTATAAGAGGACTACATATTAAGCCGATTTTTAGCACGAGGGGCTGAAATTTGGAGCTTGCTCCTTTCACTCCACGCATCGACCTAGCATTGCAGTGCCGCTGGGAACGGTGCACTCTGTTCTTACCTTGTAGAAAACCAAGCACTCAAACAATTGTCCTGTTTCAAAAGTCAATTCACAGCGGGTGAAGGAAATGAAGGTAATGGTCCGGCAGAGAGAGAGAGAGCCAGTGTGTAAGGGATACAACGTCATAAGCACAGTCTCCTTTTGCCTTGAGTCTTGATTGAAGAACAATCCAGAAACTCTGATCAGGGGTTCCCAATTCCTTACGGATTGATATGGCTGCAGTAGATGTCTACTACACGTCTGTGCCTGACCATCCACGGCTCTCAGTGGGATCCCAATGAGCTTGAACTGGATTCCAAATTGAGTTGGAAGCCTTTGTCAAGCATGAAAACTTGTTTTCACACAAGACCTTCTGGGAGACTTGGTGAGAAGCTTGGTGGCAGCCTTTAGGACCAAATGTATGCAGTTCAGGGATGTATTGCTAAGACAGGCTCAAAAGCCAACCACATTAGCCAGGGCAGGAGGAAATAAAGATGTGTCTACTTTTGATTGGCAGAGGGTTGGGAATGTTGCATACTGGGATAGGAAAGCAAAGAGAGGCCTACCGTGAAGGTGGTGACTGTCACCGAGAGCCTCCTCTGCTGCTCAGGAACAGAGGGCCATGCTGACTCTGGTTTCTCTTCAAAGCGCACAAGTCTTTCGCCTTTTACTAAAGACTTCCGTGGAGAGGAACATCCATGAGTTGAATATATTTTTGGCAGGCTTTGCTGTATTGCTCAGCCTTTTGAAATTGTGAAAAGTCAAAGAGCTGTCCAACTTCAGAAACCATGTGTCCACAAAGGAGAGGTTGGGCGGAGGCGATAAGCAGCAGCCATTGTTATGCGTGCGTACGTACGAGGCACCACAACACGTGAGATTTGTGCCAAGAGCTCCGCACGGACATCCACCACTTGGGGGTTATCGCTTCTCGGCCTTTTGGCTAAGATCAAGTGTAGTATCTGTTCTTATCAGTTTAATATCTGATATGTCCTCTATAAGAGGACTACATATTAAGCCGATTTTTAGCACGAGGGGCTGAAATTTGGAGCTTGCTCCTTTCACTCCACGCATCGACCTAGCATTGCAGTGCCGCTGGGAACGGTGCACTCTGTTCTTACCTTGTAGAAAACCAAGCACTCAAACAATTGTCCTGTTTCAAAAGTCAATTCACAGCGGGTGAAGGAAATGAAGGTAATGGTCCGGCAGAGAGAGAGAGAGCCAGTGTGTAAGGGATACAACGTCATAAGCACAGTCTCCTTTTGCCTTGAGTCTTGATTGAAGAACAATCCAGAAACTCTGATCAGGGGTTCCCAATTCCTTACGGATTGATATGGCTGCAGTAGATGTCTACTACACGTCTGTGCCTGACCATCCACGGCTCTCAGTGGGATCCCAATGAGCTTGAACTGGATTCCAAATTGAGTTGGAAGCCTTTGTCAAGCATGAAAACTTGTTTTCACACAAGACCTTCTGGGAGACTTGGTGAGAAGCTTGGTGGCAGCCTTTAGGACCAAATGTATGCAGTTCAGGGATGTATTGCTAAGACAGGCTCAAAAGCCAACCACATTAGCCAGGGCAGGAGGAAATAAAGATGTGTCTACTTTTGATTGGCAGAGGGTTGGGAATGTTGCATACTGGGATAGGAAAGCAAAGAGAGGCCTACCGTGAAGGTGGTGACTGTCACCGAGAGCCTCCTCTGCTGCTCAGGAACAGAGGGCCATGCTGACTCTGGTTTCTCTTCAAAGCGCACAAGTCTTTCGCCTTTTACTAAAGACTTCCGTGGAGAGGAACATCCATGAGTTGAATATATTTTTGGCAGGCTTTGCTGTATTGCTGAGCCTTTTGAAATTGTGAAAAGTCAAAGAGCTGTCCAACTTCAGAAACCATGTGTCCACAAAGGAGAGGTTGGGCGGAGGCGATAAGCAGCAGCCACTGTTATGCGTGCGTACGTACGAGGCACCACAACACGTGAGATTTGTGCCAAGAGCTCCGCACGGACATCCACCACTTGGGGGTTATCGCTTCTCGGCCTTTTGGCTAAGATCAAGTGTAGTATCTGTTCTTATCAGTTTAGTATCTGATATGTCCTCTATAAGAGGACTACATATTAAGCCGATTTTTAGCACGAGGGGCTGAAATTTGGAGCTTGCTCCTTTCACTCCACGCATCGACCTAGCATTGCAGTGCCGCTGGGAACGGTGCACTCTGTTCTTACCTTGTAGAAAACCAAGCACTCAAACAATTGTCCTGTTTCAAAAGTCAATTCACAGCGGGTGAAGGAAATGAAGGTAATGGTCCGGCAGAGAGAGAGAGAGCCAGTGTGTAAGGGATACAACGTCATAAGCACAGTCTCCTTTTGCCTTGAGTCTTGATTGAAGAACAATCCAGAAACTCTGATCAGGGGTTCCCAATTCCTTACGGATTGATATGGCTGCAGTAGATGTCTACTACACGTCTGTGCCTGACCATCCACGGCTCTCAGTGGGATCCCAATGAGCTTGAACTGGATTCCAAATTGAGTTGGAAGCCTTTGTCAAGCATGAAAACTTGTTTTCACACAAGACCTTCTGGGAGACTTGGTGAGAAGCTTGGTGGCAGCCTTTAGGACCAAATGTATGCAGTTCAGGGATGTATTGCTAAGACAGGCTCAAAAGCCAACCACATTAGCCAGGGCAGGAGGAAATAAAGATGTGTCTACTTTTGATTGGCAGAGGGTTGGGAATGTTGCATACTGGGATAGGAAAGCAAAGAGAGGCCTACCGTGAAGGTGGTGACTGTCACCGAGAGCCTCCTCTGCTGCTCAGGAACAGAGGGCCATGCTGACTCTGGTTTCTCTTCAAAGCGCACAAGTCTTTCGCCTTTTACTAAAGACTTCCGTGGAGAGGAACATCCATGAGTTGAATATATTTTTGGCAGGCTTTGCTGTATTGCTGAGCCTTTTGAAATTGTGAAAAGTCAAAGAGCTGTCCAACTTCAGAAACCATGTGTCCACAAAGGAGAGGTTGGGCGGAGGCGATAAGCAGCAGCCATTGTTATGCGTGCGTACGTACGAGGCACCACAACACGTGAGATTTGTGCCAAGAGCTCCGCACGGACATCCACCACTTGGGGGTTATCGCTTCTCGGCCTTTTGGCTAAGATCAAGTGTAGTATCTGTTCTTATCAGTTTAATATCTGATATGTCCTCTATAAGAGGACTACATATTAAGCCGATTTTTAGCACGAGGGGCTGAAATTTGGAGCTTGCTCCTTTCACTCCACGCATCGACCTAGCATTGCAGTGCCGCTGGGAACGGTGCACTCTGTTCTTACCTTGTAGAAAACCAAGCACTCAAACAATTGTCCTGTTTCAAAAGTCAATTCACAGCGGGTGAAGGAAATGAAGGTAATGGTCCGGCAGAGAGAGAGAGAGCCAGTGTGTAAGGGATACAACGTCATAAGCACAGTCTCCTTTTGCCTTGAGTCTTGATTGAAGAACAATCCAGAAACTCTGATCAGGGGTTCCCAATTCCTTACGGATTGATATGGCTGCAGTAGATGTCTACTACACGTCTGTGCCTGACCATCCACGGCTCTCAGTGGGATCCCAATGAGCTTGAACTGGATTCCAAATTGAGTTGGAAGCCTTTGTCAAGCATGAAAACTTGTTTTCACACAAGACCTTCTGGGAGACTTGGTGAGAAGCTTGGTGGCAGCCTTTAGGACCAAATGTATGCAGTTCAGGGATGTATTGCTAAGACAGGCTCAAAAGCCAACCACATTAGCCAGGGCAGGAGGAAATAAAGATGTGTCTACTTTTGATTGGCAGAGGGTTGGGAATGTTGCATACTGGGATAGGAAAGCAAAGAGAGGCCTACCGTGAAGGTGGTGACTGTCACCGAGAGCCTCCTCTGCTGCTCAGGAACAGAGGGCCATGCTGACTCTGGTTTCTCTTCAAAGCGCACAAGTCTTTCGCCTTTTACTAAAGACTTCCGTGGAGAGGAACATCCATGAGTTGAATATATTTTTGGCAGGCTTTGCTGTATTGCTCAGCCTTTTGAAATTGTGAAAAGTCAAAGAGCTGTCCAACTTCAGAAACCATGTGTCCACAAAGGAGAGGTTGGGCGGAGGCGATAAGCAGCAGCCATTGTTATGCGTGCGTACGTACGAGGCACCACAACACGTGAGATTTGTGCCAAGAGCTCCGCACGGACATCCACCACTTGGGGGTTATCGCTTCTCGGCCTTTTGGCTAAGATCAAGTGTAGTATCTGTTCTTATCAGTTTAATATCTGATATGTCCTCTATAAGAGGACTACATATTAAGCCGATTTTTAGCACGAGGGGCTGAAATTTGGAGCTTGCTCCTTTCACTCCACGCATCGACCTAGCATTGCAGTGCCGCTGGGAACGGTGCACTCTGTTCTTACCTTGTAGAAAACCAAGCACTCAAACAATTGTCCTGTTTCAAAAGTCAATTCACAGCGGGTGAAGGAAATGAAGGTAATGGTCCGGCAGAGAGAGAGAGAGCCAGTGTGTAAGGGATACAACGTCATAAGCACAGTCTCCTTTTGCCTTGAGTCTTGATTGAAGAACAATCCAGAAACTCTGATCAGGGGTTCCCAATTCCTTACGGATTGATATGGCTGCAGTAGATGTCTACTACACGTCTGTGCCTGACCATCCACGGCTCTCAGTGGGATCCCAATGAGCTTGAACTGGATTCCAAATTGAGTTGGAAGCCTTTGTCAAGCATGAAAACTTGTTTTCACACAAGACCTTCTGGGAGACTTGGTGAGAAGCTTGGTGGCAGCCTTTAGGACCAAATGTATGCAGTTCAGGGATGTATTGCTAAGACAGGCTCAAAAGCCAACCACATTAGCCAGGGCAGGAGGAAATAAAGATGTGTCTACTTTTGATTGGCAGAGGGTTGGGAATGTTGCATACTGGGATAGGAAAGCAAAGAGAGGCCTACCGTGAAGGTGGTGACTGTCACCGAGAGCCTCCTCTGCTGCTCAGGAACAGAGGGCCATGCTGACTCTGGTTTCTCTTCAAAGCGCACAAGTCTTTCGCCTTTTACTAAAGACTTCCGTGGAGAGGAACATCCATGAGTTGAATATATTTTTGGCAGGCTTTGCTGTATTGCTGAGCCTTTTGAAATTGTGAAAAGTCAAAGAGCTGTCCAACTTCAGAAACCATGTGTCCACAAAGGAGAGGTTGGGCGGAGGCGATAAGCAGCAGCCACTGTTATGCGTGCGTACGTACGAGGCACCACAACACGTGAGATTTGTGCCAAGAGCTCCGCACGGACATCCACCACTTGGGGGTTATCGCTTCTCGGCCTTTTGGCTAAGATCAAGTGTAGTATCTGTTCTTATCAGTTTAATATCTGATATGTCCTCTATAAGAGGACTACATATTAAGCCGATTTTTAGCACGAGGGGCTGAAATTTGGAGCTTGCTCCTTTCACTCCACGCATCGACCTAGCATTGCAGTGCCGCTGGGAACGGTGCACTCTGTTCTTACCTTGTAGAAAACCAAGCACTCAAACAATTGTCCTGTTTCAAAAGTCAATTCACAGCGGGTGAAGGAAATGAAGGTAATGGTCCGGCAGAGAGAGAGAGAGCCAGTGTGTAAGGGATACAACGTCATAAGCACAGTCTCCTTTTGCCTTGAGTCTTGATTGAAGAACAATCCAGAAACTCTGATCAGGGGTTCCCAATTCCTTACGGATTGATATGGCTGCAGTAGATGTCTACTACACGTCTGTGCCTGACCATCCACGGCTCTCAGTGGGATCCCAATGAGCTTGAACTGGATTCCAAATTGAGTTGGAAGCCTTTGTCAAGCATGAAAACTTGTTTTCACACAAGACCTTCTGGGAGACTTGGTGAGAAGCTTGGTGGCAGCCTTTAGGACCAAATGTATGCAGTTCAGGGATGTATTGCTAAGACAGGCTCAAAAGCCAACCACATTAGCCAGGGCAGGAGGAAATAAAGATGTGTCTACTTTTGATTGGCAGAGGGTTGGGAATGTTGCATACTGGGATAGGAAAGCAAAGAGAGGCCTACCGTGAAGGTGGTGACTGTCACCGAGAGCCTCCTCTGCTGCTCAGGAACAGAGGGCCATGCTGACTCTGGTTTCTCTTCAAAGCGCACAAGTCTTTCGCCTTTTACTAAAGACTTCCGTGGAGAGGAACATCCATGAGTTGAATATATTTTTGGCAGGCTTTGCTGTATTGCTCAGCCTTTTGAAATTGTGAAAAGTCAAAGAGCTGTCCAACTTCAGAAACCATGTGTCCACAAAGGAGAGGTTGGGCGGAGGCGATAAGCAGCAGCCATTGTTATGCGTGCGTACGTACGAGGCACCACAACACGTGAGATTTGTGCCAAGAGCTCCGCACGGACATCCACCACTTGGGGGTTATCGCTTCTCGGCCTTTTGGCTAAGATCAAGTGTAGTATCTGTTCTTATCAGTTTAATATCTGATATGTCCTCTATAAGAGGACTACATATTAAGCCGATTTTTAGCACGAGGGGCTGAAATTTGGAGCTTGCTCCTTTCACTCCACGCATCGACCTAGCATTGCAGTGCCGCTGGGAACGGTGCACTCTGTTCTTACCTTGTAGAAAACCAAGCACGCAAACAATTGTCCTGTTTCAAAAGTCAATTCACAGCGGGTGAAGGAAATGAAGGTAATGGTCCGGCAGAGAGAGAGAGCCAGTGTGTAAGGGATACAACGTCATAAGCACAGTCTCCTTTTGCCTTGAGTCTTGATTGAAGAACAATCCAGAAACTCTGATCAGGGGTTCCCAATTCCTTACGGATTGATATGGCTGCAGTAGATGTCTACTACACGTCTGTGCCTGACCATCCACTGCTCTCAGTGGGATCCCAATGAGCTTGAACTGGATTCCAAATTGAGTTGGAAGCCTTTGTCAAGCATGAAAACTTGTTTTCACACAAGACCTTCTGGGAGACTTGGTGAGAAGCTTGGTGGCAGCCTTTAGGACCAAATGTATGCAGTTCAGGGATGTATTGCTAAGACAGGCTCAAAAGCCAACCACATTAGCCAGGCCAGGAGGAAATAAAGATGTGTCTACTTTTGATTGGCAGAGGGTTGGGAATGTTGCATACTGGGATAGGAAAGCAAAGAGAGGCCTACCGTGAAGGTGGTGACTGTCACCGAGAGCCTCCTCTGCTGCTCAGGAACAGAGGGCCATGCTGACTCTGGTTTCTCTTCAAAGCGCACAAGTCTTTCGCCTTTTACTAAAGACTTCCGTGGAGAGGAACATCCATGAGTTGAATATATTTTTGGCAGGCTTTGCTGTATTGCTGAGCCTTTTGAAATTGTGAAAAGTCAAAGAGCTGTCCAACTTCAGAAACCATGTGTCCACAAAGGAGAGGTTGGGCGGAGGCGATAAGCAGCAGCCATTGTTATGCGTGCGTACGTACGAGGCACCACAACACGTGAGATTTGTGCCAAGAGCTCCGCACGGACATCCACCACTTGGGGGTTATCGCTTCTCGGCCTTTTGGCTAAGATCAAGTGTAGTATCTGTTCTTATCAGTTTAATATCTGATATGTCCTCTATAAGAGGACTACATATTAAGCCGATTTTTAGCACGAGGGGCTGAAATTTGGAGCTTGCTCCTTTCACTCCACGCATCGACCTAGCATTGCAGTGCCGCTGGGAACGGTGCACTCTGTTCTTACCTTGTAGAAAACCAAGCACGCAAACAATTGTCCTGTTTCAAAAGTCAATTCACAGCGGGTGAAGGAAATGAAGGTAATGGTCCGGCAGAGAGAGAGAGCCAGTGTGTAAGGGATACAACGTCATAAGCACAGTCTCCTTTTGCCTTGAGTCTTGATTGAAGAACAATCCAGAAACTCTGATCAGGGGTTCCCAATTCCTTACGGATTGATATGGCTGCAGTAGATGTCTACTACACGTCTGTGCCTGACCATCCACGGCTCTCAGTGGGATCCCAATGAGCTTGAACTGGATTCCAAATTGAGTTGGAAGCCTTTGTCAAGCATGAAAACTTGTTTTCACACAAGACCTTCTGGGAGACTTGGTGAGAAGCTTGGTGGCAGCCTTTAGGACCAAATGTATGCAGTTCAGGGATGTATTGCTAAGACAGGCTCAAAAGCCAACCACATTAGCCAGGCCAGGAGGAAATAAAGATGTGTCTACTTTTGATTGGCAGAGGGTTGGGAATGTTGCATACTGGGATAGGAAAGCAAAGAGAGGCCTACCGTGAAGGTGGTGACTGTCACCGAGAGCCTCCTCTGCTGCTCAGGAACAGAGGGCCATGCTGACTCTGGTTTCTCTTCAAAGCGCACAAGTCTTTCGCCTTTTACTAAAGACTTCCGTGGAGAGGAACAGCCATGAGTTGAATATATTTTTGGCAGGCTTTGCTGTATTGCTGAGCCTTTTGAAATTGTGAAAAGTCAAAGAGCTGTCCAACTTCAGAAACCATGTGTCCACAAAGGAGAGGTTGGGCGGAGGCGATAAGCAGCAGCCATTGTTATGCGTGCGTACGTACGAGGCACCACAACACGTGAGATTTGTGCCAAGAGCTCCGCACGGACATCCACCACTTGGGGGTTATCGCTTCTCGGCCTTTTGGCTAAGATCAAGTGTAGTATCTGTTCTTATCAGTTTAATATCTGATATGTCCTCTATAAGAGGACTACATATTAAGCCGATTTTTAGCACGAGGGGCTGAAATTTGGAGCTTGCTCCTTTCACTCCACGCATCGACCTAGCATTGCAGTGCCGCTGGGAACGGTGCACTCTGTTCTTACCTTGTAGAAAACCAAGCACGCAAACAATTGTCCTGTTTCAAAAGTCAATTCACAGCGGGTGAAGGAAATGAAGGTAATGGTCCGGCAGAGAGAGAGAGAGCCAGTGTGTAAGGGATACAACGTCATAAGCACAGTCTCCTTTTGCCTTGAGTCTTGATTGAAGAACAATCCAGAAACTCTGATCAGGGGTTCCCAATTCCTTACGGATTGATATGGCTGCAGTAGATGTCTACTACACGTCTGTGCCTGACCATCCACGGCTCTCAGTGGGATCCCAATGAGCTTGAACTGGATTCCAAGTTGAGTTGGAAGCCTTTGTCAAGCATGAAAACTTGTTTTCACACAAGACCTTCTGGGAGACTTGGTGAGAAGCTTGGTGGCAGCCTTTAGGACCAAATGTATGCAGTTCAGGGATGTATTGCTAAGACAGGCTCAAAAGCCCACCACATTAGCCAGGCCAGGAGGAAATAAAGATGTGTCTACTTTTGATTGGCAGAGGGTTGGGAATGTTGCATACTGGGATAGGAAAGCAAAGAGAGGCCTACCGTGAAGGTGGTGACTGTCACCGAGAGCCTCCTCTGCTGCTCAGGAACAGAGGGCCATGCTGACTCTGGTTTCTCTTCAAAGCGCACAAGTCTTTCGCCTTTTACTAAAGACTTCCGTGGAGAGGAACATCCATGAGTTGAATATATTTTTGGCAGGCTTTGCTGTATTGCTGAGCCTTTTGAAATTGTGAAAAGTCAAAGAGCTGTCCAACTTCAGAAACCATGTGTCCACAAAGGAGAGGTTGGGCGGAGGCGATAAGCAGCAGCCATTGTTATGCGTGCGTACGTACGAGGCACCACAACACGTGAGATTTGTGCCAAGAGCTCCGCACGGACATCCACCACTTGGGGGTTATCGCTTCTCGGCCTTTTGGCTAAGATCAAGTGTAGTATCTGTTCTTATCAGTTTAATATCTGATATGTCCTCTATAAGAGGACTACATATTAAGCCGATTTTTAGCACGAGGGGCTGAAATTTGGAGCTTGCTCCTTTCACTCCACGCATCGACCTAGCATTGCAGTGCCGCTGGGAACGGTGCACTCTGTTCTTACCTTGTAGAAAACCAAGCACGCAAACAATTGTCCTGTTTCAAAAGTCAATTCACAGCGGGTGAAGGAAATGAAGGTAATGGTCCGGCAGAGAGAGAGAGCCAGTGTGTAAGGGATACAACGTCATAAGCACAGTCTCCTTTTGCCTTGAGTCTTGATTGAAGAACAATCCAGAAACTCTGATCAGGGGTTCCCAATTCCTTACGGATTGATATGGCTGCAGTAGATGTCTACTACACGTCTGTGCCTGACCATCCACTGCTCTCAGTGGGATCCCAATGAGCTTGAACTGGATTCCAAATTGAGTTGGAAGCCTTTGTCAAGCATGAAAACTTGTTTTCACACAAGACCTTCTGGGAGACTTGGTGAGAAGCTTGGTGGCAGCCTTTAGGACCAAATGTATGCAGTTCAGGGATGTATTGCTAAGACAGGCTCAAAAGCCAACCACATTAGCCAGGGCAGGAGGAAATAAAGATGTGTCTACTTTTGATTGGCAGAGGGTTGGGAATGTTGCATACTGGGATAGGAAAGCAAAGAGAGGCCTACCGTGAAGGTGGTGACTGTCACCGAGAGCCTCCTCTGCTGCTCAGGAACAGAGGGCCATGCTGACTCTGGTTTCTCTTCAAAGCGCACAAGTCTTTCGCCTTTTACTAAAGACTTCCGTGGAGAGGAACATCCATGAGTTGAATATATTTTTGGCAGGCTTTGCTGTATTGCTGAGCCTTTTGAAATTGTGAAAAGTCAAAGAGCTGTCCAACTTCAGAAACCATGTGTCCACAAAGGAGAGGTTGGGCGGAGGCGATAAGCAGCAGCCATTGTTATGCGTGCGTACGTACGAGGCACCACAACACGTGAGATTTGTGCCAAGAGCTCCGCACGGACATCCACCACTTGGGGGTTATCGCTTCTCGGCCTTTTGGCTAAGATCAAGTGTAGTATCTGTTCTTATCAGTTTAATATCTGATATGTCCTCTATAAGAGGACTACATATTAAGCCGATTTTTAGCACGAGGGGCTGAAATTTGGAGCTTGCTCCTTTCACTCCACGCATCGACCTAGCATTGCAGTGCCGCTGGGAACGGTGCACTCTGTTCTTACCTTGTAGAAAACCAAGCACGCAAACAATTGTCCTGTTTCAAAAGTCAATTCACAGCGGGTGAAGGAAATGAAGGTAATGGTCCGGCAGAGAGAGAGAGCCAGTGTGTAAGGGATACAACGTCATAAGCACAGTCTCCTTTTGCCTTGAGTCTTGATTGAAGAACAATCCAGAAACTCTGATCAGGGGTTCCCAATTCCTTACGGATTGATATGGCTGCAGTAGATGTCTACTACACGTCTGTGCCTGACCATCCACGGCTCTCAGTGGGATCCCAATGAGCTTGAACTGGATTCCAAATTGAGTTGGAAGCCTTTGTCAAGCATGAAAACTTGTTTTCACACAAGACCTTCTGGGAGACTTGGTGAGAAGCTTGGTGGCAGCCTTTAGGACCAAATGTATGCAGTTCAGGGATGTATTGCTAAGACAGGCTCAAAAGCCAACCACATTAGCCAGGCCAGGAGGAAATAAAGATGTGTCTACTTTTGATTGGCAGAGGGTTGGGAATGTTGCATACTGGGATAGGAAAGCAAAGAGAGGCCTACCGTGAAGGTGGTGACTGTCACCGAGAGCCTCCTCTGCTGCTCAGGAACAGAGGGCCATGCTGACTCTGGTTTCTCTTCAAAGCGCACAAGTCTTTCGCCTTTTACTAAAGACTTCCGTGGAGAGGAACATCCATGAGTTGAATATATTTTTGGCAGGCTTTGCTGTATTGCTGAGCCTTTTGAAATTGTGAAAAGTCAAAGAGCTGTCCAACTTCAGAAACCATGTGTCCACAAAGGAGAGGTTGGGCGGAGGCGATAAGCAGCAGCCATTGTTATGCGTGCGTACGTACGAGGCACCACAACACGTGAGATTTGTGCCAAGAGCTCCGCACGGACATCCACCACTTGGGGGTTATCGCTTCTCGGCCTTTTGGCTAAGATCAAGTGTAGTATCTGTTCTTATCAGTTTAATATCTGATATGTCCTCTATAAGAGGACTACATATTAAGCCGATTTTTAGCACGAGGGGCTGAAATTTGGAGCTTGCTCCTTTCACTCCACGCATCGACCTAGCATTGCAGTGCCGCTGGGAACGGTGCACTCTGTTCTTACCTTGTAGAAAACCAAGCACTCAAACAATTGTCCTGTTTCAAAAGTCAATTCACAGCGGGTGAAGGAAATGAAGGTAATGGTCCGGCAGAGAGAGAGAGAGCCAGTGTGTAAGGGATACAACGTCATAAGCACAGTCTCCTTTTGCCTTGAGTCTTGATTGAAGAACAATCCAGAAACTCTGATCAGGGGTTCCCAATTCCTTACGGATTGATATGGCTGCAGTAGATGTCTACTACACGTCTGTGCCTGACCATCCACGGCTCTCAGTGGGATCCCAATGAGCTTGAACTGGATTCCAAATTGAGTTGGAAGCCTTTGTCAAGCATGAAAACTTGTTTTCACACAAGACCTTCTGGGAGACTTGGTGAGAAGCTTGGTGGCAGCCTTTAGGACCAAATGTATGCAGTTCAGGGATGTATTGCTAAGACAGGCTCAAAAGCCAACCACATTAGCCAGGGCAGGAGGAAATAAAGATGTGTCTACTTTTGATTGGCAGAGGGTTGGGAATGTTGCATACTGGGATAGGAAAGCAAAGAGAGGCCTACCGTGAAGGTGGTGACTGTCACCGAGAGCCTCCTCTGCTGCTCAGGAACAGAGGGCCATGCTGACTCTGGTTTCTCTTCAAAGCGCACAAGTCTTTCGCCTTTTACTAAAGACTTCCGTGGAGAGGAACATCCATGAGTTGAATATATTTTTGGCAGGCTTTGCTGTATTGCTGAGCCTTTTGAAATTGTGAAAAGTCAAAGAGCTGTCCAACTTCAGAAACCATGTGTCCACAAAGGAGAGGTTGGGCGGAGGCGATAAGCAGCAGCCATTGTTATGCGTGCGTACGTACGAGGCACCACAACACGTGAGATTTGTGCCAAGAGCTCCGCACGGACATCCACCACTTGGGGGTTATCGCTTCTCGGCCTTTTGGCTAAGATCAAGTGTAGTATCTGTTCTTATCAGTTTAATATCTGATATGTCCTCTATAAGAGGACTACATATTAAGCCGATTTTTAGCACGAGGGGCTGAAATTTGGAGCTTGCTCCTTTCACTCCACGCATCGACCTAGCATTGCAGTGCCGCTGGGAACGGTGCACTCTGTTCTTACCTTGTAGAAAACCAAGCACTCAAACAATTGTCCTGTTTCAAAAGTCAATTCACAGCGGGTGAAGGAAATGAAGGTAATGGTCCGGCAGAGAGAGAGAGAGCCAGTGTGTAAGGGATACAACGTCATAAGCACAGTCTCCTTTTGCCTTGAGTCTTGATTGAAGAACAATCCAGAAACTCTGATCAGGGGTTCCCAATTCCTTACGGATTGATATGGCTGCAGTAGATGTCTACTACACGTCTGTGCCTGACCATCCACGGCTCTCAGTGGGATCCCAATGAGCTTGAACTGGATTCCAAATTGAGTTGGAAGCCTTTGTCAAGCATGAAAACTTGTTTTCACACAAGACCTTCTGGGAGACTTGGTGAGAAGCTTGGTGGCAGCCTTTAGGACCAAATGTATGCAGTTCAGGGATGTATTGCTAAGACAGGCTCAAAAGCCAACCACATTAGCCAGGGCAGGAGGAAATAAAGATGTGTCTACTTTTGATTGGCAGAGGGTTGGGAATGTTGCATACTGGGATAGGAAAGCAAAGAGAGGCCTACCGTGAAGGTGGTGACTGTCACCGAGAGCCTCCTCTGCTGCTCAGGAACAGAGGGCCATGCTGACTCTGGTTTCTCTTCAAAGCGCACAAGTCTTTCGCCTTTTACTAAAGACTTCCGTGGAGAGGAACATCCATGAGTTGAATATATTTTTGGCAGGCTTTGCTGTATTGCTCAGCCTTTTGAAATTGTGAAAAGTCAAAGAGCTGTCCAACTTCAGAAACCATGTGTCCACAAAGGAGAGGTTGGGCGGAGGCGATAAGCAGCAGCCATTGTTATGCGTGCGTACGTACGAGGCACCACAACACGTGAGATTTGTGCCAAGAGCTCCGCACGGACATCCACCACTTGGGGGTTATCGCTTCTCGGCCTTTTGGCTAAGATCAAGTGTAGTATCTGTTCTTATCAGTTTAATATCTGATATGTCCTCTATAAGAGGACTACATATTAAGCCGATTTTTAGCACGAGGGGCTGAAATTTGGAGCTTGCTCCTTTCACTCCACGCATCGACCTAGCATTGCAGTGCCGCTGGGAACGGTGCACTCTGTTCTTACCTTGTAGAAAACCAAGCACTCAAACAATTGTCCTGTTTCAAAAGTCAATTCACAGCGGGTGAAGGAAATGAAGGTAATGGTCCGGCAGAGAGAGAGAGAGCCAGTGTGTAAGGGATACAACGTCATAAGCACAGTCTCCTTTTGCCTTGAGTCTTGATTGAAGAACAATCCAGAAACTCTGATCAGGGGTTCCCAATTCCTTACGGATTGATATGGCTGCAGTAGATGTCTACTACACGTCTGTGCCTGACCATCCACGGCTCTCAGTGGGATCCCAATGAGCTTGAACTGGATTCCAAATTGAGTTGGAAGCCTTTGTCAAGCATGAAAACTTGTTTTCACACAAGACCTTCTGGGAGACTTGGTGAGAAGCTTGGTGGCAGCCTTTAGGACCAAATGTATGCAGTTCAGGGATGTATTGCTAAGACAGGCTCAAAAGCCAACCACATTAGCCAGGGCAGGAGGAAATAAAGATGTGTCTACTTTTGATTGGCAGAGGGTTGGGAATGTTGCATACTGGGATAGGAAAGCAAAGAGAGGCCTACCGTGAAGGTGGTGACTGTCACCGAGAGCCTCCTCTGCTGCTCAGGAACAGAGGGCCATGCTGACTCTGGTTTCTCTTCAAAGCGCACAAGTCTTTCGCCTTTTACTAAAGACTTCCGTGGAGAGGAACATCCATGAGTTGAATATATTTTTGGCAGGCTTTGCTGTATTGCTCAGCCTTTTGAAATTGTGAAAAGTCAAAGAGCTGTCCAACTTCAGAAACCATGTGTCCACAAAGGAGAGGTTGGGCGGAGGCGATAAGCAGCAGCCATTGTTATGCGTGCGTACGTACGAGGCACCACAACACGTGAGATTTGTGCCAAGAGCTCCGCACGGACATCCACCACTTGGGGGTTATCGCTTCTCGGCCTTTTGGCTAAGATCAAGTGTAGTATCTGTTCTTATCAGTTTAATATCTGATATGTCCTCTATAAGAGGACTACATATTAAGCCGATTTTTAGCACGAGGGGCTGAAATTTGGAGCTTGCTCCTTTCACTCCACGCATCGACCTAGCATTGCAGTGCCGCTGGGAACGGTGCACTCTGTTCTTACCTTGTAGAAAACCAAGCACTCAAACAATTGTCCTGTTTCAAAAGTCAATTCACAGCGGGTGAAGGAAATGAAGGTAATGGTCCGGCAGAGAGAGAGAGAGCCAGTGTGTAAGGGATACAACGTCATAAGCACAGTCTCCTTTTGCCTTGAGTCTTGATTGAAGAACAATCCAGAAACTCTGATCAGGGGTTCCCAATTCCTTACGGATTGATATGGCTGCAGTAGATGTCTACTACACGTCTGTGCCTGACCATCCACGGCTCTCAGTGGGATCCCAATGAGCTTGAACTGGATTCCAAATTGAGTTGGAAGCCTTTGTCAAGCATGAAAACTTGTTTTCACACAAGACCTTCTGGGAGACTTGGTGAGAAGCTTGGTGGCAGCCTTTAGGACCAAATGTATGCAGTTCAGGGATGTATTGCTAAGACAGGCTCAAAAGCCAACCACATTAGCCAGGGCAGGAGGAAATAAAGATGTGTCTACTTTTGATTGGCAGAGGGTTGGGAATGTTGCATACTGGGATAGGAAAGCAAAGAGAGGCCTACCGTGAAGGTGGTGACTGTCACCGAGAGCCTCCTCTGCTGCTCAGGAACAGAGGGCCATGCTGACTCTGGTTTCTCTTCAAAGCGCACAAGTCTTTCGCCTTTTACTAAAGACTTCCGTGGAGAGGAACATCCATGAGTTGAATATATTTTTGGCAGGCTTTGCTGTATTGCTGAGCCTTTTGAAATTGTGAAAAGTCAAAGAGCTGTCCAACTTCAGAAACCATGTGTCCACAAAGGAGAGGTTGGGCGGAGGCGATAAGCAGCAGCCACTGTTATGCGTGCGTACGTACGAGGCACCACAACACGTGAGATTTGTGCCAAGAGCTCCGCACGGACATCCACCACTTGGGGGTTATCGCTTCTCGGCCTTTTGGCTAAGATCAAGTGTAGTATCTGTTCTTATCAGTTTAATATCTGATATGTCCTCTATAAGAGGACTACATATTAAGCCGATTTTTAGCACGAGGGGCTGAAATTTGGAGCTTGCTCCTTTCACTCCACGCATCGACCTAGCATTGCAGTGCCGCTGGGAACGGTGCACTCTGTTCTTACCTTGTAGAAAACCAAGCACTCAAACAATTGTCCTGTTTCAAAAGTCAATTCACAGCGGGTGAAGGAAATGAAGGTAATGGTCCGGCAGAGAGAGAGAGAGCCAGTGTGTAAGGGATACAACGTCATAAGCACAGTCTCCTTTTGCCTTGAGTCTTGATTGAAGAACAATCCAGAAACTCTGATCAGGGGTTCCCAATTCCTTACGGATTGATATGGCTGCAGTAGATGTCTACTACACGTCTGTGCCTGACCATCCACGGCTCTCAGTGGGATCCCAATGAGCTTGAACTGGATTCCAAATTGAGTTGGAAGCCTTTGTCAAGCATGAAAACTTGTTTTCACACAAGACCTTCTGGGAGACTTGGTGAGAAGCTTGGTGGCAGCCTTTAGGACCAAATGTATGCAGTTCAGGGATGTATTGCTAAGACAGGCTCAAAAGCCAACCACATTAGCCAGGGCAGGAGGAAATAAAGATGTGTCTACTTTTGATTGGCAGAGGGTTGGGAATGTTGCATACTGGGATAGGAAAGCAAAGAGAGGCCTACCGTGAAGGTGGTGACTGTCACCGAGAGCCTCCTCTGCTGCTCAGGAACAGAGGGCCATGCTGACTCTGGTTTCTCTTCAAAGCGCACAAGTCTTTCGCCTTTTACTAAAGACTTCCGTGGAGAGGAACATCCATGAGTTGAATATATTTTTGGCAGGCTTTGCTGTATTGCTGAGCCTTTTGAAATTGTGAAAAGTCAAAGAGCTGTCCAACTTCAGAAACCATGTGTCCACAAAGGAGAGGTTGGGCGGAGGCGATAAGCAGCAGCCATTGTTATGCGTGCGTACGTACGAGGCACCACAACACGTGAGATTTGTGCCAAGAGCTCCGCACGGACATCCACCACTTGGGGGTTATCGCTTCTCGGCCTTTTGGCTAAGATCAAGTGTAGTATCTGTTCTTATCAGTTTAATATCTGATATGTCCTCTATAAGAGGACTACATATTAAGCCGATTTTTAGCACGAGGGGCTGAAATTTGGAGCTTGCTCCTTTCACTCCACGCATCGACCTAGCATTGCAGTGCCGCTGGGAACGGTGCACTCTGTTCTTACCTTGTAGAAAACCAAGCACTCAAACAATTGTCCTGTTTCAAAAGTCAATTCACAGCGGGTGAAGGAAATGAAGGTAATGGTCCGGCAGAGAGAGAGAGAGCCAGTGTGTAAGGGATACAACGTCATAAGCACAGTCTCCTTTTGCCTTGAGTCTTGATTGAAGAACAATCCAGAAACTCTGATCAGGGGTTCCCAATTCCTTACGGATTGATATGGCTGCAGTAGATGTCTACTACACGTCTGTGCCTGACCATCCACGGCTCTCAGTGGGATCCCAATGAGCTTGAACTGGATTCCAAATTGAGTTGGAAGCCTTTGTCAAGCATGAAAACTTGTTTTCACACAAGACCTTCTGGGAGACTTGGTGAGAAGCTTGGTGGCAGCCTTTAGGACCAAATGTATGCAGTTCAGGGATGTATTGCTAAGACAGGCTCAAAAGCCAACCACATTAGCCAGGGCAGGAGGAAATAAAGATGTGTCTACTTTTGATTGGCAGAGGGTTGGGAATGTTGCATACTGGGATAGGAAAGCAAAGAGAGGCCTACCGTGAAGGTGGTGACTGTCACCGAGAGCCTCCTCTGCTGCTCAGGAACAGAGGGCCATGCTGACTCTGGTTTCTCTTCAAAGCGCACAAGTCTTTCGCCTTTTACTAAAGACTTCCGTGGAGAGGAACATCCATGAGTTGAATATATTTTTGGCAGGCTTTGCTGTATTGCTCAGCCTTTTGAAATTGTGAAAAGTCAAAGAGCTGTCCAACTTCAGAAACCATGTGTCCACAAAGGAGAGGTTGGGCGGAGGCGATAAGCAGCAGCCATTGTTATGCGTGCGTACGTACGAGGCACCACAACACGTGAGATTTGTGCCAAGAGCTCCGCACGGACATCCACCACTTGGGGGTTATCGCTTCTCGGCCTTTTGGCTAAGATCAAGTGTAGTATCTGTTCTTATCAGTTTAATATCTGATATGTCCTCTATAAGAGGACTACATATTAAGCCGATTTTTAGCACGAGGGGCTGAAATTTGGAGCTTGCTCCTTTCACTCCACGCATCGACCTAGCATTGCAGTGCCGCTGGGAACGGTGCACTCTGTTCTTACCTTGTAGAAAACCAAGCACTCAAACAATTGTCCTGTTTCAAAAGTCAATTCACAGCGGGTGAAGGAAATGAAGGTAATGGTCCGGCAGAGAGAGAGAGAGCCAGTGTGTAAGGGATACAACGTCATAAGCACAGTCTCCTTTTGCCTTGAGTCTTGATTGAAGAACAATCCAGAAACTCTGATCAGGGGTTCCCAATTCCTTACGGATTGATATGGCTGCAGTAGATGTCTACTACACGTCTGTGCCTGACCATCCACGGCTCTCAGTGGGATCCCAATGAGCTTGAACTGGATTCCAAATTGAGTTGGAAGCCTTTGTCAAGCATGAAAACTTGTTTTCACACAAGACCTTCTGGGAGACTTGGTGAGAAGCTTGGTGGCAGCCTTTAGGACCAAATGTATGCAGTTCAGGGATGTATTGCTAAGACAGGCTCAAAAGCCAACCACATTAGCCAGGGCAGGAGGAAATAAAGATGTGTCTACTTTTGATTGGCAGAGGGTTGGGAATGTTGCATACTGGGATAGGAAAGCAAAGAGAGGCCTACCGTGAAGGTGGTGACTGTCACCGAGAGCCTCCTCTGCTGCTCAGGAACAGAGGGCCATGCTGACTCTGGTTTCTCTTCAAAGCGCACAAGTCTTTCGCCTTTTACTAAAGACTTCCGTGGAGAGGAACATCCATGAGTTGAATATATTTTTGGCAGGCTTTGCTGTATTGCTGAGCCTTTTGAAATTGTGAAAAGTCAAAGAGCTGTCCAACTTCAGAAACCATGTGTCCACAAAGGAGAGGTTGGGCGGAGGCGATAAGCAGCAGCCACTGTTATGCGTGCGTACGTACGAGGCACCACAACACGTGAGATTTGTGCCAAGAGCTCCGCACGGACATCCACCACTTGGGGGTTATCGCTTCTCGGCCTTTTGGCTAAGATCAAGTGTAGTATCTGTTCTTATCAGTTTAATATCTGATATGTCCTCTATAAGAGGACTACATATTAAGCCGATTTTTAGCACGAGGGGCTGAAATTTGGAGCTTGCTCCTTTCACTCCACGCATCGACCTAGCATTGCAGTGCCGCTGGGAACGGTGCACTCTGTTCTTACCTTGTAGAAAACCAAGCACTCAAACAATTGTCCTGTTTCAAAAGTCAATTCACAGCGGGTGAAGGAAATGAAGGTAATGGTCCGGCAGAGAGAGAGAGAGCCAGTGTGTAAGGGATACAACGTCATAAGCACAGTCTCCTTTTGCCTTGAGTCTTGATTGAAGAACAATCCAGAAACTCTGATCAGGGGTTCCCAATTCCTTACGGATTGATATGGCTGCAGTAGATGTCTACTACACGTCTGTGCCTGACCATCCACGGCTCTCAGTGGGATCCCAATGAGCTTGAACTGGATTCCAAATTGAGTTGGAAGCCTTTGTCAAGCATGAAAACTTGTTTTCACACAAGACCTTCTGGGAGACTTGGTGAGAAGCTTGGTGGCAGCCTTTAGGACCAAATGTATGCAGTTCAGGGATGTATTGCTAAGACAGGCTCAAAAGCCAACCACATTAGCCAGGGCAGGAGGAAATAAAGATGTGTCTACTTTTGATTGGCAGAGGGTTGGGAATGTTGCATACTGGGATAGGAAAGCAAAGAGAGGCCTACCGTGAAGGTGGTGACTGTCACCGAGAGCCTCCTCTGCTGCTCAGGAACAGAGGGCCATGCTGACTCTGGTTTCTCTTCAAAGCGCACAAGTCTTTCGCCTTTTACTAAAGACTTCCGTGGAGAGGAACATCCATGAGTTGAATATATTTTTGGCAGGCTTTGCTGTATTGCTCAGCCTTTTGAAATTGTGAAAAGTCAAAGAGCTGTCCAACTTCAGAAACCATGTGTCCACAAAGGAGAGGTTGGGCGGAGGCGATAAGCAGCAGCCATTGTTATGCGTGCGTACGTACGAGGCACCACAACACGTGAGATTTGTGCCAAGAGCTCCGCACGGACATCCACCACTTGGGGGTTATCGCTTCTCGGCCTTTTGGCTAAGATCAAGTGTAGTATCTGTTCTTATCAGTTTAATATCTGATATGTCCTCTATAAGAGGACTACATATTAAGCCGATTTTTAGCACGAGGGGCTGAAATTTGGAGCTTGCTCCTTTCACTCCACGCATCGACCTAGCATTGCAGTGCCGCTGGGAACGGTGCACTCTGTTCTTACCTTGTAGAAAACCAAGCACGCAAACAATTGTCCTGTTTCAAAAGTCAATTCACAGCGGGTGAAGGAAATGAAGGTAATGGTCCGGCAGAGAGAGAGAGCCAGTGTGTAAGGGATACAACGTCATAAGCACAGTCTCCTTTTGCCTTGAGTCTTGATTGAAGAACAATCCAGAAACTCTGATCAGGGGTTCCCAATTCCTTACGGATTGATATGGCTGCAGTAGATGTCTACTACACGTCTGTGCCTGACCATCCACTGCTCTCAGTGGGATCCCAATGAGCTTGAACTGGATTCCAAATTGAGTTGGAAGCCTTTGTCAAGCATGAAAACTTGTTTTCACACAAGACCTTCTGGGAGACTTGGTGAGAAGCTTGGTGGCAGCCTTTAGGACCAAATGTATGCAGTTCAGGGATGTATTGCTAAGACAGGCTCAAAAGCCAACCACATTAGCCAGGCCAGGAGGAAATAAAGATGTGTCTACTTTTGATTGGCAGAGGGTTGGGAATGTTGCATACTGGGATAGGAAAGCAAAGAGAGGCCTACCGTGAAGGTGGTGACTGTCACCGAGAGCCTCCTCTGCTGCTCAGGAACAGAGGGCCATGCTGACTCTGGTTTCTCTTCAAAGCGCACAAGTCTTTCGCCTTTTACTAAAGACTTCCGTGGAGAGGAACATCCATGAGTTGAATATATTTTTGGCAGGCTTTGCTGTATTGCTGAGCCTTTTGAAATTGTGAAAAGTCAAAGAGCTGTCCAACTTCAGAAACCATGTGTCCACAAAGGAGAGGTTGGGCGGAGGCGATAAGCAGCAGCCATTGTTATGCGTGCGTACGTACGAGGCACCACAACACGTGAGATTTGTGCCAAGAGCTCCGCACGGACATCCACCACTTGGGGGTTATCGCTTCTCGGCCTTTTGGCTAAGATCAAGTGTAGTATCTGTTCTTATCAGTTTAATATCTGATATGTCCTCTATAAGAGGACTACATATTAAGCCGATTTTTAGCACGAGGGGCTGAAATTTGGAGCTTGCTCCTTTCACTCCACGCATCGACCTAGCATTGCAGTGCCGCTGGGAACGGTGCACTCTGTTCTTACCTTGTAGAAAACCAAGCACGCAAACAATTGTCCTGTTTCAAAAGTCAATTCACAGCGGGTGAAGGAAATGAAGGTAATGGTCCGGCAGAGAGAGAGAGCCAGTGTGTAAGGGATACAACGTCATAAGCACAGTCTCCTTTTGCCTTGAGTCTTGATTGAAGAACAATCCAGAAACTCTGATCAGGGGTTCCCAATTCCTTACGGATTGATATGGCTGCAGTAGATGTCTACTACACGTCTGTGCCTGACCATCCACGGCTCTCAGTGGGATCCCAATGAGCTTGAACTGGATTCCAAATTGAGTTGGAAGCCTTTGTCAAGCATGAAAACTTGTTTTCACACAAGACCTTCTGGGAGACTTGGTGAGAAGCTTGGTGGCAGCCTTTAGGACCAAATGTATGCAGTTCAGGGATGTATTGCTAAGACAGGCTCAAAAGCCAACCACATTAGCCAGGCCAGGAGGAAATAAAGATGTGTCTACTTTTGATTGGCAGAGGGTTGGGAATGTTGCATACTGGGATAGGAAAGCAAAGAGAGGCCTACCGTGAAGGTGGTGACTGTCACCGAGAGCCTCCTCTGCTGCTCAGGAACAGAGGGCCATGCTGACTCTGGTTTCTCTTCAAAGCGCACAAGTCTTTCGCCTTTTACTAAAGACTTCCGTGGAGAGGAACAGCCATGAGTTGAATATATTTTTGGCAGGCTTTGCTGTATTGCTGAGCCTTTTGAAATTGTGAAAAGTCAAAGAGCTGTCCAACTTCAGAAACCATGTGTCCACAAAGGAGAGGTTGGGCGGAGGCGATAAGCAGCAGCCATTGTTATGCGTGCGTACGTACGAGGCACCACAACACGTGAGATTTGTGCCAAGAGCTCCGCACGGACATCCACCACTTGGGGGTTATCGCTTCTCGGCCTTTTGGCTAAGATCAAGTGTAGTATCTGTTCTTATCAGTTTAATATCTGATATGTCCTCTATAAGAGGACTACATATTAAGCCGATTTTTAGCACGAGGGGCTGAAATTTGGAGCTTGCTCCTTTCACTCCACGCATCGACCTAGCATTGCAGTGCCGCTGGGAACGGTGCACTCTGTTCTTACCTTGTAGAAAACCAAGCACGCAAACAATTGTCCTGTTTCAAAAGTCAATTCACAGCGGGTGAAGGAAATGAAGGTAATGGTCCGGCAGAGAGAGAGAGAGCCAGTGTGTAAGGGATACAACGTCATAAGCACAGTCTCCTTTTGCCTTGAGTCTTGATTGAAGAACAATCCAGAAACTCTGATCAGGGGTTCCCAATTCCTTACGGATTGATATGGCTGCAGTAGATGTCTACTACACGTCTGTGCCTGACCATCCACGGCTCTCAGTGGGATCCCAATGAGCTTGAACTGGATTCCAAGTTGAGTTGGAAGCCTTTGTCAAGCATGAAAACTTGTTTTCACACAAGACCTTCTGGGAGACTTGGTGAGAAGCTTGGTGGCAGCCTTTAGGACCAAATGTATGCAGTTCAGGGATGTATTGCTAAGACAGGCTCAAAAGCCCACCACATTAGCCAGGCCAGGAGGAAATAAAGATGTGTCTACTTTTGATTGGCAGAGGGTTGGGAATGTTGCATACTGGGATAGGAAAGCAAAGAGAGGCCTACCGTGAAGGTGGTGACTGTCACCGAGAGCCTCCTCTGCTGCTCAGGAACAGAGGGCCATGCTGACTCTGGTTTCTCTTCAAAGCGCACAAGTCTTTCGCCTTTTACTAAAGACTTCCGTGGAGAGGAACATCCATGAGTTGAATATATTTTTGGCAGGCTTTGCTGTATTGCTGAGCCTTTTGAAATTGTGAAAAGTCAAAGAGCTGTCCAACTTCAGAAACCATGTGTCCACAAAGGAGAGGTTGGGCGGAGGCGATAAGCAGCAGCCATTGTTATGCGTGCGTACGTACGAGGCACCACAACACGTGAGATTTGTGCCAAGAGCTCCGCACGGACATCCACCACTTGGGGGTTATCGCTTCTCGGCCTTTTGGCTAAGATCAAGTGTAGTATCTGTTCTTATCAGTTTAATATCTGATATGTCCTCTATAAGAGGACTACATATTAAGCCGATTTTTAGCACGAGGGGCTGAAATTTGGAGCTTGCTCCTTTCACTCCACGCATCGACCTAGCATTGCAGTGCCGCTGGGAACGGTGCACTCTGTTCTTACCTTGTAGAAAACCAAGCACGCAAACAATTGTCCTGTTTCAAAAGTCAATTCACAGCGGGTGAAGGAAATGAAGGTAATGGTCCGGCAGAGAGAGAGAGCCAGTGTGTAAGGGATACAACGTCATAAGCACAGTCTCCTTTTGCCTTGAGTCTTGATTGAAGAACAATCCAGAAACTCTGATCAGGGGTTCCCAATTCCTTACGGATTGATATGGCTGCAGTAGATGTCTACTACACGTCTGTGCCTGACCATCCACTGCTCTCAGTGGGATCCCAATGAGCTTGAACTGGATTCCAAATTGAGTTGGAAGCCTTTGTCAAGCATGAAAACTTGTTTTCACACAAGACCTTCTGGGAGACTTGGTGAGAAGCTTGGTGGCAGCCTTTAGGACCAAATGTATGCAGTTCAGGGATGTATTGCTAAGACAGGCTCAAAAGCCAACCACATTAGCCAGGCCAGGAGGAAATAAAGATGTGTCTACTTTTGATTGGCAGAGGGTTGGGAATGTTGCATACTGGGATAGGAAAGCAAAGAGAGGCCTACCGTGAAGGTGGTGACTGTCACCGAGAGCCTCCTCTGCTGCTCAGGAACAGAGGGCCATGCTGACTCTGGTTTCTCTTCAAAGCGCACAAGTCTTTCGCCTTTTACTAAAGACTTCCGTGGAGAGGAACATCCATGAGTTGAATATATTTTTGGCAGGCTTTGCTGTATTGCTGAGCCTTTTGAAATTGTGAAAAGTCAAAGAGCTGTCCAACTTCAGAAACCATGTGTCCACAAAGGAGAGGTTGGGCGGAGGCGATAAGCAGCAGCCATTGTTATGCGTGCGTACGTACGAGGCACCACAACACGTGAGATTTGTGCCAAGAGCTCCGCACGGACATCCACCACTTGGGGGTTATCGCTTCTCGGCCTTTTGGCTAAGATCAAGTGTAGTATCTGTTCTTATCAGTTTAATATCTGATATGTCCTCTATAAGAGGACTACATATTAAGCCGATTTTTAGCACGAGGGGCTGAAATTTGGAGCTTGCTCCTTTCACTCCACGCATCGACCTAGCATTGCAGTGCCGCTGGGAACGGTGCACTCTGTTCTTACCTTGTAGAAAACCAAGCACGCAAACAATTGTCCTGTTTCAAAAGTCAATTCACAGCGGGTGAAGGAAATGAAGGTAATGGTCCGGCAGAGAGAGAGAGCCAGTGTGTAAGGGATACAACGTCATAAGCACAGTCTCCTTTTGCCTTGAGTCTTGATTGAAGAACAATCCAGAAACTCTGATCAGGGGTTCCCAATTCCTTACGGATTGATATGGCTGCAGTAGATGTCTACTACACGTCTGTGCCTGACCATCCACGGCTCTCAGTGGGATCCCAATGAGCTTGAACTGGATTCCAAATTGAGTTGGAAGCCTTTGTCAAGCATGAAAACTTGTTTTCACACAAGACCTTCTGGGAGACTTGGTGAGAAGCTTGGTGGCAGCCTTTAGGACCAAATGTATGCAGTTCAGGGATGTATTGCTAAGACAGGCTCAAAAGCCAACCACATTAGCCAGGCCAGGAGGAAATAAAGATGTGTCTACTTTTGATTGGCAGAGGGTTGGGAATGTTGCATACTGGG
Source organism: Paralichthys olivaceus (assembly GCF_024713975.1). NCBI lineage: Eukaryota > Metazoa > Chordata > Actinopteri > Pleuronectiformes > Paralichthyidae > Paralichthys > Paralichthys olivaceus. The sequence continues at coordinate 25,818,474 of NC_091104.1, read as the reverse complement.
ATAGGAAAGCAAAGAGAGGCCTACCGTGAAGGTGGTGACTGTCACCGAGAGCCTCCTCTGCTGCTCAGGAACAGAGGGCCATGCTGACTCTGGTTTCTCTTCAAAGCGCACAAGTCTTTCGCCTTTTACTAAAGACTTCCGTGGAGAGGAACATCCATGAGTTGAATATATTTTTGGCAGGCTTTGCTGTATTGCTGAGCCTTTTGAAATTGTGAAAAGTCAAAGAGCTGTCCAACTTCAGAAACCATGTGTCCACAAAGGAGAGGTTGGGCGGAGGCGATAAGCAGCAGCCATTGTTATGCGTGCGTACGTACGAGGCACCACAACACGTGAGATTTGTGCCAAGAGCTCCGCACGGACATCCACCACTTGGGGGTTATCGCTTCTCGGCCTTTTGGCTAAGATCAAGTGTAGTATCTGTTCTTATCAGTTTAATATCTGATATGTCCTCTATAAGAGGACTACATATTAAGCCGATTTTTAGCACGAGGGGCTGAAATTTGGAGCTTGCTCCTTTCACTCCACGCATCGACCTAGCATTGCAGTGCCGCTGGGAACGGTGCACTCTGTTCTTACCTTGTAGAAAACCAAGCACGCAAACAATTGTCCTGTTTCAAAAGTCAATTCACAGCGGGTGAAGGAAATGAAGGTAATGGTCCGGCAGAGAGAGAGAGCCAGTGTGTAAGGGATACAACGTCATAAGCACAGTCTCCTTTTGCCTTGAGTCTTGATTGAAGAACAATCCAGAAACTCTGATCAGGGGTTCCCAATTCCTTACGGATTGATATGGCTGCAGTAGATGTCTACTACACGTCTGTGCCTGACCATCCACGGCTCTCAGTGGGATCCCAATGAGCTTGAACTGGATTCCAAATTGAGTTGGAAGCCTTTGTCAAGCATGAAAACTTGTTTTCACACAAGACCTTCTGGGAGACTTGGTGAGAAGCTTGGTGGCAGCCTTTAGGACCAAATGTATGCAGTTCAGGGATGTATTGCTAAGACAGGCTCAAAAGCCAACCACATTAGCCAGGCCAGGAGGAAATAAAGATGTGTCTACTTTTGATTGGCAGAGGGTTGGGAATGTTGCATACTGGGATAGGAAAGCAAAGAGAGGCCTACCGTGAAGGTGGTGACTGTCACCGAGAGCCTCCTCTGCTGCTCAGGAACAGAGGGCCATGCTGACTCTGGTTTCTCTTCAAAGCGCACAAGTCTTTCGCCTTTTACTAAAGACTTCCGTGGAGAGGAACATCCATGAGTTGAATATATTTTTGGCAGGCTTTGCTGTATTGCTGAGCCTTTTGAAATTGTGAAAAGTCAAAGAGCTGTCCAACTTCAGAAACCATGTGTCCACAAAGGAGAGGTTGGGCGGAGGCGATAAGCAGCAGCCATTGTTATGCGTGCGTACGTACGAGGCACCACAACACGTGAGATTTGTGCCAAGAGCTCCGCACGGACATCCACCACTTGGGGGTTATCGCTTCTCGGCCTTTTGGCTAAGATCAAGTGTAGTATCTGTTCTTATCAGTTTAATATCTGATATGTCCTCTATAAGAGGACTACATATTAAGCCGATTTTTAGCACGAGGGGCTGAAATTTGGAGCTTGCTCCTTTCACTCCACGCATCGACCTAGCATTGCAGTGCCGCTGGGAACGGTGCACTCTGTTCTTACCTTGTAGAAAACCAAGCACGCAAACAATTGTCCTGTTTCAAAAGTCAATTCACAGCGGGTGAAGGAAATGAAGGTAATGGTCCGGCAGAGAGAGAGAGCCAGTGTGTAAGGGATACAACGTCATAAGCACAGTCTCCTTTTGCCTTGAGTCTTGATTGAAGAACAATCCAGAAACTCTGATCAGGGGTTCCCAATTCCTTACGGATTGATATGGCTGCAGTAGATGTCTACTACACGTCTGTGCCTGACCATCCACGGCTCTCAGTGGGATCCCAATGAGCTTGAACTGGATTCCAAGTTGAGTTGGAAGCCTTTGTCAAGCATGAAAACTTGTTTTCACACAAGACCTTCTGGGAGACTTGGTGAGAAGCTTGGTGGCAGCCTTTAGGACCAAATGTATGCAGTTCAGGGATGTATTGCTAAGACAGGCTCAAAAGCCCACCACATTAGCCAGGCCAGGAGGAAATAAAGATGTGTCTACTTTTGATTGGCAGAGGGTTGGGAATGTTGCATACTGGGATAGGAAAGCAAAGGGAGGCCTACCGTGAAGGTGGTGACTGTCACCGAGAGCCTCCTCTGCTGCTCAGGAACAGAGGGCCATGCTGACTCTGGTTTCTCTTCAAAGCGCACAAGTCTTTCGCCTTTTACTAAAGACTTCCGTGGAGAGGAACATCCATGAGTTGAATATATTTTTGGCAGGCTTTGCTGTATTGCTGAGCCTTTTGAAATTGTGAAAAGTCAAAGAGCTGTCCAACTTCAGAAACCATGTGTCCACAAAGGAGAGGTTGGGCGGAGGCGATAAGCAGCAGCCATTGTTATGCGTGCGTACGTACGAGGCACCACAACACGTGAGATTTGTGCCAAGAGCTCCGCACGGACATCCACCACTTGGGGGTTATCGCTTCTCGGCCTTTTGGCTAAGATCAAGTGTAGTATCTGTTCTTATCAGTTTAATATCTGATATGTCCTCTATAAGAGGACTACATATTAAGCCGATTTTTAGCACGAGGGGCTGAAATTTGGAGCTTGCTCCTTTCACTCCACGCATCGACCTAGCATTGCAGTGCCGCTGGGAACGGTGCACTCTGTTCTTACCTTGTAGAAAACCAAGCACTCAAACAATTGTCCTGTTTCAAAAGTCAATTCACAGCGGGTGAAGGAAATGAAGGTAATGGTCCGGCAGAGAGAGAGAGAGCCAGTGTGTAAGGGATACAACGTCATAAGCACAGTCTCCTTTTGCCTTGAGTCTTGATTGAAGAACAATCCAGAAACTCTGATCAGGGGTTCCCAATTCCTTACGGATTGATATGGCTGCAGTAGATGTCTACTACACGTCTGTGCCTGACCATCCACGGCTCTCAGTGGGATCCCAATGAGCTTGAACTGGATTCCAAATTGAGTTGGAAGCCTTTGTCAAGCATGAAAACTTGTTTTCACACAAGACCTTCTGGGAGACTTGGTGAGAAGCTTGGTGGCAGCCTTTAGGACCAAATGTATGCAGTTCAGGGATGTATTGCTAAGACAGGCTCAAAAGCCAACCACATTAGCCAGGGCAGGAGGAAATAAAGATGTGTCTACTTTTGATTGGCAGAGGGTTGGGAATGTTGCATACTGGGATAGGAAAGCAAAGAGAGGCCTACCGTGAAGGTGGTGACTGTCACCGAGAGCCTCCTCTGCTGCTCAGGAACAGAGGGCCATGCTGACTCTGGTTTCTCTTCAAAGCGCACAAGTCTTTCGCCTTTTACTAAAGACTTCCGTGGAGAGGAACATCCATGAGTTGAATATATTTTTGGCAGGCTTTGCTGTATTGCTGAGCCTTTTGAAATTGTGAAAAGTCAAAGAGCTGTCCAACTTCAGAAACCATGTGTCCACAAAGGAGAGGTTGGGCGGAGGCGATAAGCAGCAGCCATTGTTATGCGTGCGTACGTACGAGGCACCACAACACGTGAGATTTGTGCCAAGAGCTCCGCACGGACATCCACCACTTGGGGGTTATCGCTTCTCGGCCTTTTGGCTAAGATCAAGTGTAGTATCTGTTCTTATCAGTTTAATATCTGATATGTCCTCTATAAGAGGACTACATATTAAGCCGAATTTTAGCACGAGGGGCTGAAATTTGGAGCTTGCTCCTTTCACTCCACGCATCGACCTAGCATTGCAGTGCCGCTGGGAACGGTGCACTCTGTTCTTACCTTGTAGAAAACCAAGCACTCAAACAATTGTCCTGTTTCAAAAGTCAATTCACAGCGGGTGAAGGAAATGAAGGTAATGGTCCGGCAGAGAGAGAGAGAGCCAGTGTGTAAGGGATACAACGTCATAAGCACAGTCTCCTTTTGCCTTGAGTCTTGATTGAAGAACAATCCAGAAACTCTGATCAGGGGTTCCCAATTCCTTACGGATTGATATGGCTGCAGTAGATGTCTACTACACGTCTGTGCCTGACCATCCACGGCTCTCAGTGGGATCCCAATGAGCTTGAACTGGATTCCAAATTGAGTTGGAAGCCTTTGTCAAGCATGAAAACTTGTTTTCACACAAGACCTTCTGGGAGACTTGGTGAGAAGCTTGGTGGCAGCCTTTAGGACCAAATGTATGCAGTTCAGGGATGTATTGCTAAGACAGGCTCAAAAGCCAACCACATTAGCCAGGGCAGGAGGAAATAAAGATGTGTCTACTTTTGATTGGCAGAGGGTTGGGAATGTTGCATACTGGGATAGGAAAGCAAAGAGAGGCCTACCGTGAAGGTGGTGACTGTCACCGAGAGCCTCCTCTGCTGCTCAGGAACAGAGGGCCATGCTGACTCTGGTTTCTCTTCAAAGCGCACAAGTCTTTCGCCTTTTACTAAAGACTTCCGTGGAGAGGAACATCCATGAGTTGAATATATTTTTGGCAGGCTTTGCTGTATTGCTGAGCCTTTTGAAATTGTGAAAAGTCAAAGAGCTGTCCAACTTCAGAAACCATGTGTCCACAAAGGAGAGGTTGGGCGGAGGCGATAAGCAGCAGCCATTGTTATGCGTGCGTGCGTACGAGGCACCACAACACGTGAGATTTGTGCCAAGAGCTCCGCACGGACATCCACCACTTGGGGGTTATCGCTTCTCGGCCTTTTGGCTAAGATCAAGTGTAGTATCTGTTCTTATCAGTTTAATATCTGATATGTCCTCTATAAGAGGACTACATATTAAGCCGATTTTTAGCACGAGGGGCTGAAATTTGGAGCTTGCTCCTTTCACTCCACGCATCGACCTAGCATTGCAGTGCCGCTGGGAACGGTGCACTCTGTTCTTACCTTGTAGAAAACCAAGCACTCAAACAATTGTCCTGTTTCAAAAGTCAATTCACAGCGGGTGAAGGAAATGAAGGTAATGGTCCGGCAGAGAGAGAGAGAGCCAGTGTGTAAGGGATACAACGTCATAAGCACAGTCTCCTTTTGCCTTGAGTCTTGATTGAAGAACAATCCAGAAACTCTGATCAGGGGTTCCCAATTCCTTACGGATTGATATGGCTGCAGTAGATGTCTACTACACGTCTGTGCCTGACCATCCACGGCTCTCAGTGGGATCCCAATGAGCTTGAACTGGATTCCAAATTGAGTTGGAAGCCTTTGTCAAGCATGAAAACTTGTTTTCACACAAGACCTTCTGGGAGACTTGGTGAGAAGCTTGGTGGCAGCCTTTAGGACCAAATGTATGCAGTTCAGGGATGTATTGCTAAGACAGGCTCAAAAGCCAACCACATTAGCCAGGGCAGGAGGAAATAAAGATGTGTCTACTTTTGATTGGCAGAGGGTTGGGAATGTTGCATACTGGGATAGGAAAGCAAAGAGAGGCCTACCGTGAAGGTGGTGACTGTCACCGAGAGCCTCCTCTGCTGCTCAGGAACAGAGGGCCATGCTGACTCTGGTTTCTCTTCAAAGCGCACAAGTCTTTCGCCTTTTACTAAAGACTTCCGTGGAGAGGAACATCCATGAGTTGAATATATTTTTGGCAGGCTTTGCTGTATTGCTGAGCCTTTTGAAATTGTGAAAAGTCAAAGAGCTGTCCAACTTCAGAAACCATGTGTCCACAAAGGAGAGGTTGGGCGGAGGCGATAAGCAGCAGCCATTGTTATGCGTGCGTACGTACGAGGCACCACAACACGTGAGATTTGTGCCAAGAGCTCCGCACGGACATCCACCACTTGGGGGTTATCGCTTCTCGGCCTTTTGGCTAAGATCAAGTGAAGTATCTGTTCTTATCAGTTTAATATCTGATATGTCCTCTATAAGAGGACTACATATTAAGCCGATTTTTAGCACGAGGGGCTGAAATTTGGAGCTTGCTCCTTTCACTCCACGCATCGACCTAGCATTGCAGTGCCGCTGGGAACGGTGCACTCTGTTCTTACCTTGTAGAAAACCAAGCACTCAAACAATTGTCCTGTTTCAAAAGTCAATTCATAGCGGGTGAAGGAAATGAAGGTAATGGTCCGGCAGAGAGAGAGAGAGCCAGTGTGTAAGGGATACAACGTCATAAGCACAGTCTCCTTTTGCCTTGAGTCTTGATTGAAGAACAATCCAGAAACTCTGATCAGGGGTTCCCAATTCCTTACGGATTGATATGGCTGCAGTAGATGTCTACTACACGTCTGTGCCTGACCATCCACGGCTCTCAGTGGGATCCCAATGAGCTTGAACTGGATTCCAAATTGAGTTGGAAGCCTTTGTCAAGCATGAAAACTTGTTTTCACACAAGACCTTCTGGGAGACTTGGTGAGAAGCTTGGTGGCAGCCTTTAGGACCAAATGTATGCAGTTCAGGGATGTATTGCTAAGACAGGCTCAAAAGCCAACCACATTAGCCAGGGCAGGAGGAAATAAAGATGTGTCTACTTTTGATTGGCAGAGGGTTGGGAATGTTGCATACTGGGATAGGAAAGCAAAGAGAGGCCTACCGTGAAGGTGGTGACTGTCACCGAGAGCCTCCTCTGCTGCTCAGGAACAGAGGGCCATGCTGACTCTGGTTTCTCTTCAAAGCGCACAAGTCTTTCGCCTTTTACTAAAGACTTCCGTGGAGAGGAACATCCATGAGTTGAATATATTTTTGGCAGGCTTTGCTGTATTGCTGAGCCTTTTGAAATTGTGAAAAGTCAAAGAGCTGTCCAACTTCAGAAACCATGTGTCCACAAAGGAGAGGTTGGGCGGAGGCGATAAGCAGCAGCCATTGTTATGCGTGCGTACGTACGAGGCACCACAACACGTGAGATTTGTGCCAAGAGCTCCGCACGGACATCCACCACTTGGGGGTTATCGCTTCTCGGCCTTTTGGCTAAGATCAAGTGTAGTATCTGTTCTTATCAGTTTAATATCTGATATGTCCTCTATAAGAGGACTACATATTAAGCCGATTTTTAGCACGAGGGGCTGAAATTTGGAGCTTGCTCCTTTCACTCCACGCATCGACCTAGCATTGCAGTGCCGCTGGGAACGGTGCACTCTGTTCTTACCTTGTAGAAAACCAAGCACTCAAACAATTGTCCTGTTTCAAAAGTCAATTCACAGCGGGTGAAGGAAATGAAGGTAATGGTCCGGCAGAGAGAGAGAGAGCCAGTGTGTAAGGGATACAACGTCATAAGCACAGTCTCCTTTTGCCTTGAGTCTTGATTGAAGAACAATCCAGAAACTCTGATCAGGGGTTCCCAATTCCTTACGGATTGATATGGCTGCAGTAGATGTCTACTACACGTCTGTGCCTGACCATCCACGGCTCTCAGTGGGATCCCAATGAGCTTGAACTGGATTCCAAATTGAGTTGGAAGCCTTTGTCAAGCATGAAAACTTGTTTTCACACAAGACCTTCTGGGAGACTTGGTGAGAAGCTTGGTGGCAGCCTTTAGGACCAAATGTATGCAGTTCAGGGATGTATTGCTAAGACAGGCTCAAAAGCCAACCACATTAGCCAGGGCAGGAGGAAATAAAGATGTGTCTACTTTTGATTGGCAGAGGGTTGGGAATGTTGCATACTGGGATAGGAAAGCAAAGAGAGGCCTACCGTGAAGGTGGTGACTGTCACCGAGAGCCTCCTCTGCTGCTCAGGAACAGAGGGCCATGCTGACTCTGGTTTCTCTTCAAAGCGCACAAGTCTTTCGCCTTTTACTAAAGACTTCCGTGGAGAGGAACATCCATGAGTTGAATATATTTTTGGCAGGCTTTGCTGTATTGCTGAGCCTTTTGAAATTGTGAAAAGTCAAAGAGCTGTCCAACTTCAGAAACCATGTGTCCACAAAGGAGAGGTTGGGCGGAGGCGATAAGCAGCAGCCATTGTTATGCGTGCGTACGTACGAGGCACCACAACACGTGAGATTTGTGCCAAGAGCTCCGCACGGACATCCACCACTTGGGGGTTATCGCTTCTCGGCCTTTTGGCTAAGATCAAGTGAAGTATCTGTTCTTATCAGTTTAATATCTGATATGTCCTCTATAAGAGGACTACATATTAAGCCGATTTTTAGCACGAGGGGCTGAAATTTGGAGCTTGCTCCTTTCACTCCACGCATCGACCTAGCATTGCAGTGCCGCTGGGAACGGTGCACTCTGTTCTTACCTTGTAGAAAACCAAGCACTCAAACAATTGTCCTGTTTCAAAAGTCAATTCACAGCGGGTGAAGGAAATGAAGGTAATGGTCCGGCAGAGAGAGAGAGAGCCAGTGTGTAAGGGATACAACGTCATAAGCACAGTCTCCTTTTGCCTTGAGTCTTGATTGAAGAACAATCCAGAAACTCTGATCAGGGGTTCCCAATTCCTTACGGATTGATATGGCTGCAGTAGATGTCTACTACACGTCTGTGCCTGACCATCCACGGCTCTCAGTGGGATCCCAATGAGCTTGAACTGGATTCCAAATTGAGTTGGAAGCCTTTGTCAAGCATGAAAACTTGTTTTCACACAAGACCTTCTGGGAGACTTGGTGAGAAGCTTGGTGGCAGCCTTTAGGACCAAATGTATGCAGTTCAGGGATGTATTGCTAAGACAGGCTCAAAAGCCAACCACATTAGCCAGGGCAGGAGGAAATAAAGATGTGTCTACTTTTGATTGGCAGAGGGTTGGGAATGTTGCATACTGGGATAGGAAAGCAAAGAGAGGCCTACCGTGAAGGTGGTGACTGTCACCGAGAGCCTCCTCTGCTGCTCAGGAACAGAGGGCCATGCTGACTCTGGTTTCTCTTCAAAGCGCACAAGTCTTTCGCCTTTTACTAAAGACTTCCGTGGAGAGGAACATCCATGAGTTGAATATATTTTTGGCAGGCTTTGCTGTATTGCTGAGCCTTTTGAAATTGTGAAAAGTCAAAGAGCTGTCCAACTTCAGAAACCATGTGTCCACAAAGGAGAGGTTGGGCGGAGGCGATAAGCAGCAGCCATTGTTATGCGTGCGTACGTACGAGGCACCACAACACGTGAGATTTGTGCCAAGAGCTCCGCACGGACATCCACCACTTGGGGGTTATCGCTTCTCGGCCTTTTGGCTAAGATCAAGTGTAGTATCTGTTCTTATCAGTTTAATATCTGATATGTCCTCTATAAGAGGACTACATATTAAGCCGATTTTTAGCACGAGGGGCTGAAATTTGGAGCTTGCTCCTTTCACTCCACGCATCGACCTAGCATTGCAGTGCCGCTGGGAACGGTGCACTCTGTTCTTACCTTGTAGAAAACCAAGCACTCAAACAATTGTCCTGTTTCAAAAGTCAATTCACAGCGGGTGAAGGAAATGAAGGTAATGGTCCGGCAGAGAGAGAGAGAGCCAGTGTGTAAGGGATACAACGTCATAAGCACAGTCTCCTTTTGCCTTGAGTCTTGATTGAAGAACAATCCAGAAACTCTGATCAGGGGTTCCCAATTCCTTACGGATTGATATGGCTGCAGTAGATGTCTACTACACGTCTGTGCCTGACCATCCACGGCTCTCAGTGGGATCCCAATGAGCTTGAACTGGATTCCAAATTGAGTTGGAAGCCTTTGTCAAGCATGAAAACTTGTTTTCACACAAGACCTTCTGGGAGACTTGGTGAGAAGCTTGGTGGCAGCCTTTAGGACCAAATGTATGCAGTTCAGGGATGTATTGCTAAGACAGGCTCAAAAGCCAACCACATTAGCCAGGGCAGGAGGAAATAAAGATGTGTCTACTTTTGATTGGCAGAGGGTTGGGAATGTTGCATACTGGGATAGGAAAGCAAAGAGAGGCCTACCGTGAAGGTGGTGACTGTCACCGAGAGCCTCCTCTGCTGCTCAGGAACAGAGGGCCATGCTGACTCTGGTTTCTCTTCAAAGCGCACAAGTCTTTCGCCTTTTACTAAAGACTTCCGTGGAGAGGAACATCCATGAGTTGAATATATTTTTGGCAGGCTTTGCTGTATTGCTGAGCCTTTTGAAATTGTGAAAAGTCAAAGAGCTGTCCAACTTCAGAAACCATGTGTCCACAAAGGAGAGGTTGGGCGGAGGCGATAAGCAGCAGCCATTGTTATGCGTGCGTACGTACGAGGCACCACAACACGTGAGATTTGTGCCAAGAGCTCCGCACGGACATCCACCACTTGGGGGTTATCGCTTCTCGGCCTTTTGGCTAAGATCAAGTGAAGTATCTGTTCTTATCAGTTTAATATCTGATATGTCCTCTATAAGAGGACTACATATTAAGCCGATTTTTAGCACGAGGGGCTGAAATTTGGAGCTTGCTCCTTTCACTCCACGCATCGACCTAGCATTGCAGTGCCGCTGGGAACGGTGCACTCTGTTCTTACCTTGTAGAAAACCAAGCACTCAAACAATTGTCCTGTTTCAAAAGTCAATTCACAGCGGGTGAAGGAAATGAAGGTAATGGTCCGGCAGAGAGAGAGAGAGCCAGTGTGTAAGGGATACAACGTCATAAGCACAGTCTCCTTTTGCCTTGAGTCTTGATTGAAGAACAATCCAGAAACTCTGATCAGGGGTTCCCAATTCCTTACGGATTGATATGGCTGCAGTAGATGTCTACTACACGTCTGTGCCTGACCATCCACGGCTCTCAGTGGGATCCCAATGAGCTTGAACTGGATTCCAAATTGAGTTGGAAGCCTTTGTCAAGCATGAAAACTTGTTTTCACACAAGACCTTCTGGGAGACTTGGTGAGAAGCTTGGTGGCAGCCTTTAGGACCAAATGTATGCAGTTCAGGGATGTATTGCTAAGACAGGCTCAAAAGCCAACCACATTAGCCAGGGCAGGAGGAAATAAAGATGTGTCTACTTTTGATTGGCAGAGGGTTGGGAATGTTGCATACTGGGATAGGAAAGCAAAGAGAGGCCTACCGTGAAGGTGGTGACTGTCACCGAGAGCCTCCTCTGCTGCTCAGGAACAGAGGGCCATGCTGACTCTGGTTTCTCTTCAAAGCGCACAAGTCTTTCGCCTTTTACTAAAGACTTCCGTGGAGAGGAACATCCATGAGTTGAATATATTTTTGGCAGGCTTTGCTGTATTGCTGAGCCTTTTGAAATTGTGAAAAGTCAAAGAGCTGTCCAACTTCAGAAACCATGTGTCCACAAAGGAGAGGTAGGGCGGAGGCGATAAGCAGCAGCCATTGTTATGCGTGCGTACGTACTAGGCACCACAACACGTGAGATTTGTGCCAAGAGCTCCGCACGGACATCCACCACTTGGGGGTTATCGCTTCTCGGCCTTTTGGCTAAGATCAAGTGTAGTATCTGTTCTTATCAGTTTAATATCTGATATGTCCTCTATAAGAGGACTACATATTAAGCCGATTTTTAGCACGAGGGGCTGAAATTTGGAGCTTGCTCCTTTCACTCCACGCATCGACCTAGCATTGCAGTGCCGCTGGGAACGGTGCACTCTGTTCTTACCTTGTAGAAAACCAAGCACTCAAACAATTGTCCTGTTTCAAAAGTCAATTCACAGCGGGTGAAGGAAATGAAGGTAATGGTCCGGCAGAGAGAGAGAGAGCCAGTGTGTAAGGGATACAACGTCATAAGCACAGTCTCCTTTTGCCTTGAGTCTTGATTGAAGAACAATCCAGAAACTCTGATCAGGGGTTCCCAATTCCTTACGGATTGATATGGCTGCAGTAGATGTCTACTACACGTCTGTGCCTGACCATCCACGGCTCTCAGTGGGATCCCAATGAGCTTGAACTGGATTCCAAATTGAGTTGGAAGCCTTTGTCAAGCATGAAAACTTGTTTTCACACAAGACCTTCTGGGAGACTTGGTGAGAAGCTTGGTGGCAGCCTTTAGGACCAAATGTATGCAGTTCAGGGATGTATTGCTAAGACAGGCTCAAAAGCCAACCACATTAGCCAGGGCAGGAGGAAATAAAGATGTGTCTACTTTTGATTGGCAGAGGGTTGGGAATGTTGCATACTGGGATAGGAAAGCAAAGAGAGGCCTACCGTGAAGGTGGTGACTGTCACCGAGAGCCTCCTCTGCTGCTCAGGAACAGAGGGCCATGCTGACTCTGGTTTCTCTTCAAAGCGCACAAGTCTTTCGCCTTTTACTAAAGACTTCCGTGGAGAGGAACATCCATGAGTTGAATATATTTTTGGCAGGCTTTGCTGTATTGCTGAGCCTTTTGAAATTGTGAAAAGTCAAAGAGCTGTCCAACTTCAGAAACCATGTGTCCACAAAGGAGAGGTTGGGCGGAGGCGATAAGCAGCAGCCATTGTTATGCGTGCGTACGTACGAGGCACCACAACACGTGAGATTTGTGCCAAGAGCTCCGCACGGACATCCACCACTTGGGGGTTATCGCTTCTCGGCCTTTTGGCTAAGATCAAGTGTAGTATCTGTTCTTATCAGTTTAATATCTGATATGTCCTCTATAAGAGGACTACATATTAAGCCGATTTTTAGCACGAGGGGCTGAAATTTGGAGCTTGCTCCTTTCACTCCACGCATCGACCTAGCATTGCAGTGCCGCTGGGAATGGTGCACTCTGTTCTTACCTTGTAGAAAACCAAGCACTCAAACAATTGTCCTGTTTCAAAAGTCAATTCACAGCGGGTGAAGGAAATGAAGGTAATGGTCCGGCAGAGAGAGAGAGAGCCAGTGTGTAAGGGATACAACGTCATAAGCACAGTCTCCTTTTGCCTTGAGTCTTGATTGAAGAACAATCCAGAAACTCTGATCAGGGGTTCCCAATTCCTTACGGATTGATATGGCTGCAGTAGATGTCTACTACACGTCTGTGCCTGACCATCCACGGCTCTCAGTGGGATCCCAATGAGCTTGAACTGGATTCCAAATTGAGTTGGAAGCCTTTGTCAAGCATGAAAACTTGTTTTCACACAAGACCTTCTGGGAGACTTGGTGAGAAGCTTGGTGGCAGCCTTTAGGACCAAATGTATGCAGTTCAGGGATGTATTGCTAAGACAGGCTCAAAAGCCAACCACATTAGCCAGGGCAGGAGGAAATAAAGATGTGTCTACTTTTGATTGGCAGAGGGTTGGGAATGTTGCATACTGGGATAGGAAAGCAAAGAGAGGCCTACCGTGAAGGTGGTGACTGTCACCGAGAGCCTCCTCTGCTGCTCAGGAACAGAGGGCCATGCTGACTCTGGTTTCTCTTCAAAGCGCACAAGTCTTTCGCCTTTTACTAAAGACTTCCGTGGAGAGGAACATCCATGAGTTGAATATATTTTTGGCAGGCTTTGCTGTATTGCTGAGCCTTTTGAAATTGTGAAAAGTCAAAGAGCTGTCCAACTTCAGAAACCATGTGTCCACAAAGGAGAGGTTGGGCGGAGGCGATAAGCAGCAGCCATTGTTATGCGTGCGTACGTACGAGGCACCACAACACGTGAGATTTGTGCCAAGAGCTCCGCACGGACATCCACCACTTGGGGGTTATCGCTTCTCGGCCTTTTGGCTAAGATCAAGTGTAGTATCTGTTCTTATCAGTTTAATATCTGATATGTCCTCTATAAGAGGACTACATATTAAGCCGATTTTTAGCACGAGGGGCTGAAATTTGGAGCTTGCTCCTTTCACTCCACGCATCGACCTAGCATTGCAGTGCCGCTGGGAACGGTGCACTCTGTTCTTACCTTGTAGAAAACCAAGCACTCAAACAATTGTCCTGTTTCAAAAGTCAATTCACAGCGGGTGAAGGAAATGAAGGTAATGGTCCGGCAGAGAGAGAGAGAGCCAGTGTGTAAGGGATACAACGTCATAAGCACAGTCTCCTTTTGCCTTGAGTCTTGATTGAAGAACAATCCAGAAACTCTGATCAGGGGTTCCCAATTCCTTACGGATTGATATGGCTGCAGTAGATGTCTACTACACGTCTGTGCCTGACCATCCACGGCTCTCAGTGGGATCCCAATGAGCTTGAACTGGATTCCAAATTGAGTTGGAAGCCTTTGTCAAGCATGAAAACTTGTTTTCACACAAGACCTTCTGGGAGACTTGGTGAGAAGCTTGGTGGCAGCCTTTAGGACCAAATGTATGCAGTTCAGGGATGTATTGCTAAGACAGGCTCAAAAGCCAACCACATTAGCCAGGGCAGGAGGAAATAAAGATGTGTCTACTTTTGATTGGCAGAGGGTTGGGAATGTTGCATACTGGGATAGGAAAGCAAAGAGAGGCCTACCGTGAAGGTGGTGACTGTCACCGAGAGCCTCCTCTGCTGCTCAGGAACAGAGGGCCATGCTGACTCTGGTTTCTCTTCAAAGCGCACAAGTCTTTCGCCTTTTACTAAAGACTTCCGTGGAGAGGAACATCCATGAGTTGAATATATTTTTGGCAGGCTTTGCTGTATTGCTGAGCCTTTTGAAATTGTGAAAAGTCAAAGAGCTGTCCAACTTCAGAAACCATGTGTCCACAAAGGAGAGGTTGGGCGGAGGCGATAAGCAGCAGCCATTGTTATGCGTGCGTACGTACGAGGCACCACAACACGTGAGATTTGTGCCAAGAGCTCCGCACGGACATCCACCACTTGGGGGTTATCGCTTCTCGGCCTTTTGGCTAAGATCAAGTGTAGTATCTGTTCTTATCAGTTTAATATCTGATATGTCCTCTATAAGAGGACTACATATTAAGCCGATTTTTAGCACGAGGGGCTGAAATTTGGAGCTTGCTCCTTTCACTCCACGCATCGACCTAGCATTGCAGTGCCGCTGGGAACGGTGCACTCTGTTCTTACCTTGTAGAAAACCAAGCACTCAAACAATTGTCCTGTTTCAAAAGTCAATTCACAGCGGGTGAAGGAAATGAAGGTAATGGTCCGGCAGAGAGAGAGAGAGCCAGTGTGTAAGGGATACAACGTCATAAGCACAGTCTCCTTTTGCCTTGAGTCTTGATTGAAGAACAATCCAGAAACTCTGATCAGGGGTTCCCAATTCCTTACGGATTGATATGGCTGCAGTAGATGTCTACTACACGTCTGTGCCTGACCATCCACGGCTCTCAGTGGGATCCCAATGAGCTTGAACTGGATTCCAAATTGAGTTGGAAGCCTTTGTCAAGCATGAAAACTTGTTTTCACACAAGACCTTCTGGGAGACTTGGTGAGAAGCTTGGTGGCAGCCTTTAGGACCAAATGTATGCAGTTCAGGGATGTATTGCTAAGACAGGCTCAAAAGCCAACCACATTAGCCAGGGCAGGAGGAAATAAAGATGTGTCTACTTTTGATTGGCAGAGGGTTGGGAATGTTGCATACTGGGATAGGAAAGCAAAGAGAGGCCTACCGTGAAGGTGGTGACTGTCACCGAGAGCCTCCTCTGCTGCTCAGGAACAGAGGGCCATGCTGACTCTGGTTTCTCTTCAAAGCGCACAAGTCTTTCGCCTTTTACTAAAGACTTCCGTGGAGAGGAACATCCATGAGTTGAATATATTTTTGGCAGGCTTTGCTGTATTGCTGAGCCTTTTGAAATTGTGAAAAGTCAAAGAGCTGTCCAACTTCAGAAACCATGTGTCCACAAAGGAGAGGTTGGGCGGAGGCGATAAGCAGCAGCCATTGTTATGCGTGCGTACGTACGAGGCACCACAACACGTGAGATTTGTGCCAAGAGCTCCGCACGGACATCCACCACTTGGGGGTTATCGCTTCTCGGCCTTTTGGCTAAGATCAAGTGTAGTATCTGTTCTTATCAGTTTAATATCTGATATGTCCTCTATAAGAGGACTACATATTAAGCCGATTTTTAGCACGAGGGGCTGAAATTTGGAGCTTGCTCCTTTCACTCCACGCATCGACCTAGCATTGCAGTGCCGCTGGGAACGGTGCACTCTGTTCTTACCTTGTAGAAAACCAAGCACTCAAACAATTGTCCTGTTTCAAAAGTCAATTCACAGCGGGTGAAGGAAATGAAGGTAATGGTCCGGCAGAGAGAGAGAGAGCCAGTGTGTAAGGGATACAACGTCATAAGCACAGTCTCCTTTTGCCTTGAGTCTTGATTGAAGAACAATCCAGAAACTCTGATCAGGGGTTCCCAATTCCTTACGGATTGATATGGCTGCAGTAGATGTCTACTACACGTCTGTGCCTGACCATCCACGGCTCTCAGTGGGATCCCAATGAGCTTGAACTGGATTCCAAATTGAGTTGGAAGCCTTTGTCAAGCATGAAAACTTGTTTTCACACAAGACCTTCTGGGAGACTTGGTGAGAAGCTTGGTGGCAGCCTTTAGGACCAAATGTATGCAGTTCAGGGATGTATTGCTAAGACAGGCTCAAAAGCCAACCACATTAGCCAGGGCAGGAGGAAATAAAGATGTGTCTACTTTTGATTGGCAGAGGGTTGGGAATGTTGCATACTGGGATAGGAAAGCAAAGAGAGGCCTACCGTGAAGGTGGTGACTGTCACCGAGAGCCTCCTCTGCTGCTCAGGAACAGAGGGCCATGCTGACTCTGGTTTCTCTTCAAAGCGCACAAGTCTTTCGCCTTTTACTAAAGACTTCCGTGGAGAGGAACATCCATGAGTTGAATATATTTTTGGCAGGCTTTGCTGTATTGCTGAGCCTTTTGAAATTGTGAAAAGTCAAAGAGCTGTCCAACTTCAGAAACCATGTGTCCACAAAGGAGAGGTTGGGCGGAGGCGATAAGCAGCAGCCATTGTTATGCGTGCGTACGTACGAGGCACCACAACACGTGAGATTTGTGCCAAGAGCTCCGCACGGACATCCACCACTTGGGGGTTATCGCTTCTCGGCCTTTTGGCTAAGATCAAGTGTAGTATCTGTTCTTATCAGTTTAATATCTGATATGTCCTCTATAAGAGGACTACATATTAAGCCGATTTTTAGCACGAGGGGCTGAAATTTGGAGCTTGCTCCTTTCACTCCACGCATCGACCTAGCATTGCAGTGCCGCTGGGAACGGTGCACTCTGTTCTTACCTTGTAGAAAACCAAGCACGCAAACAATTGTCCTGTTTCAAAAGTCAATTCACAGCGGGTGAAGGAAATGAAGGTAATGGTCCGGCAGAGAGAGAGAGCCAGTGTGTAAGGGATACAACGTCATAAGCACAGTCTCCTTTTGCCTTGAGTCTTGATTGAAGAACAATCCAGAAACTCTGATCAGGGGTTCCCAATTCCTTACGGATTGATATGGCTGCAGTAGATGTCTACTACACGTCTGTGCCTGACCATCCACGGCTCTCAGTGGGATCCCAATGAGCTTGAACTGGATTCCAAATTGAGTTGGAAGCCTTTGTCAAGCATGAAAACTTGTTTTCACACAAGACCTTCTGGGAGACTTGGTGAGAAGCTTGGTGGCAGCCTTTAGGACCAAATGTATGCAGTTCAGGGATGTATTGCTAAGACAGGCTCAAAAGCCAACCACATTAGCCAGGCCAGGAGGAAATAAAGATGTGTCTACTTTTGATTGGCAGAGGGTTGGGAATGTTGCATACTGGGATAGGAAAGCAAAGAGAGGCCTACCGTGAAGGTGGTGACTGTCACCGAGAGCCTCCTCTGCTGCTCAGGAACAGAGGGCCATGCTGACTCTGGTTTCTCTTCAAAGCGCACAAGTCTTTCGCCTTTTACTAAAGACTTCCGTGGAGAGGAACAGCCATGAGTTGAATATATTTTTGGCAGGCTTTGCTGTATTGCTGAGCCTTTTGAAATTGTGAAAAGTCAAAGAGCTGTCCAACTTCAGAAACCATGTGTCCACAAAGGAGAGGTTGGGCGGAGGCGATAAGCAGCAGCCATTGTTATGCGTGCGTACGTACGAGGCACCACAACACGTGAGATTTGTGCCAAGAGCTCCGCACGGACATCCACCACTTGGGGGTTATCGCTTCTCGGCCTTTTGGCTAAGATCAAGTGTAGTATCTGTTCTTATCAGTTTAATATCTGATATGTCCTCTATAAGAGGACT
Source organism: Paralichthys olivaceus (assembly GCF_024713975.1). Taxonomy (NCBI): domain Eukaryota; kingdom Metazoa; phylum Chordata; class Actinopteri; order Pleuronectiformes; family Paralichthyidae; genus Paralichthys; species Paralichthys olivaceus. Next base: position 25,800,465 of record NC_091104.1, on the reverse strand, counting down.
ACATATTAAGCCGATTTTTAGCACGAGGGGCTGAAATTTGGAGCTTGCTCCTTTCACTCCACGCATCGACCTAGCATTGCAGTGCCGCTGGGAACGGTGCACTCTGTTCTTACCTTGTAGAAAACCAAGCACGCAAACAATTGTCCTGTTTCAAAAGTCAATTCACAGCGGGTGAAGGAAATGAAGGTAATGGTCCGGCAGAGAGAGAGAGAGCCAGTGTGTAAGGGATACAACGTCATAAGCACAGTCTCCTTTTGCCTTGAGTCTTGATTGAAGAACAATCCAGAAACTCTGATCAGGGGTTCCCAATTCCTTACGGATTGATATGGCTGCAGTAGATGTCTACTACACGTCTGTGCCTGACCATCCACGGCTCTCAGTGGGATCCCAATGAGCTTGAACTGGATTCCAAGTTGAGTTGGAAGCCTTTGTCAAGCATGAAAACTTGTTTTCACACAAGACCTTCTGGGAGACTTGGTGAGAAGCTTGGTGGCAGCCTTTAGGACCAAATGTATGCAGTTCAGGGATGTATTGCTAAGACAGGCTCAAAAGCCCACCACATTAGCCAGGCCAGGAGGAAATAAAGATGTGTCTACTTTTGATTGGCAGAGGGTTGGGAATGTTGCATACTGGGATAGGAAAGCAAAGAGAGGCCTACCGTGAAGGTGGTGACTGTCACCGAGAGCCTCCTCTGCTGCTCAGGAACAGAGGGCCATGCTGACTCTGGTTTCTCTTCAAAGCGCACAAGTCTTTCGCCTTTTACTAAAGACTTCCGTGGAGAGGAACATCCATGAGTTGAATATATTTTTGGCAGGCTTTGCTGTATTGCTGAGCCTTTTGAAATTGTGAAAAGTCAAAGAGCTGTCCAACTTCAGAAACCATGTGTCCACAAAGGAGAGGTTGGGCGGAGGCGATAAGCAGCAGCCATTGTTATGCGTGCGTACGTACGAGGCACCACAACACGTGAGATTTGTGCCAAGAGCTCCGCACGGACATCCACCACTTGGGGGTTATCGCTTCTCGGCCTTTTGGCTAAGATCAAGTGTAGTATCTGTTCTTATCAGTTTAATATCTGATATGTCCTCTATAAGAGGACTACATATTAAGCCGATTTTTAGCACGAGGGGCTGAAATTTGGAGCTTGCTCCTTTCACTCCACGCATCGACCTAGCATTGCAGTGCCGCTGGGAACGGTGCACTCTGTTCTTACCTTGTAGAAAACCAAGCACGCAAACAATTGTCCTGTTTCAAAAGTCAATTCACAGCGGGTGAAGGAAATGAAGGTAATGGTCCGGCAGAGAGAGAGAGCCAGTGTGTAAGGGATACAACGTCATAAGCACAGTCTCCTTTTGCCTTGAGTCTTGATTGAAGAACAATCCAGAAACTCTGATCAGGGGTTCCCAATTCCTTACGGATTGATATGGCTGCAGTAGATGTCTACTACACGTCTGTGCCTGACCATCCACTGCTCTCAGTGGGATCCCAATGAGCTTGAACTGGATTCCAAATTGAGTTGGAAGCCTTTGTCAAGCATGAAAACTTGTTTTCACACAAGACCTTCTGGGAGACTTGGTGAGAAGCTTGGTGGCAGCCTTTAGGACCAAATGTATGCAGTTCAGGGATGTATTGCTAAGACAGGCTCAAAAGCCAACCACATTAGCCAGGCCAGGAGGAAATAAAGATGTGTCTACTTTTGATTGGCAGAGGGTTGGGAATGTTGCATACTGGGATAGGAAAGCAAAGAGAGGCCTACCGTGAAGGTGGTGACTGTCACCGAGAGCCTCCTCTGCTGCTCAGGAACAGAGGGCCATGCTGACTCTGGTTTCTCTTCAAAGCGCACAAGTCTTTCGCCTTTTACTAAAGACTTCCGTGGAGAGGAACATCCATGAGTTGAATATATTTTTGGCAGGCTTTGCTGTATTGCTGAGCCTTTTGAAATTGTGAAAAGTCAAAGAGCTGTCCAACTTCAGAAACCATGTGTCCACAAAGGAGAGGTTGGGCGGAGGCGATAAGCAGCAGCCATTGTTATGCGTGCGTACGTACGAGGCACCACAACACGTGAGATTTGTGCCAAGAGCTCCGCACGGACATCCACCACTTGGGGGTTATCGCTTCTCGGCCTTTTGGCTAAGATCAAGTGTAGTATCTGTTCTTATCAGTTTAATATCTGATATGTCCTCTATAAGAGGACTACATATTAAGCCGATTTTTAGCACGAGGGGCTGAAATTTGGAGCTTGCTCCTTTCACTCCACGCATCGACCTAGCATTGCAGTGCCGCTGGGAACGGTGCACTCTGTTCTTACCTTGTAGAAAACCAAGCACGCAAACAATTGTCCTGTTTCAAAAGTCAATTCACAGCGGGTGAAGGAAATGAAGGTAATGGTCCGGCAGAGAGAGAGAGCCAGTGTGTAAGGGATACAACGTCATAAGCACAGTCTCCTTTTGCCTTGAGTCTTGATTGAAGAACAATCCAGAAACTCTGATCAGGGGTTCCCAATTCCTTACGGATTGATATGGCTGCAGTAGATGTCTACTACACGTCTGTGCCTGACCATCCACGGCTCTCAGTGGGATCCCAATGAGCTTGAACTGGATTCCAAATTGAGTTGGAAGCCTTTGTCAAGCATGAAAACTTGTTTTCACACAAGACCTTCTGGGAGACTTGGTGAGAAGCTTGGTGGCAGCCTTTAGGACCAAATGTATGCAGTTCAGGGATGTATTGCTAAGACAGGCTCAAAAGCCAACCACATTAGCCAGGGCAGGAGGAAATAAAGATGTGTCTACTTTTGATTGGCAGAGGGTTGGGAATGTTGCATACTGGGATAGGAAAGCAAAGAGAGGCCTACCGTGAAGGTGGTGACTGTCACCGAGAGCCTCCTCTGCTGCTCAGGAACAGAGGGCCATGCTGACTCTGGTTTCTCTTCAAAGCGCACAAGTCTTTCGCCTTTTACTAAAGACTTCCGTGGAGAGGAACATCCATGAGTTGAATATATTTTTGGCAGGCTTTGCTGTATTGCTGAGCCTTTTGAAATTGTGAAAAGTCAAAGAGCTGTCCAACTTCAGAAACCATGTGTCCACAAAGGAGAGGTTGGGCGGAGGCGATAAGCAGCAGCCATTGTTATGCGTGCGTACGTACGAGGCACCACAACACGTGAGATTTGTGCCAAGAGCTCCGCACGGACATCCACCACTTGGGGGTTATCGCTTCTCGGCCTTTTGGCTAAGATCAAGTGAAGTATCTGTTCTTATCAGTTTAATATCTGATATGTCCTCTATAAGAGGACTACATATTAAGCCGATTTTTAGCACGAGGGGCTGAAATTTGGAGCTTGCTCCTTTCACTCCACGCATCGACCTAGCATTGCAGTGCCGCTGGGAACGGTGCACTCTGTTCTTACCTTGTAGAAAACCAAGCACTCAAACAATTGTCCTGTTTCAAAAGTCAATTCACAGCGGGTGAAGGAAATGAAGGTAATGGTCCGGCAGAGAGAGAGAGAGCCAGTGTGTAAGGGATACAACGTCATAAGCACAGTCTCCTTTTGCCTTGAGTCTTGATTGAAGAACAATCCAGAAACTCTGATCAGGGGTTCCCAATTCCTTACGGATTGATATGGCTGCAGTAGATGTCTACTACACGTCTGTGCCTGACCATCCACGGCTCTCAGTGGGATCCCAATGAGCTTGAACTGGATTCCAAATTGAGTTGGAAGCCTTTGTCAAGCATGAAAACTTGTTTTCACACAAGACCTTCTGGGAGACTTGGTGAGAAGCTTGGTGGCAGCCTTTAGGACCAAATGTATGCAGTTCAGGGATGTATTGCTAAGACAGGCTCAAAAGCCAACCACATTAGCCAGGCCAGGAGGAAATAAAGATGTGTCTACTTTTGATTGGCAGAGGGTTGGGAATGTTGCATACTGGGATAGGAAAGCAAAGAGAGGCCTACCGTGAAGGTGGTGACTGTCACCGAGAGCCTCCTCTGCTGCTCAGGAACAGAGGGCCATGCTGACTCTGGTTTCTCTTCAAAGCGCACAAGTCTTTCGCCTTTTACTAAAGACTTCCGTGGAGAGGAACATCCATGAGTTGAATATATTTTTGGCAGGCTTTGCTGTATTGCTGAGCCTTTTGAAATTGTGAAAAGTCAAAGAGCTGTCCAACTTCAGAAACCATGTGTCCACAAAGGAGAGGTTGGGCGGAGGCGATAAGCAGCAGCCATTGTTATGCGTGCGTACGTACGAGGCACCACAACACGTGAGATTTGTGCCAAGAGCTCCGCACGGACATCCACCACTTGGGGGTTATCGCTTCTCGGCCTTTTGGCTAAGATCAAGTGTAGTATCTGTTCTTATCAGTTTAATATCTGATATGTCCTCTATAAGAGGACTACATATTAAGCCGATTTTTAGCACGAGGGGCTGAAATTTGGAGCTTGCTCCTTTCACTCCACGCATCGACCTAGCATTGCAGTGCCGCTGGGAACGGTGCACTCTGTTCTTACCTTGTAGAAAACCAAGCACGCAAACAATTGTCCTGTTTCAAAAGTCAATTCACAGCGGGTGAAGGAAATGAAGGTAATGGTCCGGCAGAGAGAGAGAGCCAGTGTGTAAGGGATACAACGTCATAAGCACAGTCTCCTTTTGCCTTGAGTCTTGATTGAAGAACAATCCAGAAACTCTGATCAGGGGTTCCCAATTCCTTACGGATTGATATGGCTGCAGTAGATGTCTACTACACGTCTGTGCCTGACCATCCACGGCTCTCAGTGGGATCCCAATGAGCTTGAACTGGATTCCAAGTTGAGTTGGAAGCCTTTGTCAAGCATGAAAACTTGTTTTCACACAAGACCTTCTGGGAGACTTGGTGAGAAGCTTGGTGGCAGCCTTTAGGACCAAATGTATGCAGTTCAGGGATGTATTGCTAAGACAGGCTCAAAAGCCCACCACATTAGCCAGGCCAGGAGGAAATAAAGATGTGTCTACTTTTGATTGGCAGAGGGTTGGGAATGTTGCATACTGGGATAGGAAAGCAAAGGGAGGCCTACCGTGAAGGTGGTGACTGTCACCGAGAGCCTCCTCTGCTGCTCAGGAACAGAGGGCCATGCTGACTCTGGTTTCTCTTCAAAGCGCACAAGTCTTTCGCCTTTTACTAAAGACTTCCGTGGAGAGGAACATCCATGAGTTGAATATATTTTTGGCAGGCTTTGCTGTATTGCTGAGCCTTTTGAAATTGTGAAAAGTCAAAGAGCTGTCCAACTTCAGAAACCATGTGTCCACAAAGGAGAGGTTGGGCGGAGGCGATAAGCAGCAGCCATTGTTATGCGTGCGTACGTACGAGGCACCACAACACGTGAGATTTGTGCCAAGAGCTCCGCACGGACATCCACCACTTGGGGGTTATCGCTTCTCGGCCTTTTGGCTAAGATCAAGTGTAGTATCTGTTCTTATCAGTTTAATATCTGATATGTCCTCTATAAGAGGACTACATATTAAGCCGATTTTTAGCACGAGGGGCTGAAATTTGGAGCTTGCTCCTTTCACTCCACGCATCGACCTAGCATTGCAGTGCCGCTGGGAACGGTGCACTCTGTTCTTACCTTGTAGAAAACCAAGCACTCAAACAATTGTCCTGTTTCAAAAGTCAATTCACAGCGGGTGAAGGAAATGAAGGTAATGGTCCGGCAGAGAGAGAGAGAGCCAGTGTGTAAGGGATACAACGTCATAAGCACAGTCTCCTTTTGCCTTGAGTCTTGATTGAAGAACAATCCAGAAACTCTGATCAGGGGTTCCCAATTCCTTACGGATTGATATGGCTGCAGTAGATGTCTACTACACGTCTGTGCCTGACCATCCACGGCTCTCAGTGGGATCCCAATGAGCTTGAACTGGATTCCAAATTGAGTTGGAAGCCTTTGTCAAGCATGAAAACTTGTTTTCACACAAGACCTTCTGGGAGACTTGGTGAGAAGCTTGGTGGCAGCCTTTAGGACCAAATGTATGCAGTTCAGGGATGTATTGCTAAGACAGGCTCAAAAGCCAACCACATTAGCCAGGGCAGGAGGAAATAAAGATGTGTCTACTTTTGATTGGCAGAGGGTTGGGAATGTTGCATACTGGGATAGGAAAGCAAAGGGAGGCCTACCGTGAAGGTGGTGACTGTCACCGAGAGCCTCCTCTGCTGCTCAGGAACAGAGGGCCATGCTGACTCTGGTTTCTCTTCAAAGCGCACAAGTCTTTCGCCTTTTACTAAAGACTTCCGTGGAGAGGAACATCCATGAGTTGAATATATTTTTGGCAGGCTTTGCTGTATTGCTGAGCCTTTTGAAATTGTGAAAAGTCAAAGAGCTGTCCAACTTCAGAAACCATGTGTCCACAAAGGAGAGGTTGGGCGGAGGCGATAAGCAGCAGCCATTGTTATGCGTGCGTACGTACGAGGCACCACAACACGTGAGATTTGTGCCAAGAGCTCCGCACGGACATCCACCACTTGGGGGTTATCGCTTCTCGGCCTTTTGGCTAAGATCAAGTGTAGTATCTGTTCTTATCAGTTTAATATCTGATATGTCCTCTATAAGAGGACTACATATTAAGCCGATTTTTAGCACGAGGGGCTGAAATTTGGAGCTTGCTCCTTTCACTCCACGCATCGACCTAGCATTGCAGTGCCGCTGGGAACGGTGCACTCTGTTCTTACCTTGTAGAAAACCAAGCACTCAAACAATTGTCCTGTTTCAAAAGTCAATTCACAGCGGGTGAAGGAAATGAAGGTAATGGTCCGGCAGAGAGAGAGAGAGCCAGTGTGTAAGGGATACAACGTCATAAGCACAGTCTCCTTTTGCCTTGAGTCTTGATTGAAGAACAATCCAGAAACTCTGATCAGGGGTTCCCAATTCCTTACGGATTGATATGGCTGCAGTAGATGTCTACTACACGTCTGTGCCTGACCATCCACGGCTCTCAGTGGGATCCCAATGAGCTTGAACTGGATTCCAAATTGAGTTGGAAGCCTTTGTCAAGCATGAAAACTTGTTTTCACACAAGACCTTCTGGGAGACTTGGTGAGAAGCTTGGTGGCAGCCTTTAGGACCAAATGTATGCAGTTCAGGGATGTATTGCTAAGACAGGCTCAAAAGCCAACCACATTAGCCAGGGCAGGAGGAAATAAAGATGTGTCTACTTTTGATTGGCAGAGGGTTGGGAATGTTGCATACTGGGATAGGAAAGCAAAGAGAGGCCTACCGTGAAGGTGGTGACTGTCACCGAGAGCCTCCTCTGCTGCTCAGGAACAGAGGGCCATGCTGACTCTGGTTTCTCTTCAAAGCGCACAAGTCTTTCGCCTTTTACTAAAGACTTCCGTGGAGAGGAACATCCATGAGTTGAATATATTTTTGGCAGGCTTTGCTGTATTGCTGAGCCTTTTGAAATTGTGAAAAGTCAAAGAGCTGTCCAACTTCAGAAACCATGTGTCCACAAAGGAGAGGTTGGGCGGAGGCGATAAGCAGCAGCCATTGTTATGCGTGCGTACGTACGAGGCACCACAACACGTGAGATTTGTGCCAAGAGCTCCGCACGGACATCCACCACTTGGGGGTTATCGCTTCTCGGCCTTTTGGCTAAGATCAAGTGTAGTATCTGTTCTTATCAGTTTAATATCTGATATGTCCTCTATAAGAGGACTACATATTAAGCCGAATTTTAGCACGAGGGGCTGAAATTTGGAGCTTGCTCCTTTCACTCCACGCATCGACCTAGCATTGCAGTGCCGCTGGGAACGGTGCACTCTGTTCTTACCTTGTAGAAAACCAAGCACTCAAACAATTGTCCTGTTTCAAAAGTCAATTCACAGCGGGTGAAGGAAATGAAGGTAATGGTCCGGCAGAGAGAGAGAGAGCCAGTGTGTAAGGGATACAACGTCATAAGCACAGTCTCCTTTTGCCTTGAGTCTTGATTGAAGAACAATCCAGAAACTCTGATCAGGGGTTCCCAATTCCTTACGGATTGATATGGCTGCAGTAGATGTCTACTACACGTCTGTGCCTGACCATCCACGGCTCTCAGTGGGATCCCAATGAGCTTGAACTGGATTCCAAATTGAGTTGGAAGCCTTTGTCAAGCATGAAAACTTGTTTTCACACAAGACCTTCTGGGAGACTTGGTGAGAAGCTTGGTGGCAGCCTTTAGGACCAAATGTATGCAGTTCAGGGATGTATTGCTAAGACAGGCTCAAAAGCCAACCACATTAGCCAGGGCAGGAGGAAATAAAGATGTGTCTACTTTTGATTGGCAGAGGGTTGGGAATGTTGCATACTGGGATAGGAAAGCAAAGAGAGGCCTACCGTGAAGGTGGTGACTGTCACCGAGAGCCTCCTCTGCTGCTCAGGAACAGAGGGCCATGCTGACTCTGGTTTCTCTTCAAAGCGCACAAGTCTTTCGCCTTTTACTAAAGACTTCCGTGGAGAGGAACATCCATGAGTTGAATATATTTTTGGCAGGCTTTGCTGTATTGCTGAGCCTTTTGAAATTGTGAAAAGTCAAAGAGCTGTCCAACTTCAGAAACCATGTGTCCACAAAGGAGAGGTTGGGCGGAGGCGATAAGCAGCAGCCATTGTTATGCGTGCGTACGTACGAGGCACCACAACACGTGAGATTTGTGCCAAGAGCTCCGCACGGACATCCACCACTTGGGGGTTATCGCTTCTCGGCCTTTTGGCTAAGATCAAGTGTAGTATCTGTTCTTATCAGTTTAATATCTGATATGTCCTCTATAAGAGGACTACATATTAAGCCGATTTTTAGCACGAGGGGCTGAAATTTGGAGCTTGCTCCTTTCACTCCACGCATCGACCTAGCATTGCAGTGCCGCTGGGAACGGTGCACTCTGTTCTTACCTTGTAGAAAACCAAGCACGCAAACAATTGTCCTGTTTCAAAAGTCAATTCACAGCGGGTGAAGGAAATGAAGGTAATGGTCCGGCAGAGAGAGAGAGCCAGTGTGTAAGGGATACAACGTCATAAGCACAGTCTCCTTTTGCCTTGAGTCTTGATTGAAGAACAATCCAGAAACTCTGATCAGGGGTTCCCAATTCCTTACGGATTGATATGGCTGCAGTAGATGTCTACTACACGTCTGTGCCTGACCATCCACGGCTCTCAGTGGGATCCCAATGAGCTTGAACTGGATTCCAAATTGAGTTGGAAGCCTTTGTCAAGCATGAAAACTTGTTTTCACACAAGACCTTCTGGGAGACTTGGTGAGAAGCTTGGTGGCAGCCTTTAGGACCAAATGTATGCAGTTCAGGGATGTATTGCTAAGACAGGCTCAAAAGCCAACCACATTAGCCAGGCCAGGAGGAAATAAAGATGTGTCTACTTTTGATTGGCAGAGGGTTGGGAATGTTGCATACTGGGATAGGAAAGCAAAGAGAGGCCTACCGTGAAGGTGGTGACTGTCACCGAGAGCCTCCTCTGCTGCTCAGGAACAGAGGGCCATGCTGACTCTGGTTTCTCTTCAAAGCGCACAAGTCTTTCGCCTTTTACTAAAGACTTCCGTGGAGAGGAACAGCCATGAGTTGAATATATTTTTGGCAGGCTTTGCTGTATTGCTGAGCCTTTTGAAATTGTGAAAAGTCAAAGAGCTGTCCAACTTCAGAAACCATGTGTCCACAAAGGAGAGGTTGGGCGGAGGCGATAAGCAGCAGCCATTGTTATGCGTGCGTACGTACGAGGCACCACAACACGTGAGATTTGTGCCAAGAGCTCCGCACGGACATCCACCACTTGGGGGTTATCGCTTCTCGGCCTTTTGGCTAAGATCAAGTGTAGTATCTGTTCTTATCAGTTTAATATCTGATATGTCCTCTATAAGAGGACTACATATTAAGCCGATTTTTAGCACGAGGGGCTGAAATTTGGAGCTTGCTCCTTTCACTCCACGCATCGACCTAGCATTGCAGTGCCGCTGGGAACGGTGCACTCTGTTCTTACCTTGTAGAAAACCAAGCACGCAAACAATTGTCCTGTTTCAAAAGTCAATTCACAGCGGGTGAAGGAAATGAAGGTAATGGTCCGGCAGAGAGAGAGAGAGCCAGTGTGTAAGGGATACAACGTCATAAGCACAGTCTCCTTTTGCCTTGAGTCTTGATTGAAGAACAATCCAGAAACTCTGATCAGGGGTTCCCAATTCCTTACGGATTGATATGGCTGCAGTAGATGTCTACTACACGTCTGTGCCTGACCATCCACGGCTCTCAGTGGGATCCCAATGAGCTTGAACTGGATTCCAAGTTGAGTTGGAAGCCTTTGTCAAGCATGAAAACTTGTTTTCACACAAGACCTTCTGGGAGACTTGGTGAGAAGCTTGGTGGCAGCCTTTAGGACCAAATGTATGCAGTTCAGGGATGTATTGCTAAGACAGGCTCAAAAGCCCACCACATTAGCCAGGCCAGGAGGAAATAAAGATGTGTCTACTTTTGATTGGCAGAGGGTTGGGAATGTTGCATACTGGGATAGGAAAGCAAAGAGAGGCCTACCGTGAAGGTGGTGACTGTCACCGAGAGCCTCCTCTGCTGCTCAGGAACAGAGGGCCATGCTGACTCTGGTTTCTCTTCAAAGCGCACAAGTCTTTCGCCTTTTACTAAAGACTTCCGTGGAGAGGAACATCCATGAGTTGAATATATTTTTGGCAGGCTTTGCTGTATTGCTGAGCCTTTTGAAATTGTGAAAAGTCAAAGAGCTGTCCAACTTCAGAAACCATGTGTCCACAAAGGAGAGGTTGGGCGGAGGCGATAAGCAGCAGCCATTGTTATGCGTGCGTACGTACGAGGCACCACAACACGTGAGATTTGTGCCAAGAGCTCCGCACGGACATCCACCACTTGGGGGTTATCGCTTCTCGGCCTTTTGGCTAAGATCAAGTGTAGTATCTGTTCTTATCAGTTTAATATCTGATATGTCCTCTATAAGAGGACTACATATTAAGCCGATTTTTAGCACGAGGGGCTGAAATTTGGAGCTTGCTCCTTTCACTCCACGCATCGACCTAGCATTGCAGTGCCGCTGGGAACGGTGCACTCTGTTCTTACCTTGTAGAAAACCAAGCACGCAAACAATTGTCCTGTTTCAAAAGTCAATTCACAGCGGGTGAAGGAAATGAAGGTAATGGTCCGGCAGAGAGAGAGAGCCAGTGTGTAAGGGATACAACGTCATAAGCACAGTCTCCTTTTGCCTTGAGTCTTGATTGAAGAACAATCCAGAAACTCTGATCAGGGGTTCCCAATTCCTTACGGATTGATATGGCTGCAGTAGATGTCTACTACACGTCTGTGCCTGACCATCCACTGCTCTCAGTGGGATCCCAATGAGCTTGAACTGGATTCCAAATTGAGTTGGAAGCCTTTGTCAAGCATGAAAACTTGTTTTCACACAAGACCTTCTGGGAGACTTGGTGAGAAGCTTGGTGGCAGCCTTTAGGACCAAATGTATGCAGTTCAGGGATGTATTGCTAAGACAGGCTCAAAAGCCAACCACATTAGCCAGGCCAGGAGGAAATAAAGATGTGTCTACTTTTGATTGGCAGAGGGTTGGGAATGTTGCATACTGGGATAGGAAAGCAAAGAGAGGCCTACCGTGAAGGTGGTGACTGTCACCGAGAGCCTCCTCTGCTGCTCAGGAACAGAGGGCCATGCTGACTCTGGTTTCTCTTCAAAGCGCACAAGTCTTTCGCCTTTTACTAAAGACTTCCGTGGAGAGGAACATCCATGAGTTGAATATATTTTTGGCAGGCTTTGCTGTATTGCTGAGCCTTTTGAAATTGTGAAAAGTCAAAGAGCTGTCCAACTTCAGAAACCATGTGTCCACAAAGGAGAGGTTGGGCGGAGGCGATAAGCAGCAGCCATTGTTATGCGTGCGTACGTACGAGGCACCACAACACGTGAGATTTGTGCCAAGAGCTCCGCACGGACATCCACCACTTGGGGGTTATCGCTTCTCGGCCTTTTGGCTAAGATCAAGTGTAGTATCTGTTCTTATCAGTTTAATATCTGATATGTCCTCTATAAGAGGACTACATATTAAGCCGAATTTTAGCACGAGGGGCTGAAATTTGGAGCTTGCTCCTTTCACTCCACGCATCGACCTAGCATTGCAGTGCCGCTGGGAACGGTGCACTCTGTTCTTACCTTGTAGAAAACCAAGCACGCAAACAATTGTCCTGTTTCAAAAGTCAATTCACAGCGGGTGAAGGAAATGAAGGTAATGGTCCGGCAGAGAGAGAGAGCCAGTGTGTAAGGGATACAACGTCATAAGCACAGTCTCCTTTTGCCTTGAGTCTTGATTGAAGAACAATCCAGAAACTCTGATCAGGGGTTCCCAATTCCTTACGGATTGATATGGCTGCAGTAGATGTCTACTACACGTCTGTGCCTGACCATCCACGGCTCTCAGTGGGATCCCAATGAGCTTGAACTGGATTCCAAATTGAGTTGGAAGCCTTTGTCAAGCATGAAAACTTGTTTTCACACAAGACCTTCTGGGAGACTTGGTGAGAAGCTTGGTGGCAGCCTTTAGGACCAAATGTATGCAGTTCAGGGATGTATTGCTAAGACAGGCTCAAAAGCCAACCACATTAGCCAGGGCAGGAGGAAATAAAGATGTGTCTACTTTTGATTGGCAGAGGGTTGGGAATGTTGCATACTGGGATAGGAAAGCAAAGAGAGGCCTACCGTGAAGGTGGTGACTGTCACCGAGAGCCTCCTCTGCTGCTCAGGAACAGAGGGCCATGCTGACTCTGGTTTCTCTTCAAAGCGCACAAGTCTTTCGCCTTTTACTAAAGACTTCCGTGGAGAGGAACATCCATGAGTTGAATATATTTTTGGCAGGCTTTGCTGTATTGCTGAGCCTTTTGAAATTGTGAAAAGTCAAAGAGCTGTCCAACTTCAGAAACCATGTGTCCACAAAGGAGAGGTTGGGCGGAGGCGATAAGCAGCAGCCATTGTTATGCGTGCGTACGTACGAGGCACCACAACACGTGAGATTTGTGCCAAGAGCTCCGCACGGACATCCACCACTTGGGGGTTATCGCTTCTCGGCCTTTTGGCTAAGATCAAGTGAAGTATCTGTTCTTATCAGTTTAATATCTGATATGTCCTCTATAAGAGGACTACATATTAAGCCGATTTTTAGCACGAGGGGCTGAAATTTGGAGCTTGCTCCTTTCACTCCACGCATCGACCTAGCATTGCAGTGCCGCTGGGAACGGTGCACTCTGTTCTTACCTTGTAGAAAACCAAGCACTCAAACAATTGTCCTGTTTCAAAAGTCAATTCACAGCGGGTGAAGGAAATGAAGGTAATGGTCCGGCAGAGAGAGAGAGAGCCAGTGTGTAAGGGATACAACGTCATAAGCACAGTCTCCTTTTGCCTTGAGTCTTGATTGAAGAACAATCCAGAAACTCTGATCAGGGGTTCCCAATTCCTTACGGATTGATATGGCTGCAGTAGATGTCTACTACACGTCTGTGCCTGACCATCCACGGCTCTCAGTGGGATCCCAATGAGCTTGAACTGGATTCCAAATTGAGTTGGAAGCCTTTGTCAAGCATGAAAACTTGTTTTCACACAAGACCTTCTGGGAGACTTGGTGAGAAGCTTGGTGGCAGCCTTTAGGACCAAATGTATGCAGTTCAGGGATGTATTGCTAAGACAGGCTCAAAAGCCAACCACATTAGCCAGGCCAGGAGGAAATAAAGATGTGTCTACTTTTGATTGGCAGAGGGTTGGGAATGTTGCATACTGGGATAGGAAAGCAAAGAGAGGCCTACCGTGAAGGTGGTGACTGTCACCGAGAGCCTCCTCTGCTGCTCAGGAACAGAGGGCCATGCTGACTCTGGTTTCTCTTCAAAGCGCACAAGTCTTTCGCCTTTTACTAAAGACTTCCGTGGAGAGGAACATCCATGAGTTGAATATATTTTTGGCAGGCTTTGCTGTATTGCTGAGCCTTTTGAAATTGTGAAAAGTCAAAGAGCTGTCCAACTTCAGAAACCATGTGTCCACAAAGGAGAGGTTGGGCGGAGGCGATAAGCAGCAGCCATTGTTATGCGTGCGTACGTACGAGGCACCACAACACGTGAGATTTGTGCCAAGAGCTCCGCACGGACATCCACCACTTGGGGGTTATCGCTTCTCGGCCTTTTGGCTAAGATCAAGTGTAGTATCTGTTCTTATCAGTTTAATATCTGATATGTCCTCTATAAGAGGACTACATATTAAGCCGATTTTTAGCACGAGGGGCTGAAATTTGGAGCTTGCTCCTTTCACTCCACGCATCGACCTAGCATTGCAGTGCCGCTGGGAACGGTGCACTCTGTTCTTACCTTGTAGAAAACCAAGCACGCAAACAATTGTCCTGTTTCAAAAGTCAATTCACAGCGGGTGAAGGAAATGAAGGTAATGGTCCGGCAGAGAGAGAGAGCCAGTGTGTAAGGGATACAACGTCATAAGCACAGTCTCCTTTTGCCTTGAGTCTTGATTGAAGAACAATCCAGAAACTCTGATCAGGGGTTCCCAATTCCTTACGGATTGATATGGCTGCAGTAGATGTCTACTACACGTCTGTGCCTGACCATCCACGGCTCTCAGTGGGATCCCAATGAGCTTGAACTGGATTCCAAGTTGAGTTGGAAGCCTTTGTCAAGCATGAAAACTTGTTTTCACACAAGACCTTCTGGGAGACTTGGTGAGAAGCTTGGTGGCAGCCTTTAGGACCAAATGTATGCAGTTCAGGGATGTATTGCTAAGACAGGCTCAAAAGCCCACCACATTAGCCAGGCCAGGAGGAAATAAAGATGTGTCTACTTTTGATTGGCAGAGGGTTGGGAATGTTGCATACTGGGATAGGAAAGCAAAGGGAGGCCTACCGTGAAGGTGGTGACTGTCACCGAGAGCCTCCTCTGCTGCTCAGGAACAGAGGGCCATGCTGACTCTGGTTTCTCTTCAAAGCGCACAAGTCTTTCGCCTTTTACTAAAGACTTCCGTGGAGAGGAACATCCATGAGTTGAATATATTTTTGGCAGGCTTTGCTGTATTGCTGAGCCTTTTGAAATTGTGAAAAGTCAAAGAGCTGTCCAACTTCAGAAACCATGTGTCCACAAAGGAGAGGTTGGGCGGAGGCGATAAGCAGCAGCCATTGTTATGCGTGCGTACGTACGAGGCACCACAACACGTGAGATTTGTGCCAAGAGCTCCGCACGGACATCCACCACTTGGGGGTTATCGCTTCTCGGCCTTTTGGCTAAGATCAAGTGTAGTATCTGTTCTTATCAGTTTAATATCTGATATGTCCTCTATAAGAGGACTACATATTAAGCCGATTTTTAGCACGAGGGGCTGAAATTTGGAGCTTGCTCCTTTCACTCCACGCATCGACCTAGCATTGCAGTGCCGCTGGGAACGGTGCACTCTGTTCTTACCTTGTAGAAAACCAAGCACTCAAACAATTGTCCTGTTTCAAAAGTCAATTCACAGCGGGTGAAGGAAATGAAGGTAATGGTCCGGCAGAGAGAGAGAGAGCCAGTGTGTAAGGGATACAACGTCATAAGCACAGTCTCCTTTTGCCTTGAGTCTTGATTGAAGAACAATCCAGAAACTCTGATCAGGGGTTCCCAATTCCTTACGGATTGATATGGCTGCAGTAGATGTCTACTACACGTCTGTGCCTGACCATCCACGGCTCTCAGTGGGATCCCAATGAGCTTGAACTGGATTCCAAATTGAGTTGGAAGCCTTTGTCAAGCATGAAAACTTGTTTTCACACAAGACCTTCTGGGAGACTTGGTGAGAAGCTTGGTGGCAGCCTTTAGGACCAAATGTATGCAGTTCAGGGATGTATTGCTAAGACAGGCTCAAAAGCCAACCACATTAGCCAGGGCAGGAGGAAATAAAGATGTGTCTACTTTTGATTGGCAGAGGGTTGGGAATGTTGCATACTGGGATAGGAAAGCAAAGGGAGGCCTACCGTGAAGGTGGTGACTGTCACCGAGAGCCTCCTCTGCTGCTCAGGAACAGAGGGCCATGCTGACTCTGGTTTCTCTTCAAAGCGCACAAGTCTTTCGCCTTTTACTAAAGACTTCCGTGGAGAGGAACATCCATGAGTTGAATATATTTTTGGCAGGCTTTGCTGTATTGCTGAGCCTTTTGAAATTGTGAAAAGTCAAAGAGCTGTCCAACTTCAGAAACCATGTGTCCACAAAGGAGAGGTTGGGCGGAGGCGATAAGCAGCAGCCATTGTTATGCGTGCGTACGTACGAGGCACCACAACACGTGAGATTTGTGCCAAGAGCTCCGCACGGACATCCACCACTTGGGGGTTATCGCTTCTCGGCCTTTTGGCTAAGATCAAGTGTAGTATCTGTTCTTATCAGTTTAATATCTGATATGTCCTCTATAAGAGGACTACATATTAAGCCGATTTTTAGCACGAGGGGCTGAAATTTGGAGCTTGCTCCTTTCACTCCACGCATCGACCTAGCATTGCAGTGCCGCTGGGAACGGTGCACTCTGTTCTTACCTTGTAGAAAACCAAGCACTCAAACAATTGTCCTGTTTCAAAAGTCAATTCACAGCGGGTGAAGGAAATGAAGGTAATGGTCCGGCAGAGAGAGAGAGAGCCAGTGTGTAAGGGATACAACGTCATAAGCACAGTCTCCTTTTGCCTTGAGTCTTGATTGAAGAACAATCCAGAAACTCTGATCAGGGGTTCCCAATTCCTTACGGATTGATATGGCTGCAGTAGATGTCTACTACACGTCTGTGCCTGACCATCCACGGCTCTCAGTGGGATCCCAATGAGCTTGAACTGGATTCCAAATTGAGTTGGAAGCCTTTGTCAAGCATGAAAACTTGTTTTCACACAAGACCTTCTGGGAGACTTGGTGAGAAGCTTGGTGGCAGCCTTTAGGACCAAATGTATGCAGTTCAGGGATGTATTGCTAAGACAGGCTCAAAAGCCAACCACATTAGCCAGGGCAGGAGGAAATAAAGATGTGTCTACTTTTGATTGGCAGAGGGTTGGGAATGTTGCATACTGGGATAGGAAAGCAAAGAGAGGCCTACCGTGAAGGTGGTGACTGTCACCGAGAGCCTCCTCTGCTGCTCAGGAACAGAGGGCCATGCTGACTCTGGTTTCTCTTCAAAGCGCACAAGTCTTTCGCCTTTTACTAAAGACTTCCGTGGAGAGGAACATCCATGAGTTGAATATATTTTTGGCAGGCTTTGCTGTATTGCTGAGCCTTTTGAAATTGTGAAAAGTCAAAGAGCTGTCCAACTTCAGAAACCATGTGTCCACAAAGGAGAGGTTGGGCGGAGGCGATAAGCAGCAGCCATTGTTATGCGTGCGTACGTACGAGGCACCACAACACGTGAGATTTGTGCCAAGAGCTCCGCACGGACATCCACCACTTGGGGGTTATCGCTTCTCGGCCTTTTGGCTAAGATCAAGTGTAGTATCTGTTCTTATCAGTTTAATATCTGATATGTCCTCTATAAGAGGACTACATATTAAGCCGAATTTTAGCACGAGGGGCTGAAATTTGGAGCTTGCTCCTTTCACTCCACGCATCGACCTAGCATTGCAGTGCCGCTGGGAACGGTGCACTCTGTTCTTACCTTGTAGAAAACCAAGCACTCAAACAATTGTCCTGTTTCAAAAGTCAATTCACAGCGGGTGAAGGAAATGAAGGTAATGGTCCGGCAGAGAGAGAGAGAGCCAGTGTGTAAGGGATACAACGTCATAAGCACAGTCTCCTTTTGCCTTGAGTCTTGATTGAAGAACAATCCAGAAACTCTGATCAGGGGTTCCCAATTCCTTACGGATTGATATGGCTGCAGTAGATGTCTACTACACGTCTGTGCCTGACCATCCACGGCTCTCAGTGGGATCCCAATGAGCTTGAACTGGATTCCAAATTGAGTTGGAAGCCTTTGTCAAGCATGAAAACTTGTTTTCACACAAGACCTTCTGGGAGACTTGGTGAGAAGCTTGGTGGCAGCCTTTAGGACCAAATGTATGCAGTTCAGGGATGTATTGCTAAGACAGGCTCAAAAGCCAACCACATTAGCCAGGGCAGGAGGAAATAAAGATGTGTCTACTTTTGATTGGCAGAGGGTTGGGAATGTTGCATACTGGGATAGGAAAGCAAAGAGAGGCCTACCGTGAAGGTGGTGACTGTCACCGAGAGCCTCCTCTGCTGCTCAGGAACAGAGGGCCATGCTGACTCTGGTTTCTCTTCAAAGCGCACAAGTCTTTCGCCTTTTACTAAAGACTTCCGTGGAGAGGAACATCCATGAGTTGAATATATTTTTGGCAGGCTTTGCTGTATTGCTGAGCCTTTTGAAATTGTGAAAAGTCAAAGAGCTGTCCAACTTCAGAAACCATGTGTCCACAAAGGAGAGGTTGGGCGGAGGCGATAAGCAGCAGCCATTGTTATGCGTGCGTACGTACGAGGCACCACAACACGTGAGATTTGTGCCAAGAGCTCCGCACGGACATCCACCACTTGGGGGTTATCGCTTCTCGGCCTTTTGGCTAAGATCAAGTGTAGTATCTGTTCTTATCAGTTTAATATCTGATATGTCCTCTATAAGAGGACTACATATTAAGCCGATTTTTAGCACGAGGGGCTGAAATTTGGAGCTTGCTCCTTTCACTCCACGCATCGACCTAGCATTGCAGTGCCGCTGGGAACGGTGCACTCTGTTCTTACCTTGTAGAAAACCAAGCACGCAAACAATTGTCCTGTTTCAAAAGTCAATTCACAGCGGGTGAAGGAAATGAAGGTAATGGTCCGGCAGAGAGAGAGAGCCAGTGTGTAAGGGATACAACGTCATAAGCACAGTCTCCTTTTGCCTTGAGTCTTGATTGAAGAACAATCCAGAAACTCTGATCAGGGGTTCCCAATTCCTTACGGATTGATATGGCTGCAGTAGATGTCTACTACACGTCTGTGCCTGACCATCCACGGCTCTCAGTGGGATCCCAATGAGCTTGAACTGGATTCCAAATTGAGTTGGAAGCCTTTGTCAAGCATGAAAACTTGTTTTCACACAAGACCTTCTGGGAGACTTGGTGAGAAGCTTGGTGGCAGCCTTTAGGACCAAATGTATGCAGTTCAGGGATGTATTGCTAAGACAGGCTCAAAAGCCAACCACATTAGCCAGGCCAGGAGGAAATAAAGATGTGTCTACTTTTGATTGGCAGAGGGTTGGGAATGTTGCATACTGGGATAGGAAAGCAAAGAGAGGCCTACCGTGAAGGTGGTGACTGTCACCGAGAGCCTCCTCTGCTGCTCAGGAACAGAGGGCCATGCTGACTCTGGTTTCTCTTCAAAGCGCACAAGTCTTTCGCCTTTTACTAAAGACTTCCGTGGAGAGGAACAGCCATGAGTTGAATATATTTTTGGCAGGCTTTGCTGTATTGCTGAGCCTTTTGAAATTGTGAAAAGTCAAAGAGCTGTCCAACTTCAGAAACCATGTGTCCACAAAGGAGAGGTTGGGCGGAGGCGATAAGCAGCAGCCATTGTTATGCGTGCGTACGTACGAGGCACCACAACACGTGAGATTTGTGCCAAGAGCTCCGCACGGACATCCACCACTTGGGGGTTATCGCTTCTCGGCCTTTTGGCTAAGATCAAGTGTAGTATCTGTTCTTATCAGTTTAATATCTGATATGTCCTCTATAAGAGGACTACATATTAAGCCGATTTTTAGCACGAGGGGCTGAAATTTGGAGCTTGCTCCTTTCACTCCACGCATCGACCTAGCATTGCAGTGCCGCTGGGAACGGTGCACTCTGTTCTTACCTTGTAGAAAACCAAGCACGCAAACAATTGTCCTGTTTCAAAAGTCAATTCACAGCGGGTGAAGGAAATGAAGGTAATGGTCCGGCAGAGAGAGAGAGAGCCAGTGTGTAAGGGATACAACG
The DNA here is from genome assembly GCF_024713975.1 of Paralichthys olivaceus. Taxonomy (NCBI): domain Eukaryota; kingdom Metazoa; phylum Chordata; class Actinopteri; order Pleuronectiformes; family Paralichthyidae; genus Paralichthys; species Paralichthys olivaceus. Next base: position 25,780,500 of record NC_091104.1, on the reverse strand, counting down.
TCATAAGCACAGTCTCCTTTTGCCTTGAGTCTTGATTGAAGAACAATCCAGAAACTCTGATCAGGGGTTCCCAATTCCTTACGGATTGATATGGCTGCAGTAGATGTCTACTACACGTCTGTGCCTGACCATCCACGGCTCTCAGTGGGATCCCAATGAGCTTGAACTGGATTCCAAGTTGAGTTGGAAGCCTTTGTCAAGCATGAAAACTTGTTTTCACACAAGACCTTCTGGGAGACTTGGTGAGAAGCTTGGTGGCAGCCTTTAGGACCAAATGTATGCAGTTCAGGGATGTATTGCTAAGACAGGCTCAAAAGCCCACCACATTAGCCAGGCCAGGAGGAAATAAAGATGTGTCTACTTTTGATTGGCAGAGGGTTGGGAATGTTGCATACTGGGATAGGAAAGCAAAGAGAGGCCTACCGTGAAGGTGGTGACTGTCACCGAGAGCCTCCTCTGCTGCTCAGGAACAGAGGGCCATGCTGACTCTGGTTTCTCTTCAAAGCGCACAAGTCTTTCGCCTTTTACTAAAGACTTCCGTGGAGAGGAACATCCATGAGTTGAATATATTTTTGGCAGGCTTTGCTGTATTGCTGAGCCTTTTGAAATTGTGAAAAGTCAAAGAGCTGTCCAACTTCAGAAACCATGTGTCCACAAAGGAGAGGTTGGGCGGAGGCGATAAGCAGCAGCCATTGTTATGCGTGCGTACGTACGAGGCACCACAACACGTGAGATTTGTGCCAAGAGCTCCGCACGGACATCCACCACTTGGGGGTTATCGCTTCTCGGCCTTTTGGCTAAGATCAAGTGTAGTATCTGTTCTTATCAGTTTAATATCTGATATGTCCTCTATAAGAGGACTACATATTAAGCCGATTTTTAGCACGAGGGGCTGAAATTTGGAGCTTGCTCCTTTCACTCCACGCATCGACCTAGCATTGCAGTGCCGCTGGGAACGGTGCACTCTGTTCTTACCTTGTAGAAAACCAAGCACGCAAACAATTGTCCTGTTTCAAAAGTCAATTCACAGCGGGTGAAGGAAATGAAGGTAATGGTCCGGCAGAGAGAGAGAGCCAGTGTGTAAGGGATACAACGTCATAAGCACAGTCTCCTTTTGCCTTGAGTCTTGATTGAAGAACAATCCAGAAACTCTGATCAGGGGTTCCCAATTCCTTACGGATTGATATGGCTGCAGTAGATGTCTACTACACGTCTGTGCCTGACCATCCACTGCTCTCAGTGGGATCCCAATGAGCTTGAACTGGATTCCAAATTGAGTTGGAAGCCTTTGTCAAGCATGAAAACTTGTTTTCACACAAGACCTTCTGGGAGACTTGGTGAGAAGCTTGGTGGCAGCCTTTAGGACCAAATGTATGCAGTTCAGGGATGTATTGCTAAGACAGGCTCAAAAGCCAACCACATTAGCCAGGCCAGGAGGAAATAAAGATGTGTCTACTTTTGATTGGCAGAGGGTTGGGAATGTTGCATACTGGGATAGGAAAGCAAAGAGAGGCCTACCGTGAAGGTGGTGACTGTCACCGAGAGCCTCCTCTGCTGCTCAGGAACAGAGGGCCATGCTGACTCTGGTTTCTCTTCAAAGCGCACAAGTCTTTCGCCTTTTACTAAAGACTTCCGTGGAGAGGAACATCCATGAGTTGAATATATTTTTGGCAGGCTTTGCTGTATTGCTGAGCCTTTTGAAATTGTGAAAAGTCAAAGAGCTGTCCAACTTCAGAAACCATGTGTCCACAAAGGAGAGGTTGGGCGGAGGCGATAAGCAGCAGCCATTGTTATGCGTGCGTACGTACGAGGCACCACAACACGTGAGATTTGTGCCAAGAGCTCCGCACGGACATCCACCACTTGGGGGTTATCGCTTCTCGGCCTTTTGGCTAAGATCAAGTGTAGTATCTGTTCTTATCAGTTTAATATCTGATATGTCCTCTATAAGAGGACTACATATTAAGCCGATTTTTAGCACGAGGGGCTGAAATTTGGAGCTTGCTCCTTTCACTCCACGCATCGACCTAGCATTGCAGTGCCGCTGGGAACGGTGCACTCTGTTCTTACCTTGTAGAAAACCAAGCACGCAAACAATTGTCCTGTTTCAAAAGTCAATTCACAGCGGGTGAAGGAAATGAAGGTAATGGTCCGGCAGAGAGAGAGAGCCAGTGTGTAAGGGATACAACGTCATAAGCACAGTCTCCTTTTGCCTTGAGTCTTGATTGAAGAACAATCCAGAAACTCTGATCAGGGGTTCCCAATTCCTTACGGATTGATATGGCTGCAGTAGATGTCTACTACACGTCTGTGCCTGACCATCCACGGCTCTCAGTGGGATCCCAATGAGCTTGAACTGGATTCCAAATTGAGTTGGAAGCCTTTGTCAAGCATGAAAACTTGTTTTCACACAAGACCTTCTGGGAGACTTGGTGAGAAGCTTGGTGGCAGCCTTTAGGACCAAATGTATGCAGTTCAGGGATGTATTGCTAAGACAGGCTCAAAAGCCAACCACATTAGCCAGGGCAGGAGGAAATAAAGATGTGTCTACTTTTGATTGGCAGAGGGTTGGGAATGTTGCATACTGGGATAGGAAAGCAAAGAGAGGCCTACCGTGAAGGTGGTGACTGTCACCGAGAGCCTCCTCTGCTGCTCAGGAACAGAGGGCCATGCTGACTCTGGTTTCTCTTCAAAGCGCACAAGTCTTTCGCCTTTTACTAAAGACTTCCGTGGAGAGGAACATCCATGAGTTGAATATATTTTTGGCAGGCTTTGCTGTATTGCTGAGCCTTTTGAAATTGTGAAAAGTCAAAGAGCTGTCCAACTTCAGAAACCATGTGTCCACAAAGGAGAGGTTGGGCGGAGGCGATAAGCAGCAGCCATTGTTATGCGTGCGTACGTACGAGGCACCACAACACGTGAGATTTGTGCCAAGAGCTCCGCACGGACATCCACCACTTGGGGGTTATCGCTTCTCGGCCTTTTGGCTAAGATCAAGTGAAGTATCTGTTCTTATCAGTTTAATATCTGATATGTCCTCTATAAGAGGACTACATATTAAGCCGATTTTTAGCACGAGGGGCTGAAATTTGGAGCTTGCTCCTTTCACTCCACGCATCGACCTAGCATTGCAGTGCCGCTGGGAACGGTGCACTCTGTTCTTACCTTGTAGAAAACCAAGCACTCAAACAATTGTCCTGTTTCAAAAGTCAATTCACAGCGGGTGAAGGAAATGAAGGTAATGGTCCGGCAGAGAGAGAGAGAGCCAGTGTGTAAGGGATACAACGTCATAAGCACAGTCTCCTTTTGCCTTGAGTCTTGATTGAAGAACAATCCAGAAACTCTGATCAGGGGTTCCCAATTCCTTACGGATTGATATGGCTGCAGTAGATGTCTACTACACGTCTGTGCCTGACCATCCACGGCTCTCAGTGGGATCCCAATGAGCTTGAACTGGATTCCAAATTGAGTTGGAAGCCTTTGTCAAGCATGAAAACTTGTTTTCACACAAGACCTTCTGGGAGACTTGGTGAGAAGCTTGGTGGCAGCCTTTAGGACCAAATGTATGCAGTTCAGGGATGTATTGCTAAGACAGGCTCAAAAGCCAACCACATTAGCCAGGCCAGGAGGAAATAAAGATGTGTCTACTTTTGATTGGCAGAGGGTTGGGAATGTTGCATACTGGGATAGGAAAGCAAAGAGAGGCCTACCGTGAAGGTGGTGACTGTCACCGAGAGCCTCCTCTGCTGCTCAGGAACAGAGGGCCATGCTGACTCTGGTTTCTCTTCAAAGCGCACAAGTCTTTCGCCTTTTACTAAAGACTTCCGTGGAGAGGAACATCCATGAGTTGAATATATTTTTGGCAGGCTTTGCTGTATTGCTGAGCCTTTTGAAATTGTGAAAAGTCAAAGAGCTGTCCAACTTCAGAAACCATGTGTCCACAAAGGAGAGGTTGGGCGGAGGCGATAAGCAGCAGCCATTGTTATGCGTGCGTACGTACGAGGCACCACAACACGTGAGATTTGTGCCAAGAGCTCCGCACGGACATCCACCACTTGGGGGTTATCGCTTCTCGGCCTTTTGGCTAAGATCAAGTGTAGTATCTGTTCTTATCAGTTTAATATCTGATATGTCCTCTATAAGAGGACTACATATTAAGCCGATTTTTAGCACGAGGGGCTGAAATTTGGAGCTTGCTCCTTTCACTCCACGCATCGACCTAGCATTGCAGTGCCGCTGGGAACGGTGCACTCTGTTCTTACCTTGTAGAAAACCAAGCACGCAAACAATTGTCCTGTTTCAAAAGTCAATTCACAGCGGGTGAAGGAAATGAAGGTAATGGTCCGGCAGAGAGAGAGAGCCAGTGTGTAAGGGATACAACGTCATAAGCACAGTCTCCTTTTGCCTTGAGTCTTGATTGAAGAACAATCCAGAAACTCTGATCAGGGGTTCCCAATTCCTTACGGATTGATATGGCTGCAGTAGATGTCTACTACACGTCTGTGCCTGACCATCCACGGCTCTCAGTGGGATCCCAATGAGCTTGAACTGGATTCCAAGTTGAGTTGGAAGCCTTTGTCAAGCATGAAAACTTGTTTTCACACAAGACCTTCTGGGAGACTTGGTGAGAAGCTTGGTGGCAGCCTTTAGGACCAAATGTATGCAGTTCAGGGATGTATTGCTAAGACAGGCTCAAAAGCCCACCACATTAGCCAGGCCAGGAGGAAATAAAGATGTGTCTACTTTTGATTGGCAGAGGGTTGGGAATGTTGCATACTGGGATAGGAAAGCAAAGGGAGGCCTACCGTGAAGGTGGTGACTGTCACCGAGAGCCTCCTCTGCTGCTCAGGAACAGAGGGCCATGCTGACTCTGGTTTCTCTTCAAAGCGCACAAGTCTTTCGCCTTTTACTAAAGACTTCCGTGGAGAGGAACATCCATGAGTTGAATATATTTTTGGCAGGCTTTGCTGTATTGCTGAGCCTTTTGAAATTGTGAAAAGTCAAAGAGCTGTCCAACTTCAGAAACCATGTGTCCACAAAGGAGAGGTTGGGCGGAGGCGATAAGCAGCAGCCATTGTTATGCGTGCGTACGTACGAGGCACCACAACACGTGAGATTTGTGCCAAGAGCTCCGCACGGACATCCACCACTTGGGGGTTATCGCTTCTCGGCCTTTTGGCTAAGATCAAGTGTAGTATCTGTTCTTATCAGTTTAATATCTGATATGTCCTCTATAAGAGGACTACATATTAAGCCGATTTTTAGCACGAGGGGCTGAAATTTGGAGCTTGCTCCTTTCACTCCACGCATCGACCTAGCATTGCAGTGCCGCTGGGAACGGTGCACTCTGTTCTTACCTTGTAGAAAACCAAGCACTCAAACAATTGTCCTGTTTCAAAAGTCAATTCACAGCGGGTGAAGGAAATGAAGGTAATGGTCCGGCAGAGAGAGAGAGAGCCAGTGTGTAAGGGATACAACGTCATAAGCACAGTCTCCTTTTGCCTTGAGTCTTGATTGAAGAACAATCCAGAAACTCTGATCAGGGGTTCCCAATTCCTTACGGATTGATATGGCTGCAGTAGATGTCTACTACACGTCTGTGCCTGACCATCCACGGCTCTCAGTGGGATCCCAATGAGCTTGAACTGGATTCCAAATTGAGTTGGAAGCCTTTGTCAAGCATGAAAACTTGTTTTCACACAAGACCTTCTGGGAGACTTGGTGAGAAGCTTGGTGGCAGCCTTTAGGACCAAATGTATGCAGTTCAGGGATGTATTGCTAAGACAGGCTCAAAAGCCAACCACATTAGCCAGGGCAGGAGGAAATAAAGATGTGTCTACTTTTGATTGGCAGAGGGTTGGGAATGTTGCATACTGGGATAGGAAAGCAAAGAGAGGCCTACCGTGAAGGTGGTGACTGTCACCGAGAGCCTCCTCTGCTGCTCAGGAACAGAGGGCCATGCTGACTCTGGTTTCTCTTCAAAGCGCACAAGTCTTTCGCCTTTTACTAAAGACTTCCGTGGAGAGGAACATCCATGAGTTGAATATATTTTTGGCAGGCTTTGCTGTATTGCTCAGCCTTTTGAAATTGTGAAAAGTCAAAGAGCTGTCCAACTTCAGAAACCATGTGTCCACAAAGGAGAGGTTGGGCGGAGGCGATAAGCAGCAGCCATTGTTATGCGTGCGTACGTACGAGGCACCACAACACGTGAGATTTGTGCCAAGAGCTCCGCACGGACATCCACCACTTGGGGGTTATCGCTTCTCGGCCTTTTGGCTAAGATCAAGTGTAGTATCTGTTCTTATCAGTTTAATATCTGATATGTCCTCTATAAGAGGACTACATATTAAGCCGAATTTTAGCACGAGGGGCTGAAATTTGGAGCTTGCTCCTTTCACTCCACGCATCGACCTAGCATTGCAGTGCCGCTGGGAACGGTGCACTCTGTTCTTACCTTGTAGAAAACCAAGCACTCAAACAATTGTCCTGTTTCAAAAGTCAATTCACAGCGGGTGAAGGAAATGAAGGTAATGGTCCGGCAGAGAGAGAGAGAGCCAGTGTGTAAGGGATACAACGTCATAAGCACAGTCTCCTTTTGCCTTGAGTCTTGATTGAAGAACAATCCAGAAACTCTGATCAGGGGTTCCCAATTCCTTACGGATTGATATGGCTGCAGTAGATGTCTACTACACGTCTGTGCCTGACCATCCACGGCTCTCAGTGGGATCCCAATGAGCTTGAACTGGATTCCAAATTGAGTTGGAAGCCTTTGTCAAGCATGAAAACTTGTTTTCACACAAGACCTTCTGGGAGACTTGGTGAGAAGCTTGGTGGCAGCCTTTAGGACCAAATGTATGCAGTTCAGGGATGTATTGCTAAGACAGGCTCAAAAGCCAACCACATTAGCCAGGGCAGGAGGAAATAAAGATGTGTCTACTTTTGATTGGCAGAGGGTTGGGAATGTTGCATACTGGGATAGGAAAGCAAAGAGAGGCCTACCGTGAAGGTGGTGACTGTCACCGAGAGCCTCCTCTGCTGCTCAGGAACAGAGGGCCATGCTGACTCTGGTTTCTCTTCAAAGCGCACAAGTCTTTCGCCTTTTACTAAAGACTTCCGTGGAGAGGAACATCCATGAGTTGAATATATTTTTGGCAGGCTTTGCTGTATTGCTCAGCCTTTTGAAATTGTGAAAAGTCAAAGAGCTGTCCAACTTCAGAAACCATGTGTCCACAAAGGAGAGGTTGGGCGGAGGCGATAAGCAGCAGCCATTGTTATGCGTGCGTACGTACGAGGCACCACAACACGTGAGATTTGTGCCAAGAGCTCCGCACGGACATCCACCACTTGGGGGTTATCGCTTCTCGGCCTTTTGGCTAAGATCAAGTGTAGTATCTGTTCTTATCAGTTTAATATCTGATATGTCCTCTATAAGAGGACTACATATTAAGCCGATTTTTAGCACGAGGGGCTGAAATTTGGAGCTTGCTCCTTTCACTCCACGCATCGACCTAGCATTGCAGTGCCGCTGGGAACGGTGCACTCTGTTCTTACCTTGTAGAAAACCAAGCACTCAAACAATTGTCCTGTTTCAAAAGTCAATTCACAGCGGGTGAAGGAAATGAAGGTAATGGTCCGGCAGAGAGAGAGAGAGCCAGTGTGTAAGGGATACAACGTCATAAGCACAGTCTCCTTTTGCCTTGAGTCTTGATTGAAGAACAATCCAGAAACTCTGATCAGGGGTTCCCAATTCCTTACGGATTGATATGGCTGCAGTAGATGTCTACTACACGTCTGTGCCTGACCATCCACGGCTCTCAGTGGGATCCCAATGAGCTTGAACTGGATTCCAAATTGAGTTGGAAGCCTTTGTCAAGCATGAAAACTTGTTTTCACACAAGACCTTCTGGGAGACTTGGTGAGAAGCTTGGTGGCAGCCTTTAGGACCAAATGTATGCAGTTCAGGGATGTATTGCTAAGACAGGCTCAAAAGCCAACCACATTAGCCAGGGCAGGAGGAAATAAAGATGTGTCTACTTTTGATTGGCAGAGGGTTGGGAATGTTGCATACTGGGATAGGAAAGCAAAGAGAGGCCTACCGTGAAGGTGGTGACTGTCACCGAGAGCCTCCTCTGCTGCTCAGGAACAGAGGGCCATGCTGACTCTGGTTTCTCTTCAAAGCGCACAAGTCTTTCGCCTTTTACTAAAGACTTCCGTGGAGAGGAACATCCATGAGTTGAATATATTTTTGGCAGGCTTTGCTGTATTGCTGAGCCTTTTGAAATTGTGAAAAGTCAAAGAGCTGTCCAACTTCAGAAACCATGTGTCCACAAAGGAGAGGTTGGGCGGAGGCGATAAGCAGCAGCCATTGTTATGCGTGCGTACGTACGAGGCACCACAACACGTGAGATTTGTGCCAAGAGCTCCGCACGGACATCCACCACTTGGGGGTTATCGCTTCTCGGCCTTTTGGCTAAGATCAAGTGTAGTATCTGTTCTTATCAGTTTAATATCTGATATGTCCTCTATAAGAGGACTACATATTAAGCCGATTTTTAGCACGAGGGGCTGAAATTTGGAGCTTGCTCCTTTCACTCCACGCATCGACCTAGCATTGCAGTGCCGCTGGGAACGGTGCACTCTGTTCTTACCTTGTAGAAAACCAAGCACTCAAACAATTGTCCTGTTTCAAAAGTCAATTCACAGCGGGTGAAGGAAATGAAGGTAATGGTCCGGCAGAGAGAGAGAGAGCCAGTGTGTAAGGGATACAACGTCATAAGCACAGTCTCCTTTTGCCTTGAGTCTTGATTGAAGAACAATCCAGAAACTCTGATCAGGGGTTCCCAATTCCTTACGGATTGATATGGCTGCAGTAGATGTCTACTACACGTCTGTGCCTGACCATCCACGGCTCTCAGTGGGATCCCAATGAGCTTGAACTGGATTCCAAATTGAGTTGGAAGCCTTTGTCAAGCATGAAAACTTGTTTTCACACAAGACCTTCTGGGAGACTTGGTGAGAAGCTTGGTGGCAGCCTTTAGGACCAAATGTATGCAGTTCAGGGATGTATTGCTAAGACAGGCTCAAAAGCCAACCACATTAGCCAGGGCAGGAGGAAATAAAGATGTGTCTACTTTTGATTGGCAGAGGGTTGGGAATGTTGCATACTGGGATAGGAAAGCAAAGAGAGGCCTACCGTGAAGGTGGTGACTGTCACCGAGAGCCTCCTCTGCTGCTCAGGAACAGAGGGCCATGCTGACTCTGGTTTCTCTTCAAAGCGCACAAGTCTTTCGCCTTTTACTAAAGACTTCCGTGGAGAGGAACATCCATGAGTTGAATATATTTTTGGCAGGCTTTGCTGTATTGCTGAGCCTTTTGAAATTGTGAAAAGTCAAAGAGCTGTCCAACTTCAGAAACCATGTGTCCACAAAGGAGAGGTTGGGCGGAGGCGATAAGCAGCAGCCATTGTTATGCGTGCGTACGTACGAGGCACCACAACACGTGAGATTTGTGCCAAGAGCTCCGCACGGACATCCACCACTTGGGGGTTATCGCTTCTCGGCCTTTTGGCTAAGATCAAGTGAAGTATCTGTTCTTATCAGTTTAATATCTGATATGTCCTCTATAAGAGGACTACATATTAAGCCGATTTTTAGCACGAGGGGCTGAAATTTGGAGCTTGCTCCTTTCACTCCACGCATCGACCTAGCATTGCAGTGCCGCTGGGAACGGTGCACTCTGTTCTTACCTTGTAGAAAACCAAGCACTCAAACAATTGTCCTGTTTCAAAAGTCAATTCACAGCGGGTGAAGGAAATGAAGGTAATGGTCCGGCAGAGAGAGAGAGAGCCAGTGTGTAAGGGATACAACGTCATAAGCACAGTCTCCTTTTGCCTTGAGTCTTGATTGAAGAACAATCCAGAAACTCTGATCAGGGGTTCCCAATTCCTTACGGATTGATATGGCTGCAGTAGATGTCTACTACACGTCTGTGCCTGACCATCCACGGCTCTCAGTGGGATCCCAATGAGCTTGAACTGGATTCCAAATTGAGTTGGAAGCCTTTGTCAAGCATGAAAACTTGTTTTCACACAAGACCTTCTGGGAGACTTGGTGAGAAGCTTGGTGGCAGCCTTTAGGACCAAATGTATGCAGTTCAGGGATGTATTGCTAAGACAGGCTCAAAAGCCAACCACATTAGCCAGGGCAGGAGGAAATAAAGATGTGTCTACTTTTGATTGGCAGAGGGTTGGGAATGTTGCATACTGGGATAGGAAAGCAAAGAGAGGCCTACCGTGAAGGTGGTGACTGTCACCGAGAGCCTCCTCTGCTGCTCAGGAACAGAGGGCCATGCTGACTCTGGTTTCTCTTCAAAGCGCACAAGTCTTTCGCCTTTTACTAAAGACTTCCGTGGAGAGGAACATCCATGAGTTGAATATATTTTTGGCAGGCTTTGCTGTATTGCTGAGCCTTTTGAAATTGTGAAAAGTCAAAGAGCTGTCCAACTTCAGAAACCATGTGTCCACAAAGGAGAGGTAGGGCGGAGGCGATAAGCAGCAGCCATTGTTATGCGTGCGTACGTACTAGGCACCACAACACGTGAGATTTGTGCCAAGAGCTCCGCACGGACATCCACCACTTGGGGGTTATCGCTTCTCGGCCTTTTGGCTAAGATCAAGTGTAGTATCTGTTCTTATCAGTTTAATATCTGATATGTCCTCTATAAGAGGACTACATATTAAGCCGATTTTTAGCACGAGGGGCTGAAATTTGGAGCTTGCTCCTTTCACTCCACGCATCGACCTAGCATTGCAGTGCCGCTGGGAACGGTGCACTCTGTTCTTACCTTGTAGAAAACCAAGCACTCAAACAATTGTCCTGTTTCAAAAGTCAATTCACAGCGGGTGAAGGAAATGAAGGTAATGGTCCGGCAGAGAGAGAGAGAGCCAGTGTGTAAGGGATACAACGTCATAAGCACAGTCTCCTTTTGCCTTGAGTCTTGATTGAAGAACAATCCAGAAACTCTGATCAGGGGTTCCCAATTCCTTACGGATTGATATGGCTGCAGTAGATGTCTACTACACGTCTGTGCCTGACCATCCACGGCTCTCAGTGGGATCCCAATGAGCTTGAACTGGATTCCAAATTGAGTTGGAAGCCTTTGTCAAGCATGAAAACTTGTTTTCACACAAGACCTTCTGGGAGACTTGGTGAGAAGCTTGGTGGCAGCCTTTAGGACCAAATGTATGCAGTTCAGGGATGTATTGCTAAGACAGGCTCAAAAGCCAACCACATTAGCCAGGGCAGGAGGAAATAAAGATGTGTCTACTTTTGATTGGCAGAGGGTTGGGAATGTTGCATACTGGGATAGGAAAGCAAAGAGAGGCCTACCGTGAAGGTGGTGACTGTCACCGAGAGCCTCCTCTGCTGCTCAGGAACAGAGGGCCATGCTGACTCTGGTTTCTCTTCAAAGCGCACAAGTCTTTCGCCTTTTACTAAAGACTTCCGTGGAGAGGAACATCCATGAGTTGAATATATTTTTGGCAGGCTTTGCTGTATTGCTGAGCCTTTTGAAATTGTGAAAAGTCAAAGAGCTGTCCAACTTCAGAAACCATGTGTCCACAAAGGAGAGGTTGGGCGGAGGCGATAAGCAGCAGCCATTGTTATGCGTGCGTACGTACGAGGCACCACAACACGTGAGATTTGTGCCAAGAGCTCCGCACGGACATCCACCACTTGGGGGTTATCGCTTCTCGGCCTTTTGGCTAAGATCAAGTGTAGTATCTGTTCTTATCAGTTTAATATCTGATATGTCCTCTATAAGAGGACTACATATTAAGCCGATTTTTAGCACGAGGGGCTGAAATTTGGAGCTTGCTCCTTTCACTCCACGCATCGACCTAGCATTGCAGTGCCGCTGGGAATGGTGCACTCTGTTCTTACCTTGTAGAAAACCAAGCACTCAAACAATTGTCCTGTTTCAAAAGTCAATTCACAGCGGGTGAAGGAAATGAAGGTAATGGTCCGGCAGAGAGAGAGAGAGCCAGTGTGTAAGGGATACAACGTCATAAGCACAGTCTCCTTTTGCCTTGAGTCTTGATTGAAGAACAATCCAGAAACTCTGATCAGGGGTTCCCAATTCCTTACGGATTGATATGGCTGCAGTAGATGTCTACTACACGTCTGTGCCTGACCATCCACGGCTCTCAGTGGGATCCCAATGAGCTTGAACTGGATTCCAAATTGAGTTGGAAGCCTTTGTCAAGCATGAAAACTTGTTTTCACACAAGACCTTCTGGGAGACTTGGTGAGAAGCTTGGTGGCAGCCTTTAGGACCAAATGTATGCAGTTCAGGGATGTATTGCTAAGACAGGCTCAAAAGCCAACCACATTAGCCAGGGCAGGAGGAAATAAAGATGTGTCTACTTTTGATTGGCAGAGGGTTGGGAATGTTGCATACTGGGATAGGAAAGCAAAGAGAGGCCTACCGTGAAGGTGGTGACTGTCACCGAGAGCCTCCTCTGCTGCTCAGGAACAGAGGGCCATGCTGACTCTGGTTTCTCTTCAAAGCGCACAAGTCTTTCGCCTTTTACTAAAGACTTCCGTGGAGAGGAACATCCATGAGTTGAATATATTTTTGGCAGGCTTTGCTGTATTGCTGAGCCTTTTGAAATTGTGAAAAGTCAAAGAGCTGTCCAACTTCAGAAACCATGTGTCCACAAAGGAGAGGTTGGGCGGAGGCGATAAGCAGCAGCCATTGTTATGCGTGCGTACGTACGAGGCACCACAACACGTGAGATTTGTGCCAAGAGCTCCGCACGGACATCCACCACTTGGGGGTTATCGCTTCTCGGCCTTTTGGCTAAGATCAAGTGTAGTATCTGTTCTTATCAGTTTAATATCTGATATGTCCTCTATAAGAGGACTACATATTAAGCCGATTTTTAGCACGAGGGGCTGAAATTTGGAGCTTGCTCCTTTCACTCCACGCATCGACCTAGCATTGCAGTGCCGCTGGGAACGGTGCACTCTGTTCTTACCTTGTAGAAAACCAAGCACTCAAACAATTGTCCTGTTTCAAAAGTCAATTCACAGCGGGTGAAGGAAATGAAGGTAATGGTCCGGCAGAGAGAGAGAGAGCCAGTGTGTAAGGGATACAACGTCATAAGCACAGTCTCCTTTTGCCTTGAGTCTTGATTGAAGAACAATCCAGAAACTCTGATCAGGGGTTCCCAATTCCTTACGGATTGATATGGCTGCAGTAGATGTCTACTACACGTCTGTGCCTGACCATCCACGGCTCTCAGTGGGATCCCAATGAGCTTGAACTGGATTCCAAATTGAGTTGGAAGCCTTTGTCAAGCATGAAAACTTGTTTTCACACAAGACCTTCTGGGAGACTTGGTGAGAAGCTTGGTGGCAGCCTTTAGGACCAAATGTATGCAGTTCAGGGATGTATTGCTAAGACAGGCTCAAAAGCCAACCACATTAGCCAGGGCAGGAGGAAATAAAGATGTGTCTACTTTTGATTGGCAGAGGGTTGGGAATGTTGCATACTGGGATAGGAAAGCAAAGAGAGGCCTACCGTGAAGGTGGTGACTGTCACCGAGAGCCTCCTCTGCTGCTCAGGAACAGAGGGCCATGCTGACTCTGGTTTCTCTTCAAAGCGCACAAGTCTTTCGCCTTTTACTAAAGACTTCCGTGGAGAGGAACATCCATGAGTTGAATATATTTTTGGCAGGCTTTGCTGTATTGCTGAGCCTTTTGAAATTGTGAAAAGTCAAAGAGCTGTCCAACTTCAGAAACCATGTGTCCACAAAGGAGAGGTTGGGCGGAGGCGATAAGCAGCAGCCATTGTTATGCGTGCGTACGTACGAGGCACCACAACACGTGAGATTTGTGCCAAGAGCTCCGCACGGACATCCACCACTTGGGGGTTATCGCTTCTCGGCCTTTTGGCTAAGATCAAGTGTAGTATCTGTTCTTATCAGTTTAATATCTGATATGTCCTCTATAAGAGGACTACATATTAAGCCGATTTTTAGCACGAGGGGCTGAAATTTGGAGCTTGCTCCTTTCACTCCACGCATCGACCTAGCATTGCAGTGCCGCTGGGAACGGTGCACTCTGTTCTTACCTTGTAGAAAACCAAGCACTCAAACAATTGTCCTGTTTCAAAAGTCAATTCACAGCGGGTGAAGGAAATGAAGGTAATGGTCCGGCAGAGAGAGAGAGAGCCAGTGTGTAAGGGATACAACGTCATAAGCACAGTCTCCTTTTGCCTTGAGTCTTGATTGAAGAACAATCCAGAAACTCTGATCAGGGGTTCCCAATTCCTTACGGATTGATATGGCTGCAGTAGATGTCTACTACACGTCTGTGCCTGACCATCCACGGCTCTCAGTGGGATCCCAATGAGCTTGAACTGGATTCCAAATTGAGTTGGAAGCCTTTGTCAAGCATGAAAACTTGTTTTCACACAAGACCTTCTGGGAGACTTGGTGAGAAGCTTGGTGGCAGCCTTTAGGACCAAATGTATGCAGTTCAGGGATGTATTGCTAAGACAGGCTCAAAAGCCAACCACATTAGCCAGGGCAGGAGGAAATAAAGATGTGTCTACTTTTGATTGGCAGAGGGTTGGGAATGTTGCATACTGGGATAGGAAAGCAAAGAGAGGCCTACCGTGAAGGTGGTGACTGTCACCGAGAGCCTCCTCTGCTGCTCAGGAACAGAGGGCCATGCTGACTCTGGTTTCTCTTCAAAGCGCACAAGTCTTTCGCCTTTTACTAAAGACTTCCGTGGAGAGGAACATCCATGAGTTGAATATATTTTTGGCAGGCTTTGCTGTATTGCTGAGCCTTTTGAAATTGTGAAAAGTCAAAGAGCTGTCCAACTTCAGAAACCATGTGTCCACAAAGGAGAGGTTGGGCGGAGGCGATAAGCAGCAGCCATTGTTATGCGTGCGTACGTACGAGGCACCACAACACGTGAGATTTGTGCCAAGAGCTCCGCACGGACATCCACCACTTGGGGGTTATCGCTTCTCGGCCTTTTGGCTAAGATCAAGTGTAGTATCTGTTCTTATCAGTTTAATATCTGATATGTCCTCTATAAGAGGACTACATATTAAGCCGATTTTTAGCACGAGGGGCTGAAATTTGGAGCTTGCTCCTTTCACTCCACGCATCGACCTAGCATTGCAGTGCCGCTGGGAACGGTGCACTCTGTTCTTACCTTGTAGAAAACCAAGCACTCAAACAATTGTCCTGTTTCAAAAGTCAATTCACAGCGGGTGAAGGAAATGAAGGTAATGGTCCGGCAGAGAGAGAGAGAGCCAGTGTGTAAGGGATACAACGTCATAAGCACAGTCTCCTTTTGCCTTGAGTCTTGATTGAAGAACAATCCAGAAACTCTGATCAGGGGTTCCCAATTCCTTACGGATTGATATGGCTGCAGTAGATGTCTACTACACGTCTGTGCCTGACCATCCACGGCTCTCAGTGGGATCCCAATGAGCTTGAACTGGATTCCAAATTGAGTTGGAAGCCTTTGTCAAGCATGAAAACTTGTTTTCACACAAGACCTTCTGGGAGACTTGGTGAGAAGCTTGGTGGCAGCCTTTAGGACCAAATGTATGCAGTTCAGGGATGTATTGCTAAGACAGGCTCAAAAGCCAACCACATTAGCCAGGGCAGGAGGAAATAAAGATGTGTCTACTTTTGATTGGCAGAGGGTTGGGAATGTTGCATACTGGGATAGGAAAGCAAAGAGAGGCCTACCGTGAAGGTGGTGACTGTCACCGAGAGCCTCCTCTGCTGCTCAGGAACAGAGGGCCATGCTGACTCTGGTTTCTCTTCAAAGCGCACAAGTCTTTCGCCTTTTACTAAAGACTTCCGTGGAGAGGAACATCCATGAGTTGAATATATTTTTGGCAGGCTTTGCTGTATTGCTGAGCCTTTTGAAATTGTGAAAAGTCAAAGAGCTGTCCAACTTCAGAAACCATGTGTCCACAAAGGAGAGGTTGGGCGGAGGCGATAAGCAGCAGCCATTGTTATGCGTGCGTACGTACGAGGCACCACAACACGTGAGATTTGTGCCAAGAGCTCCGCACGGACATCCACCACTTGGGGGTTATCGCTTCTCGGCCTTTTGGCTAAGATCAAGTGTAGTATCTGTTCTTATCAGTTTAATATCTGATATGTCCTCTATAAGAGGACTACATATTAAGCCGATTTTTAGCACGAGGGGCTGAAATTTGGAGCTTGCTCCTTTCACTCCACGCATCGACCTAGCATTGCAGTGCCGCTGGGAACGGTGCACTCTGTTCTTACCTTGTAGAAAACCAAGCACTCAAACAATTGTCCTGTTTCAAAAGTCAATTCACAGCGGGTGAAGGAAATGAAGGTAATGGTCCGGCAGAGAGAGAGAGAGCCAGTGTGTAAGGGATACAACGTCATAAGCACAGTCTCCTTTTGCCTTGAGTCTTGATTGAAGAACAATCCAGAAACTCTGATCAGGGGTTCCCAATTCCTTACGGATTGATATGGCTGCAGTAGATGTCTACTACACGTCTGTGCCTGACCATCCACGGCTCTCAGTGGGATCCCAATGAGCTTGAACTGGATTCCAAATTGAGTTGGAAGCCTTTGTCAAGCATGAAAACTTGTTTTCACACAAGACCTTCTGGGAGACTTGGTGAGAAGCTTGGTGGCAGCCTTTAGGACCAAATGTATGCAGTTCAGGGATGTATTGCTAAGACAGGCTCAAAAGCCAACCACATTAGCCAGGGCAGGAGGAAATAAAGATGTGTCTACTTTTGATTGGCAGAGGGTTGGGAATGTTGCATACTGGGATAGGAAAGCAAAGAGAGGCCTACCGTGAAGGTGGTGACTGTCACCGAGAGCCTCCTCTGCTGCTCAGGAACAGAGGGCCATGCTGACTCTGGTTTCTCTTCAAAGCGCACAAGTCTTTCGCCTTTTACTAAAGACTTCCGTGGAGAGGAACATCCATGAGTTGAATATATTTTTGGCAGGCTTTGCTGTATTGCTGAGCCTTTTGAAATTGTGAAAAGTCAAAGAGCTGTCCAACTTCAGAAACCATGTGTCCACAAAGGAGAGGTTGGGCGGAGGCGATAAGCAGCAGCCATTGTTATGCGTGCGTACGTACGAGGCACCACAACACGTGAGATTTGTGCCAAGAGCTCCGCACGGACATCCACCACTTGGGGGTTATCGCTTCTCGGCCTTTTGGCTAAGATCAAGTGTAGTATCTGTTCTTATCAGTTTAATATCTGATATGTCCTCTATAAGAGGACTACATATTAAGCCGATTTTTAGCACGAGGGGCTGAAATTTGGAGCTTGCTCCTTTCACTCCACGCATCGACCTAGCATTGCAGTGCCGCTGGGAACGGTGCACTCTGTTCTTACCTTGTAGAAAACCAAGCACTCAAACAATTGTCCTGTTTCAAAAGTCAATTCACAGCGGGTGAAGGAAATGAAGGTAATGGTCCGGCAGAGAGAGAGAGAGCCAGTGTGTAAGGGATACAACGTCATAAGCACAGTCTCCTTTTGCCTTGAGTCTTGATTGAAGAACAATCCAGAAACTCTGATCAGGGGTTCCCAATTCCTTACGGATTGATATGGCTGCAGTAGATGTCTACTACACGTCTGTGCCTGACCATCCACGGCTCTCAGTGGGATCCCAATGAGCTTGAACTGGATTCCAAATTGAGTTGGAAGCCTTTGTCAAGCATGAAAACTTGTTTTCACACAAGACCTTCTGGGAGACTTGGTGAGAAGCTTGGTGGCAGCCTTTAGGACCAAATGTATGCAGTTCAGGGATGTATTGCTAAGACAGGCTCAAAAGCCAACCACATTAGCCAGGGCAGGAGGAAATAAAGATGTGTCTACTTTTGATTGGCAGAGGGTTGGGAATGTTGCATACTGGGATAGGAAAGCAAAGAGAGGCCTACCGTGAAGGTGGTGACTGTCACCGAGAGCCTCCTCTGCTGCTCAGGAACAGAGGGCCATGCTGACTCTGGTTTCTCTTCAAAGCGCACAAGTCTTTCGCCTTTTACTAAAGACTTCCGTGGAGAGGAACATCCATGAGTTGAATATATTTTTGGCAGGCTTTGCTGTATTGCTCAGCCTTTTGAAATTGTGAAAAGTCAAAGAGCTGTCCAACTTCAGAAACCATGTGTCCACAAAGGAGAGGTTGGGCGGAGGCGATAAGCAGCAGCCATTGTTATGCGTGCGTACGTGCGAGGCACCACAACACGTGAGATTTGTGCCAAGAGCTCCGCACGGACATCCACCACTTGGGGGTTATCGCTTCTCGGCCTTTTGGCTAAGATCAAGTGTAGTATCTGTTCTTATCAGTTTAATATCTGATATGTCCTCTATAAGAGGACTACATATTAAGCCGATTTTTAGCACGAGGGGCTGAAATTTGGAGCTTGCTCCTTTCACTCCACGCATCGACCTAGCATTGCAGTGCCGCTGGGAACGGTGCACTCTGTTCTTACCTTGTAGAAAACCAAGCACTCAAACAATTGTCCTGTTTCAAAAGTCAATTCACAGCGGGTGAAGGAAATGAAGGTAATGGTCCGGCAGAGAGAGAGAGAGCCAGTGTGTAAGGGATACAACGTCATAAGCACAGTCTCCTTTTGCCTTGAGTCTTGATTGAAGAACAATCCAGAAACTCTGATCAGGGGTTCCCAATTCCTTACGGATTGATATGGCTGCAGTAGATGTCTACTACACGTCTGTGCCTGACCATCCACGGCTCTCAGTGGGATCCCAATGAGCTTGAACTGGATTCCAAATTGAGTTGGAAGCCTTTGTCAAGCATGAAAACTTGTTTTCACACAAGACCTTCTGGGAGACTTGGTGAGAAGCTTGGTGGCAGCCTTTAGGACCAAATGTATGCAGTTCAGGGATGTATTGCTAAGACAGGCTCAAAAGCCAACCACATTAGCCAGGGCAGGAGGAAATAAAGATGTGTCTACTTTTGATTGGCAGAGGGTTGGGAATGTTGCATACTGGGATAGGAAAGCAAAGAGAGGCCTACCGTGAAGGTGGTGACTGTCACCGAGAGCCTCCTCTGCTGCTCAGGAACAGAGGGCCATGCTGACTCTGGTTTCTCTTCAAAGCGCACAAGTCTTTCGCCTTTTACTAAAGACTTCCGTGGAGAGGAACATCCATGAGTTGAATATATTTTTGGCAGGCTTTGCTGTATTGCTGAGCCTTTTGAAATTGTGAAAAGTCAAAGAGCTGTCCAACTTCAGAAACCATGTGTCCACAAAGGAGAGGTTGGGCGGAGGCGATAAGCAGCAGCCATTGTTATGCGTGCGTACGTACGAGGCACCACAACACGTGAGATTTGTGCCAAGAGCTCCGCACGGACATCCACCACTTGGGGGTTATCGCTTCTCGGCCTTTTGGCTAAGATCAAGTGTAGTATCTGTTCTTATCAGTTTAATATCTAATATGTCCTCTATAAGAGGACTACATATTAAGCCGATTTTTAGCACGAGGGGCTGAAATTTGGAGCTTGCTCCTTTCACTCCACGCATCGACCTAGCATTGCAGTGCCGCTGGGAACGGTGCACTCTGTTCTTACCTTGTAGAAAACCAAGCACTCAAACAATTGTCCTGTTTCAAAAGTCAATTCACAGCGGGTGAAGGAAATGAAGGTAATGGTCCGGCAGAGAGAGAGAGAGCCAGTGTGTAAGGGATACAACGTCATAAGCACAGTCTCCTTTTGCCTTGAGTCTTGATTGAAGAACAATCCAGAAACTCTGATCAGGGGTTCCCAATTCCTTACGGATTGATATGGCTGCAGTAGATGTCTACTACACGTCTGTGCCTGACCATCCACGGCTCTCAGTGGGATCCCAATGAGCTTGAACTGGATTCCAAATTGAGTTGGAAGCCTTTGTCAAGCATGAAAACTTGTTTTCACACAAGACCTTCTGGGAGACTTGGTGAGAAGCTTGGTGGCAGCCTTTAGGACCAAATGTATGCAGTTCAGGGATGTATTGCTAAGACAGGCTCAAAAGCCAACCACATTAGCCAGGGCAGGAGGAAATAAAGATGTGTCTACTTTTGATTGGCAGAGGGTTGGGAATGTTGCATACTGGGATAGGAAAGCAAAGAGAGGCCTACCGTGAAGGTGGTGACTGTCACCGAGAGCCTCCTCTGCTGCTCAGGAACAGAGGGCCATGCTGACTCTGGTTTCTCTTCAAAGCGCACAAGTCTTTCGCCTTTTACTAAAGACTTCCGTGGAGAGGAACATCCATGAGTTGAATATATTTTTGGCAGGCTTTGCTGTATTGCTGAGCCTTTTGAAATTGTGAAAAGTCAAAGAGCTGTCCAACTTCAGAAACCATGTGTCCACAAAGGAGAGGTTGGGCGGAGGCGATAAGCAGCAGCCATTGTTATGCGTGCGTACGTACGAGGCACCACAACACGTGAGATTTGTGCCAAGAGCTCCGCACGGACATCCACCACTTGGGGGTTATCGCTTCTCGGCCTTTTGGCTAAGATCAAGTGAAGTATCTGTTCTTATCAGTTTAATATCTGATATGTCCTCTATAAGAGGACTACATATTAAGCCGATTTTTAGCACGAGGGGCTGAAATTTGGAGCTTGCTCCTTTCACTCCACGCATCGACCTAGCATTGCAGTGCCGCTGGGAACGGTGCACTCTGTTCTTACCTTGTAGAAAACCAAGCACTCAAACAATTGTCCTGTTTCAAAAGTCAATTCACAGCGGGTGAAGGAAATGAAGGTAATGGTCCGGCAGAGAGAGAGAGAGCCAGTGTGTAAGGGATACAACGTCATAAGCACAGTCTCCTTTTGCCTTGAGTCTTGATTGAAGAACAATCCAGAAACTCTGATCAGGGGTTCCCAATTCCTTACGGATTGATATGGCTGCAGTAGATGTCTACTACACGTCTGTGCCTGACCATCCACGGCTCTCAGTGGGATCCCAATGAGCTTGAACTGGATTCCAAATTGAGTTGGAAGCCTTTGTCAAGCATGAAAACTTGTTTTCACACAAGACCTTCTGGGAGACTTGGTGAGAAGCTTGGTGGCAGCCTTTAGGACCAAATGTATGCAGTTCAGGGATGTATTGCTAAGACAGGCTCAAAAGCCAACCACATTAGCCAGGGCAGGAGGAAATAAAGATGTGTCTACTTTTGATTGGCAGAGGGTTGGGAATGTTGCATACTGGGATAGGAAAGCAAAGAGAGGCCTACCGTGAAGGTGGTGACTGTCACCGAGAGCCTCCTCTGCTGCTCAGGAACAGAGGGCCATGCTGACTCTGGTTTCTCTTCAAAGCGCACAAGTCTTTCGCCTTTTACTAAAGACTTCCGTGGAGAGGAACATCCATGAGTTGAATATATTTTTGGCAGGCTTTGCTGTATTGCTGAGCCTTTTGAAATTGTGAAAAGTCAAAGAGCTGTCCAACTTCAGAAACCATGTGTCCACAAAGGAGAGGTTGGGCGGAGGCGATAAGCAGCAGCCATTGTTATGCGTGCGTACGTACGAGGCACCACAACACGTGAGATTTGTGCCAAGAGCTCCGCACGGACATCCACCACTTGGGGGTTATCGCTTCTCGGCCTTTTGGCTAAGATCAAGTGTAGTATCTGTTCTTATCAGTTTAATATCTGATATGTCCTCTATAAGAGGACTACATATTAAGCCGATTTTTAGCACGAGGGGCTGAAATTTGGAGCTTGCTCCTTTCACTCCACGCATCGACCTAGCATTGCAGTGCCGCTGGGAACGGTGCACTCTGTTCTTACCTTGTAGAAAACCAAGCACTCAAACAATTGTCCTGTTTCAAAAGTCAATTCACAGCGGGTGAAGGAAATGAAGGTAATGGTCCGGCAGAGAGAGAGAGAGCCAGTGTGTAAGGGATACAACGTCATAAGCACAGTCTCCTTTTGCCTTGAGTCTTGATTGAAGAACAATCCAGAAACTCTGATCAGGGGTTCCCAATTCCTTACGGATTGATATGGCTGCAGTAGATGTCTACTACACGTCTGTGCCTGACCATCCACGGCTCTCAGTGGGATCCCAATGAGCTTGAACTGGATTCCAAATTGAGTTGGAAGCCTTTGTCAAGCATGAAAACTTGTTTTCACACAAGACCTTCTGGGAGACTTGGTGAGAAGCTTGGTGGCAGCCTTTAGGACCAAATGTATGCAGTTCAGGGATGTATTGCTAAGACAGGCTCAAAAGCCAACCACATTAGCCAGGGCAGGAGGAAATAAAGATGTGTCTACTTTTGATTGGCAGAGGGTTGGGAATGTTGCATACTGGGATAGGAAAGCAAAGGGAGGCCTACCGTGAAGGTGGTGACTGTCACCGAGAGCCTCCTCTGCTGCTCAGGAACAGAGGGCCATGCTGACTCTGGTTTCTCTTCAAAGCGCACAAGTCTTTCGCCTTTTACTAAAGACTTCCGTGGAGAGGAACATCCATGAGTTGAATATATTTTTGGCAGGCTTTGCTGTATTGCTGAGCCTTTTGAAATTGTGAAAAGTCAAAGAGCTGTCCAACTTCAGAAACCATGTGTCCACAAAGGAGAGGTTGGGCGGAGGCGATAAGCAGCAGCCATTGTTATGCGTGCGTACGTACGAGGCACCACAACACGTGAGATTTGTGCCAAGAGCTCCGCACGGACATCCACCACTTGGGGGTTATCGCTTCTCGGCCTTTTGGCTAAGATCAAGTGTAGTATCTGTTCTTATCAGTTTAATATCTGATATGTCCTCTATAAGAGGACTACATATTAAGCCGATTTTTAGCACGAGGGGCTGAAATTTGGAGCTTGCTCCTTTCACTCCACGCATCGACCTAGCATTGCAGTGCCGCTGGGAACGGTGCACTCTGTTCTTACCTTGTAGAAAACCAAGCACTCAAACAATTGTCCTGTTTCAAAAGTCAATTCACAGCGGGTGAAGGAAATGAAGGTAATGGTCCGGCAGAGAGAGAGAGAGCCAGTGTGTAAGGGATACAACGTCATAAGCACAGTCTCCTTTTGCCTTGAGTCTTGATTGAAGAACAATCCAGAAACTCTGATCAGGGGTTCCCAATTCCTTACGGATTGATATGGCTGCAGTAGATGTCTACTACACGTCTGTGCCTGACCATCCACGGCTCTCAGTGGGATCCCAATGAGCTTGAACTGGATTCCAAATTGAGTTGGAAGCCTTTGTCAAGCATGAAAACTTGTTTTCACACAAGACCTTCTGGGAGACTTGGTGAGAAGCTTGGTGGCAGCCTTTAGGACCAAATGTATGCAGTTCAGGGATGTATTGCTAAGACAGGCTCAAAAGCCAACCACATTAGCCAGGGCAGGAGGAAATAAAGATGTGTCTACTTTTGATTGGCAGAGGGTTGGGAATGTTGCATACTGGGATAGGAAAGCAAAGGGAGGCCTACCGTGAAGGTGGTGACTGTCACCGAGAGCCTCCTCTGCTGCTCAGGAACAGAGGGCCATGCTGACTCTGGTTTCTCTTCAAAGCGCACAAGTCTTTCGCCTTTTACTAAAGACTTCCGTGGAGAGGAACATCCATGAGTTGAATATATTTTTGGCAGGCTTTGCTGTATTGCTGAGCCTTTTGAAATTGTGAAAAGTCAAAGAGCTGTCCAACTTCAGAAACCATGTGTCCACAAAGGAGAGGTTGGGCGGAGGCGATAAGCAGCAGCCATTGTTATGCGTGCGTACGTACGAGGCACCACAACACGTGAGATTTGTGCCAAGAGCTCCGCACGGACATCCACCACTTGGGGGTTATCGCTTCTCGGCCTTTTGGCTAAGATCAAGTGTAGTATCTGTTCTTATCAGTTTAATATCTGATATGTCCTCTATAAGAGGACTACATATTAAGCCGATTTTTAGCACGAGGGGCTGAAATTTGGAGCTTGCTCCTTTCACTCCACGCATCGACCTAGCATTGCAGTGCCGCTGGGAACGGTGCACTCTGTTCTTACCTTGTAGAAAACCAAGCACTCAAACAATTGTCCTGTTTCAAAAGTCAATTCACAGCGGGTGAAGGAAATGAAGGTAATGGTCCGGCAGAGAGAGAGAGAGCCAGTGTGTAAGGGATACAACGTCATAAGCACAGTCTCCTTTTGCCTTGAGTCTTGATTGAAGAACAATCCAGAAACTCTGATCAGGGGTTCCCAATTCCTTACGGATTGATATGGCTGCAGTAGATGTCTACTACACGTCTGTGCCTGACCATCCACGGCTCTCAGTGGGATCCCAATGAGCTTGAACTGGATTCCAAATTGAGTTGGAAGCCTTTGTCAAGCATGAAAACTTGTTTTCACACAAGACCTTCTGGGAGACTTGGTGAGAAGCTTGGTGGCAGCCTTTAGGACC
Source organism: Paralichthys olivaceus (assembly GCF_024713975.1). Lineage (NCBI taxonomy): Eukaryota > Metazoa > Chordata > Actinopteri > Pleuronectiformes > Paralichthyidae > Paralichthys > Paralichthys olivaceus. The sequence goes on along the minus strand of NC_091104.1, from coordinate 25,756,100 downwards.
AAATGTATGCAGTTCAGGGATGTATTGCTAAGACAGGCTCAAAAGCCAACCACATTAGCCAGGGCAGGAGGAAATAAAGATGTGTCTACTTTTGATTGGCAGAGGGTTGGGAATGTTGCATACTGGGATAGGAAAGCAAAGAGAGGCCTACCGTGAAGGTGGTGACTGTCACCGAGAGCCTCCTCTGCTGCTCAGGAACAGAGGGCCATGCTGACTCTGGTTTCTCTTCAAAGCGCACAAGTCTTTCGCCTTTTACTAAAGACTTCCGTGGAGAGGAACATCCATGAGTTGAATATATTTTTGGCAGGCTTTGCTGTATTGCTGAGCCTTTTGAAATTGTGAAAAGTCAAAGAGCTGTCCAACTTCAGAAACCATGTGTCCACAAAGGAGAGGTTGGGCGGAGGCGATAAGCAGCAGCCATTGTTATGCGTGCGTACGTACGAGGCACCACAACACGTGAGATTTGTGCCAAGAGCTCCGCACGGACATCCACCACTTGGGGGTTATCGCTTCTCGGCCTTTTGGCTAAGATCAAGTGTAGTATCTGTTCTTATCAGTTTAATATCTGATATGTCCTCTATAAGAGGACTACATATTAAGCCGAATTTTAGCACGAGGGGCTGAAATTTGGAGCTTGCTCCTTTCACTCCACGCATCGACCTAGCATTGCAGTGCCGCTGGGAACGGTGCACTCTGTTCTTACCTTGTAGAAAACCAAGCACTCAAACAATTGTCCTGTTTCAAAAGTCAATTCACAGCGGGTGAAGGAAATGAAGGTAATGGTCCGGCAGAGAGAGAGAGAGCCAGTGTGTAAGGGATACAACGTCATAAGCACAGTCTCCTTTTGCCTTGAGTCTTGATTGAAGAACAATCCAGAAACTCTGATCAGGGGTTCCCAATTCCTTACGGATTGATATGGCTGCAGTAGATGTCTACTACACGTCTGTGCCTGACCATCCACGGCTCTCAGTGGGATCCCAATGAGCTTGAACTGGATTCCAAATTGAGTTGGAAGCCTTTGTCAAGCATGAAAACTTGTTTTCACACAAGACCTTCTGGGAGACTTGGTGAGAAGCTTGGTGGCAGCCTTTAGGACCAAATGTATGCAGTTCAGGGATGTATTGCTAAGACAGGCTCAAAAGCCAACCACATTAGCCAGGGCAGGAGGAAATAAAGATGTGTCTACTTTTGATTGGCAGAGGGTTGGGAATGTTGCATACTGGGATAGGAAAGCAAAGAGAGGCCTACCGTGAAGGTGGTGACTGTCACCGAGAGCCTCCTCTGCTGCTCAGGAACAGAGGGCCATGCTGACTCTGGTTTCTCTTCAAAGCGCACAAGTCTTTCGCCTTTTACTAAAGACTTCCGTGGAGAGGAACATCCATGAGTTGAATATATTTTTGGCAGGCTTTGCTGTATTGCTGAGCCTTTTGAAATTGTGAAAAGTCAAAGAGCTGTCCAACTTCAGAAACCATGTGTCCACAAAGGAGAGGTTGGGCGGAGGCGATAAGCAGCAGCCATTGTTATGCGTGCGTACGTACGAGGCACCACAACACGTGAGATTTGTGCCAAGAGCTCCGCACGGACATCCACCACTTGGGGGTTATCGCTTCTCGGCCTTTTGGCTAAGATCAAGTGTAGTATCTGTTCTTATCAGTTTAATATCTGATATGTCCTCTATAAGAGGACTACATATTAAGCCGATTTTTAGCACGAGGGGCTGAAATTTGGAGCTTGCTCCTTTCACTCCACGCATCGACCTAGCATTGCAGTGCCGCTGGGAACGGTGCACTCTGTTCTTACCTTGTAGAAAACCAAGCACGCAAACAATTGTCCTGTTTCAAAAGTCAATTCACAGCGGGTGAAGGAAATGAAGGTAATGGTCCGGCAGAGAGAGAGAGCCAGTGTGTAAGGGATACAACGTCATAAGCACAGTCTCCTTTTGCCTTGAGTCTTGATTGAAGAACAATCCAGAAACTCTGATCAGGGGTTCCCAATTCCTTACGGATTGATATGGCTGCAGTAGATGTCTACTACACGTCTGTGCCTGACCATCCACGGCTCTCAGTGGGATCCCAATGAGCTTGAACTGGATTCCAAATTGAGTTGGAAGCCTTTGTCAAGCATGAAAACTTGTTTTCACACAAGACCTTCTGGGAGACTTGGTGAGAAGCTTGGTGGCAGCCTTTAGGACCAAATGTATGCAGTTCAGGGATGTATTGCTAAGACAGGCTCAAAAGCCAACCACATTAGCCAGGCCAGGAGGAAATAAAGATGTGTCTACTTTTGATTGGCAGAGGGTTGGGAATGTTGCATACTGGGATAGGAAAGCAAAGAGAGGCCTACCGTGAAGGTGGTGACTGTCACCGAGAGCCTCCTCTGCTGCTCAGGAACAGAGGGCCATGCTGACTCTGGTTTCTCTTCAAAGCGCACAAGTCTTTCGCCTTTTACTAAAGACTTCCGTGGAGAGGAACATCCATGAGTTGAATATATTTTTGGCAGGCTTTGCTGTATTGCTGAGCCTTTTGAAATTGTGAAAAGTCAAAGAGCTGTCCAACTTCAGAAACCATGTGTCCACAAAGGAGAGGTTGGGCGGAGGCGATAAGCAGCAGCCATTGTTATGCGTGCGTACGTACGAGGCACCACAACACGTGAGATTTGTGCCAAGAGCTCCGCACGGACATCCACCACTTGGGGGTTATCGCTTCTCGGCCTTTTGGCTAAGATCAAGTGTAGTATCTGTTCTTATCAGTTTAATATCTGATATGTCCTCTATAAGAGGACTACATATTAAGCCGATTTTTAGCACGAGGGGCTGAAATTTGGAGCTTGCTCCTTTCACTCCACGCATCGACCTAGCATTGCAGTGCCGCTGGGAACGGTGCACTCTGTTCTTACCTTGTAGAAAACCAAGCACGCAAACAATTGTCCTGTTTCAAAAGTCAATTCACAGCGGGTGAAGGAAATGAAGGTAATGGTCCGGCAGAGAGAGAGAGCCAGTGTGTAAGGGATACAACGTCATAAGCACAGTCTCCTTTTGCCTTGAGTCTTGATTGAAGAACAATCCAGAAACTCTGATCAGGGGTTCCCAATTCCTTACGGATTGATATGGCTGCAGTAGATGTCTACTACACGTCTGTGCCTGACCATCCACGGCTCTCAGTGGGATCCCAATGAGCTTGAACTGGATTCCAAATTGAGTTGGAAGCCTTTGTCAAGCATGAAAACTTGTTTTCACACAAGACCTTCTGGGAGACTTGGTGAGAAGCTTGGTGGCAGCCTTTAGGACCAAATGTATGCAGTTCAGGGATGTATTGCTAAGACAGGCTCAAAAGCCAACCACATTAGCCAGGGCAGGAGGAAATAAAGATGTGTCTACTTTTGATTGGCAGAGGGTTGGGAATGTTGCATACTGGGATAGGAAAGCAAAGAGAGGCCTACCGTGAAGGTGGTGACTGTCACCGAGAGCCTCCTCTGCTGCTCAGGAACAGAGGGCCATGCTGACTCTGGTTTCTCTTCAAAGCGCACAAGTCTTTCGCCTTTTACTAAAGACTTCCGTGGAGAGGAACATCCATGAGTTGAATATATTTTTGGCAGGCTTTGCTGTATTGCTGAGCCTTTTGAAATTGTGAAAAGTCAAAGAGCTGTCCAACTTCAGAAACCATGTGTCCACAAAGGAGAGGTTGGGCGGAGGCGATAAGCAGCAGCCATTGTTATGCGTGCGTACGTACGAGGCACCACAACACGTGAGATTTGTGCCAAGAGCTCCGCACGGACATCCACCACTTGGGGGTTATCGCTTCTCGGCCTTTTGGCTAAGATCAAGTGAAGTATCTGTTCTTATCAGTTTAATATCTGATATGTCCTCTATAAGAGGACTACATATTAAGCCGATTTTTAGCACGAGGGGCTGAAATTTGGAGCTTGCTCCTTTCACTCCACGCATCGACCTAGCATTGCAGTGCCGCTGGGAACGGTGCACTCTGTTCTTACCTTGTAGAAAACCAAGCACTCAAACAATTGTCCTGTTTCAAAAGTCAATTCACAGCGGGTGAAGGTAATGGTCCGGCAGAGAGAGAGAGAGCCAGTGTGTAAGGGATACAACGTCATAAGCACAGTCTCCTTTTGCCTTGAGTCTTGATTGAAGAACAATCCAGAAACTCTGATCAGGGGTTCCCAATTCCTTACGGATTGATATGGCTGCAGTAGATGTCTACTACACGTCTGTGCCTGACCATCCACGGCTCTCAGTGGGATCCCAATGAGCTTGAACTGGATTCCAAATTGAGTTGGAAGCCTTTGTCAAGCATGAAAACTTGTTTTCACACAAGACCTTCTGGGAGACTTGGTGAGAAGCTTGGTGGCAGCCTTTAGGACCAAATGTATGCAGTTCAGGGATGTATTGCTAAGACAGGCTCAAAAGCCAACCACATTAGCCAGGCCAGGAGGAAATAAAGATGTGTCTACTTTTGATTGGCAGAGGGTTGGGAATGTTGCATACTGGGATAGGAAAGCAAAGAGAGGCCTACCGTGAAGGTGGTGACTGTCACCGAGAGCCTCCTCTGCTGCTCAGGAACAGAGGGCCATGCTGACTCTGGTTTCTCTTCAAAGCGCACAAGTCTTTCGCCTTTTACTAAAGACTTCCGTGGAGAGGAACATCCATGAGTTGAATATATTTTTGGCAGGCTTTGCTGTATTGCTGAGCCTTTTGAAATTGTGAAAAGTCAAAGAGCTGTCCAACTTCAGAAACCATGTGTCCACAAAGGAGAGGTTGGGCGGAGGCGATAAGCAGCAGCCATTGTTATGCGTGCGTACGTACGAGGCACCACAACACGTGAGATTTGTGCCAAGAGCTCCGCACGGACATCCACCACTTGGGGGTTATCGCTTCTCGGCCTTTTGGCTAAGATCAAGTGTAGTATCTGTTCTTATCAGTTTAATATCTGATATGTCCTCTATAAGAGGACTACATATTAAGCCGATTTTTAGCACGAGGGGCTGAAATTTGGAGCTTGCTCCTTTCACTCCACGCATCGACCTAGCATTGCAGTGCCGCTGGGAACGGTGCACTCTGTTCTTACCTTGTAGAAAACCAAGCACTCAAACAATTGTCCTGTTTCAAAAGTCAATTCACAGCGGGTGAAGGAAATGAAGGTAATGGTCCGGCAGAGAGAGAGAGAGCCAGTGTGTAAGGGATACAACGTCATAAGCACAGTCTCCTTTTGCCTTGAGTCTTGATTGAAGAACAATCCAGAAACTCTGATCAGGGGTTCCCAATTCCTTACGGATTGATATGGCTGCAGTAGATGTCTACTACACGTCTGTGCCTGACCATCCACGGCTCTCAGTGGGATCCCAATGAGCTTGAACTGGATTCCAAATTGAGTTGGAAGCCTTTGTCAAGCATGAAAACTTGTTTTCACACAAGACCTTCTGGGAGACTTGGTGAGAAGCTTGGTGGCAGCCTTTAGGACCAAATGTATGCAGTTCAGGGATGTATTGCTAAGACAGGCTCAAAAGCCAACCACATTAGCCAGGGCAGGAGGAAATAAAGATGTGTCTACTTTTGATTGGCAGAGGGTTGGGAATGTTGCATACTGGGATAGGAAAGCAAAGAGAGGCCTACCGTGAAGGTGGTGACTGTCACCGAGAGCCTCCTCTGCTGCTCAGGAACAGAGGGCCATGCTGACTCTGGTTTCTCTTCAAAGCGCACAAGTCTTTCGCCTTTTACTAAAGACTTCCGTGGAGAGGAACATCCATGAGTTGAATATATTTTTGGCAGGCTTTGCTGTATTGCTCAGCCTTTTGAAATTGTGAAAAGTCAAAGAGCTGTCCAACTTCAGAAACCATGTGTCCACAAAGGAGAGGTTGGGCGGAGGCGATAAGCAGCAGCCATTGTTATGCGTGCGTACGTACGAGGCACCACAACACGTGAGATTTGTGCCAAGAGCTCCGCACGGACATCCACCACTTGGGGGTTATCGCTTCTCGGCCTTTTGGCTAAGATCAAGTGTAGTATCTGTTCTTATCAGTTTAATATCTGATATGTCCTCTATAAGAGGACTACATATTAAGCCGAATTTTAGCACGAGGGGCTGAAATTTGGAGCTTGCTCCTTTCACTCCACGCATCGACCTAGCATTGCAGTGCCGCTGGGAACGGTGCACTCTGTTCTTACCTTGTAGAAAACCAAGCACTCAAACAATTGTCCTGTTTCAAAAGTCAATTCACAGCGGGTGAAGGAAATGAAGGTAATGGTCCGGCAGAGAGAGAGAGAGCCAGTGTGTAAGGGATACAACGTCATAAGCACAGTCTCCTTTTGCCTTGAGTCTTGATTGAAGAACAATCCAGAAACTCTGATCAGGGGTTCCCAATTCCTTACGGATTGATATGGCTGCAGTAGATGTCTACTACACGTCTGTGCCTGACCATCCACGGCTCTCAGTGGGATCCCAATGAGCTTGAACTGGATTCCAAATTGAGTTGGAAGCCTTTGTCAAGCATGAAAACTTGTTTTCACACAAGACCTTCTGGGAGACTTGGTGAGAAGCTTGGTGGCAGCCTTTAGGACCAAATGTATGCAGTTCAGGGATGTATTGCTAAGACAGGCTCAAAAGCCAACCACATTAGCCAGGGCAGGAGGAAATAAAGATGTGTCTACTTTTGATTGGCAGAGGGTTGGGAATGTTGCATACTGGGATAGGAAAGCAAAGAGAGGCCTACCGTGAAGGTGGTGACTGTCACCGAGAGCCTCCTCTGCTGCTCAGGAACAGAGGGCCATGCTGACTCTGGTTTCTCTTCAAAGCGCACAAGTCTTTCGCCTTTTACTAAAGACTTCCGTGGAGAGGAACATCCATGAGTTGAATATATTTTTGGCAGGCTTTGCTGTATTGCTCAGCCTTTTGAAATTGTGAAAAGTCAAAGAGCTGTCCAACTTCAGAAACCATGTGTCCACAAAGGAGAGGTTGGGCGGAGGCGATAAGCAGCAGCCATTGTTATGCGTGCGTACGTACGAGGCACCACAACACGTGAGATTTGTGCCAAGAGCTCCGCACGGACATCCACCACTTGGGGGTTATCGCTTCTCGGCCTTTTGGCTAAGATCAAGTGTAGTATCTGTTCTTATCAGTTTAATATCTGATATGTCCTCTATAAGAGGACTACATATTAAGCCGATTTTTAGCACGAGGGGCTGAAATTTGGAGCTTGCTCCTTTCACTCCACGCATCGACCTAGCATTGCAGTGCCGCTGGGAACGGTGCACTCTGTTCTTACCTTGTAGAAAACCAAGCACTCAAACAATTGTCCTGTTTCAAAAGTCAATTCACAGCGGGTGAAGGAAATGAAGGTAATGGTCCGGCAGAGAGAGAGAGAGCCAGTGTGTAAGGGATACAACGTCATAAGCACAGTCTCCTTTTGCCTTGAGTCTTGATTGAAGAACAATCCAGAAACTCTGATCAGGGGTTCCCAATTCCTTACGGATTGATATGGCTGCAGTAGATGTCTACTACACGTCTGTGCCTGACCATCCACGGCTCTCAGTGGGATCCCAATGAGCTTGAACTGGATTCCAAATTGAGTTGGAAGCCTTTGTCAAGCATGAAAACTTGTTTTCACACAAGACCTTCTGGGAGACTTGGTGAGAAGCTTGGTGGCAGCCTTTAGGACCAAATGTATGCAGTTCAGGGATGTATTGCTAAGACAGGCTCAAAAGCCAACCACATTAGCCAGGGCAGGAGGAAATAAAGATGTGTCTACTTTTGATTGGCAGAGGGTTGGGAATGTTGCATACTGGGATAGGAAAGCAAAGAGAGGCCTACCGTGAAGGTGGTGACTGTCACCGAGAGCCTCCTCTGCTGCTCAGGAACAGAGGGCCATGCTGACTCTGGTTTCTCTTCAAAGCGCACAAGTCTTTCGCCTTTTACTAAAGACTTCCGTGGAGAGGAACATCCATGAGTTGAATATATTTTTGGCAGGCTTTGCTGTATTGCTGAGCCTTTTGAAATTGTGAAAAGTCAAAGAGCTGTCCAACTTCAGAAACCATGTGTCCACAAAGGAGAGGTTGGGCGGAGGCGATAAGCAGCAGCCATTGTTATGCGTGCGTACGTACGAGGCACCACAACACGTGAGATTTGTGCCAAGAGCTCCGCACGGACATCCACCACTTGGGGGTTATCGCTTCTCGGCCTTTTGGCTAAGATCAAGTGTAGTATCTGTTCTTATCAGTTTAATATCTGATATGTCCTCTATAAGAGGACTACATATTAAGCCGATTTTTAGCACGAGGGGCTGAAATTTGGAGCTTGCTCCTTTCACTCCACGCATCGACCTAGCATTGCAGTGCCGCTGGGAACGGTGCACTCTGTTCTTACCTTGTAGAAAACCAAGCACTCAAACAATTGTCCTGTTTCAAAAGTCAATTCACAGCGGGTGAAGGAAATGAAGGTAATGGTCCGGCAGAGAGAGAGAGAGCCAGTGTGTAAGGGATACAACGTCATAAGCACAGTCTCCTTTTGCCTTGAGTCTTGATTGAAGAACAATCCAGAAACTCTGATCAGGGGTTCCCAATTCCTTACGGATTGATATGGCTGCAGTAGATGTCTACTACACGTCTGTGCCTGACCATCCACGGCTCTCAGTGGGATCCCAATGAGCTTGAACTGGATTCCAAATTGAGTTGGAAGCCTTTGTCAAGCATGAAAACTTGTTTTCACACAAGACCTTCTGGGAGACTTGGTGAGAAGCTTGGTGGCAGCCTTTAGGACCAAATGTATGCAGTTCAGGGATGTATTGCTAAGACAGGCTCAAAAGCCAACCACATTAGCCAGGGCAGGAGGAAATAAAGATGTGTCTACTTTTGATTGGCAGAGGGTTGGGAATGTTGCATACTGGGATAGGAAAGCAAAGAGAGGCCTACCGTGAAGGTGGTGACTGTCACCGAGAGCCTCCTCTGCTGCTCAGGAACAGAGGGCCATGCTGACTCTGGTTTCTCTTCAAAGCGCACAAGTCTTTCGCCTTTTACTAAAGACTTCCGTGGAGAGGAACATCCATGAGTTGAATATATTTTTGGCAGGCTTTGCTGTATTGCTCAGCCTTTTGAAATTGTGAAAAGTCAAAGAGCTGTCCAACTTCAGAAACCATGTGTCCACAAAGGAGAGGTTGGGCGGAGGCGATAAGCAGCAGCCATTGTTATGCGTGCGTACGTGCGAGGCACCACAACACGTGAGATTTGTGCCAAGAGCTCCGCACGGACATCCACCACTTGGGGGTTATCGCTTCTCGGCCTTTTGGCTAAGATCAAGTGTAGTATCTGTTCTTATCAGTTTAATATCTGATATGTCCTCTATAAGAGGACTACATATTAAGCCGATTTTTAGCACGAGGGGCTGAAATTTGGAGCTTGCTCCTTTCACTCCACGCATCGACCTAGCATTGCAGTGCCGCTGGGAACGGTGCACTCTGTTCTTACCTTGTAGAAAACCAAGCACTCAAACAATTGTCCTGTTTCAAAAGTCAATTCACAGCGGGTGAAGGAAATGAAGGTAATGGTCCGGCAGAGAGAGAGAGAGCCAGTGTGTAAGGGATACAACGTCATAAGCACAGTCTCCTTTTGCCTTGAGTCTTGATTGAAGAACAATCCAGAAACTCTGATCAGGGGTTCCCAATTCCTTACGGATTGATATGGCTGCAGTAGATGTCTACTACACGTCTGTGCCTGACCATCCACGGCTCTCAGTGGGATCCCAATGAGCTTGAACTGGATTCCAAATTGAGTTGGAAGCCTTTGTCAAGCATGAAAACTTGTTTTCACACAAGACCTTCTGGGAGACTTGGTGAGAAGCTTGGTGGCAGCCTTTAGGACCAAATGTATGCAGTTCAGGGATGTATTGCTAAGACAGGCTCAAAAGCCAACCACATTAGCCAGGGCAGGAGGAAATAAAGATGTGTCTACTTTTGATTGGCAGAGGGTTGGGAATGTTGCATACTGGGATAGGAAAGCAAAGAGAGGCCTACCGTGAAGGTGGTGACTGTCACCGAGAGCCTCCTCTGCTGCTCAGGAACAGAGGGCCATGCTGACTCTGGTTTCTCTTCAAAGCGCACAAGTCTTTCGCCTTTTACTAAAGACTTCCGTGGAGAGGAACATCCATGAGTTGAATATATTTTTGGCAGGCTTTGCTGTATTGCTGAGCCTTTTGAAATTGTGAAAAGTCAAAGAGCTGTCCAACTTCAGAAACCATGTGTCCACAAAGGAGAGGTTGGGCGGAGGCGATAAGCAGCAGCCATTGTTATGCGTGCGTACGTACGAGGCACCACAACACGTGAGATTTGTGCCAAGAGCTCCGCACGGACATCCACCACTTGGGGGTTATCGCTTCTCGGCCTTTTGGCTAAGATCAAGTGTAGTATCTGTTCTTATCAGTTTAATATCTGATATGTCCTCTATAAGAGGACTACATATTAAGCCGATTTTTAGCACGAGGGGCTGAAATTTGGAGCTTGCTCCTTTCACTCCACGCATCGACCTAGCATTGCAGTGCCGCTGGGAACGGTGCACTCTGTTCTTACCTTGTAGAAAACCAAGCACTCAAACAATTGTCCTGTTTCAAAAGTCAATTCACAGCGGGTGAAGGAAATGAAGGTAATGGTCCGGCAGAGAGAGAGAGAGCCAGTGTGTAAGGGATACAACGTCATAAGCACAGTCTCCTTTTGCCTTGAGTCTTGATTGAAGAACAATCCAGAAACTCTGATCAGGGGTTCCCAATTCCTTACGGATTGATATGGCTGCAGTAGATGTCTACTACACGTCTGTGCCTGACCATCCACGGCTCTCAGTGGGATCCCAATGAGCTTGAACTGGATTCCAAATTGAGTTGGAAGCCTTTGTCAAGCATGAAAACTTGTTTTCACACAAGACCTTCTGGGAGACTTGGTGAGAAGCTTGGTGGCAGCCTTTAGGACCAAATGTATGCAGTTCAGGGATGTATTGCTAAGACAGGCTCAAAAGCCAACCACATTAGCCAGGGCAGGAGGAAATAAAGATGTGTCTACTTTTGATTGGCAGAGGGTTGGGAATGTTGCATACTGGGATAGGAAAGCAAAGAGAGGCCTACCGTGAAGGTGGTGACTGTCACCGAGAGCCTCCTCTGCTGCTCAGGAACAGAGGGCCATGCTGACTCTGGTTTCTCTTCAAAGCGCACAAGTCTTTCGCCTTTTACTAAAGACTTCCGTGGAGAGGAACATCCATGAGTTGAATATATTTTTGGCAGGCTTTGCTGTATTGCTGAGCCTTTTGAAATTGTGAAAAGTCAAAGAGCTGTCCAACTTCAGAAACCATGTGTCCACAAAGGAGAGGTTGGGCGGAGGCGATAAGCAGCAGCCATTGTTATGCGTGCGTACGTACGAGGCACCACAACACGTGAGATTTGTGCCAAGAGCTCCGCACGGACATCCACCACTTGGGGGTTATCGCTTCTCGGCCTTTTGGCTAAGATCAAGTGAAGTATCTGTTCTTATCAGTTTAATATCTGATATGTCCTCTATAAGAGGACTACATATTAAGCCGATTTTTAGCACGAGGGGCTGAAATTTGGAGCTTGCTCCTTTCACTCCACGCATCGACCTAGCATTGCAGTGCCGCTGGGAACGGTGCACTCTGTTCTTACCTTGTAGAAAACCAAGCACTCAAACAATTGTCCTGTTTCAAAAGTCAATTCACAGCGGGTGAAGGAAATGAAGGTAATGGTCCGGCAGAGAGAGAGAGAGCCAGTGTGTAAGGGATACAACGTCATAAGCACAGTCTCCTTTTGCCTTGAGTCTTGATTGAAGAACAATCCAGAAACTCTGATCAGGGGTTCCCAATTCCTTACGGATTGATATGGCTGCAGTAGATGTCTACTACACGTCTGTGCCTGACCATCCACGGCTCTCAGTGGGATCCCAATGAGCTTGAACTGGATTCCAAATTGAGTTGGAAGCCTTTGTCAAGCATGAAAACTTGTTTTCACACAAGACCTTCTGGGAGACTTGGTGAGAAGCTTGGTGGCAGCCTTTAGGACCAAATGTATGCAGTTCAGGGATGTATTGCTAAGACAGGCTCAAAAGCCAACCACATTAGCCAGGGCAGGAGGAAATAAAGATGTGTCTACTTTTGATTGGCAGAGGGTTGGGAATGTTGCATACTGGGATAGGAAAGCAAAGAGAGGCCTACCGTGAAGGTGGTGACTGTCACCGAGAGCCTCCTCTGCTGCTCAGGAACAGAGGGCCATGCTGACTCTGGTTTCTCTTCAAAGCGCACAAGTCTTTCGCCTTTTACTAAAGACTTCCGTGGAGAGGAACATCCATGAGTTGAATATATTTTTGGCAGGCTTTGCTGTATTGCTGAGCCTTTTGAAATTGTGAAAAGTCAAAGAGCTGTCCAACTTCAGAAACCATGTGTCCACAAAGGAGAGGTTGGGCGGAGGCGATAAGCAGCAGCCATTGTTATGCGTGCGTACGTACGAGGCACCACAACACGTGAGATTTGTGCCAAGAGCTCCGCACGGACATCCACCACTTGGGGGTTATCGCTTCTCGGCCTTTTGGCTAAGATCAAGTGTAGTATCTGTTCTTATCAGTTTAATATCTGATATGTCCTCTATAAGAGGACTACATATTAAGCCGATTTTTAGCACGAGGGGCTGAAATTTGGAGCTTGCTCCTTTCACTCCACGCATCGACCTAGCATTGCAGTGCCGCTGGGAACGGTGCACTCTGTTCTTACCTTGTAGAAAACCAAGCACTCAAACAATTGTCCTGTTTCAAAAGTCAATTCACAGCGGGTGAAGGAAATGAAGGTAATGGTCCGGCAGAGAGAGAGAGAGCCAGTGTGTAAGGGATACAACGTCATAAGCACAGTCTCCTTTTGCCTTGAGTCTTGATTGAAGAACAATCCAGAAACTCTGATCAGGGGTTCCCAATTCCTTACGGATTGATATGGCTGCAGTAGATGTCTACTACACGTCTGTGCCTGACCATCCACGGCTCTCAGTGGGATCCCAATGAGCTTGAACTGGATTCCAAATTGAGTTGGAAGCCTTTGTCAAGCATGAAAACTTGTTTTCACACAAGACCTTCTGGGAGACTTGGTGAGAAGCTTGGTGGCAGCCTTTAGGACCAAATGTATGCAGTTCAGGGATGTATTGCTAAGACAGGCTCAAAAGCCAACCACATTAGCCAGGGCAGGAGGAAATAAAGATGTGTCTACTTTTGATTGGCAGAGGGTTGGGAATGTTGCATACTGGGATAGGAAAGCAAAGAGAGGCCTACCGTGAAGGTGGTGACTGTCACCGAGAGCCTCCTCTGCTGCTCAGGAACAGAGGGCCATGCTGACTCTGGTTTCTCTTCAAAGCGCACAAGTCTTTCGCCTTTTACTAAAGACTTCCGTGGAGAGGAACATCCATGAGTTGAATATATTTTTGGCAGGCTTTGCTGTATTGCTGAGCCTTTTGAAATTGTGAAAAGTCAAAGAGCTGTCCAACTTCAGAAACCATGTGTCCACAAAGGAGAGGTTGGGCGGAGGCGATAAGCAGCAGCCATTGTTATGCGTGCGTACGTACGAGGCACCACAACACGTGAGATTTGTGCCAAGAGCTCCGCACGGACATCCACCACTTGGGGGTTATCGCTTCTCGGCCTTTTGGCTAAGATCAAGTGAAGTATCTGTTCTTATCAGTTTAATATCTGATATGTCCTCTATAAGAGGACTACATATTAAGCCGATTTTTAGCACGAGGGGCTGAAATTTGGAGCTTGCTCCTTTCACTCCACGCATCGACCTAGCATTGCAGTGCCGCTGGGAACGGTGCACTCTGTTCTTACCTTGTAGAAAACCAAGCACTCAAACAATTGTCCTGTTTCAAAAGTCAATTCACAGCGGGTGAAGGAAATGAAGGTAATGGTCCGGCAGAGAGAGAGAGAGCCAGTGTGTAAGGGATACAACGTCATAAGCACAGTCTCCTTTTGCCTTGAGTCTTGATTGAAGAACAATCCAGAAACTCTGATCAGGGGTTCCCAATTCCTTACGGATTGATATGGCTGCAGTAGATGTCTACTACACGTCTGTGCCTGACCATCCACGGCTCTCAGTGGGATCCCAATGAGCTTGAACTGGATTCCAAATTGAGTTGGAAGCCTTTGTCAAGCATGAAAACTTGTTTTCACACAAGACCTTCTGGGAGACTTGGTGAGAAGCTTGGTGGCAGCCTTTAGGACCAAATGTATGCAGTTCAGGGATGTATTGCTAAGACAGGCTCAAAAGCCAACCACATTAGCCAGGGCAGGAGGAAATAAAGATGTGTCTACTTTTGATTGGCAGAGGGTTGGGAATGTTGCATACTGGGATAGGAAAGCAAAGAGAGGCCTACCGTGAAGGTGGTGACTGTCACCGAGAGCCTCCTCTGCTGCTCAGGAACAGAGGGCCATGCTGACTCTGGTTTCTCTTCAAAGCGCACAAGTCTTTCGCCTTTTACTAAAGACTTCCGTGGAGAGGAACATCCATGAGTTGAATATATTTTTGGCAGGCTTTGCTGTATTGCTGAGCCTTTTGAAATTGTGAAAAGTCAAAGAGCTGTCCAACTTCAGAAACCATGTGTCCACAAAGGAGAGGTTGGGCGGAGGCGATAAGCAGCAGCCATTGTTATGCGTGCGTACGTACGAGGCACCACAACACGTGAGATTTGTGCCAAGAGCTCCGCACGGACATCCACCACTTGGGGGTTATCGCTTCTCGGCCTTTTGGCTAAGATCAAGTGTAGTATCTGTTCTTATCAGTTTAATATCTGATATGTCCTCTATAAGAGGACTACATATTAAGCCGATTTTTAGCACGAGGGGCTGAAATTTGGAGCTTGCTCCTTTCACTCCACGCATCGACCTAGCATTGCAGTGCCGCTGGGAACGGTGCACTCTGTTCTTACCTTGTAGAAAACCAAGCACTCAAACAATTGTCCTGTTTCAAAAGTCAATTCACAGCGGGTGAAGGAAATGAAGGTAATGGTCCGGCAGAGAGAGAGAGAGCCAGTGTGTAAGGGATACAACGTCATAAGCACAGTCTCCTTTTGCCTTGAGTCTTGATTGAAGAACAATCCAGAAACTCTGATCAGGGGTTCCCAATTCCTTACGGATTGATATGGCTGCAGTAGATGTCTACTACACGTCTGTGCCTGACCATCCACGGCTCTCAGTGGGATCCCAATGAGCTTGAACTGGATTCCAAATTGAGTTGGAAGCCTTTGTCAAGCATGAAAACTTGTTTTCACACAAGACCTTCTGGGAGACTTGGTGAGAAGCTTGGTGGCAGCCTTTAGGACCAAATGTATGCAGTTCAGGGATGTATTGCTAAGACAGGCTCAAAAGCCAACCACATTAGCCAGGGCAGGAGGAAATAAAGATGTGTCTACTTTTGATTGGCAGAGGGTTGGGAATGTTGCATACTGGGATAGGAAAGCAAAGAGAGGCCTACCGTGAAGGTGGTGACTGTCACCGAGAGCCTCCTCTGCTGCTCAGGAACAGAGGGCCATGCTGACTCTGGTTTCTCTTCAAAGCGCACAAGTCTTTCGCCTTTTACTAAAGACTTCCGTGGAGAGGAACATCCATGAGTTGAATATATTTTTGGCAGGCTTTGCTGTATTGCTGAGCCTTTTGAAATTGTGAAAAGTCAAAGAGCTGTCCAACTTCAGAAACCATGTGTCCACAAAGGAGAGGTTGGGCGGAGGCGATAAGCAGCAGCCATTGTTATGCGTGCGTACGTACGAGGCACCACAACACGTGAGATTTGTGCCAAGAGCTCCGCACGGACATCCACCACTTGGGGGTTATCGCTTCTCGGCCTTTTGGCTAAGATCAAGTGAAGTATCTGTTCTTATCAGTTTAATATCTGATATGTCCTCTATAAGAGGACTACATATTAAGCCGATTTTTAGCACGAGGGGCTGAAATTTGGAGCTTGCTCCTTTCACTCCACGCATCGACCTAGCATTGCAGTGCCGCTGGGAACGGTGCACTCTGTTCTTACCTTGTAGAAAACCAAGCACTCAAACAATTGTCCTGTTTCAAAAGTCAATTCACAGCGGGTGAAGGAAATGAAGGTAATGGTCCGGCAGAGAGAGAGAGAGCCAGTGTGTAAGGGATACAACGTCATAAGCACAGTCTCCTTTTGCCTTGAGTCTTGATTGAAGAACAATCCAGAAACTCTGATCAGGGGTTCCCAATTCCTTACGGATTGATATGGCTGCAGTAGATGTCTACTACACGTCTGTGCCTGACCATCCACGGCTCTCAGTGGGATCCCAATGAGCTTGAACTGGATTCCAAATTGAGTTGGAAGCCTTTGTCAAGCATGAAAACTTGTTTTCACACAAGACCTTCTGGGAGACTTGGTGAGAAGCTTGGTGGCAGCCTTTAGGACCAAATGTATGCAGTTCAGGGATGTATTGCTAAGACAGGCTCAAAAGCCAACCACATTAGCCAGGGCAGGAGGAAATAAAGATGTGTCTACTTTTGATTGGCAGAGGGTTGGGAATGTTGCATACTGGGATAGGAAAGCAAAGAGAGGCCTACCGTGAAGGTGGTGACTGTCACCGAGAGCCTCCTCTGCTGCTCAGGAACAGAGGGCCATGCTGACTCTGGTTTCTCTTCAAAGCGCACAAGTCTTTCGCCTTTTACTAAAGACTTCCGTGGAGAGGAACATCCATGAGTTGAATATATTTTTGGCAGGCTTTGCTGTATTGCTGAGCCTTTTGAAATTGTGAAAAGTCAAAGAGCTGTCCAACTTCAGAAACCATGTGTCCACAAAGGAGAGGTTGGGCGGAGGCGATAAGCAGCAGCCATTGTTATGCGTGCGTACGTACGAGGCACCACAACACGTGAGATTTGTGCCAAGAGCTCCGCACGGACATCCACCACTTGGGGGTTATCGCTTCTCGGCCTTTTGGCTAAGATCAACTGTAGTATCTGTTCTTATCAGTTTAATATCTGATATGTCCTCTATAAGAGGACTACATATTAAGCCGATTTTTAGCACGAGGGGCTGAAATTTGGAGCTTGCTCCTTTCACTCCACGCATCGACCTAGCATTGCAGTGCCGCTGGGAACGGTGCACTCTGTTCTTACCTTGTAGAAAACCAAGCACTCAAACAATTGTCCTGTTTCAAAAGTCAATTCACAGCGGGTGAAGGAAATGAAGGTAATGGTCCGGCAGAGAGAGAGAGAGCCAGTGTGTAAGGGATACAACGTCATAAGCACAGTCTCCTTTTGCCTTGAGTCTTGATTGAAGAACAATCCAGAAACTCTGATCAGGGGTTCCCAATTCCTTACGGATTGATATGGCTGCAGTAGATGTCTACTACACGTCTGTGCCTGACCATCCACGGCTCTCAGTGGGATCCCAATGAGCTTGAACTGGATTCCAAATTGAGTTGGAAGCCTTTGTCAAGCATGAAAACTTGTTTTCACACAAGACCTTCTGGGAGACTTGGTGAGAAGCTTGGTGGCAGCCTTTAGGACCAAATGTATGCAGTTCAGGGATGTATTGCTAAGACAGGCTCAAAAGCCAACCACATTAGCCAGGGCAGGAGGAAATAAAGATGTGTCTACTTTTGATTGGCAGAGGGTTGGGAATGTTGCATACTGGGATAGGAAAGCAAAGAGAGGCCTACCGTGAAGGTGGTGACTGTCACCGAGAGCCTCCTCTGCTGCTCAGGAACAGAGGGCCATGCTGACTCTGGTTTCTCTTCAAAGCGCACAAGTCTTTCGCCTTTTACTAAAGACTTCCGTGGAGAGGAACATCCATGAGTTGAATATATTTTTGGCAGGCTTTGCTGTATTGCTGAGCCTTTTGAAATTGTGAAAAGTCAAAGAGCTGTCCAACTTCAGAAACCATGTGTCCACAAAGGAGAGGTTGGGCGGAGGCGATAAGCAGCAGCCATTGTTATGCGTGCGTACGTACGAGGCACCACAACACGTGAGATTTGTGCCAAGAGCTCCGCACGGACATCCACCACTTGGGGGTTATCGCTTCTCGGCCTTTTGGCTAAGATCAAGTGTAGTATCTGTTCTTATCAGTTTAATATCTGATATGTCCTCTATAAGAGGACTACATATTAAGCCGATTTTTAGCACGAGGGGCTGAAATTTGGAGCTTGCTCCTTTCACTCCACGCATCGACCTAGCATTGCAGTGCCGCTGGGAACGGTGCACTCTGTTCTTACCTTGTAGAAAACCAAGCACTCAAACAATTGTCCTGTTTCAAAAGTCAATTCACAGCGGGTGAAGGAAATGAAGGTAATGGTCCGGCAGAGAGAGAGAGAGCCAGTGTGTAAGGGATACAACGTCATAAGCACAGTCTCCTTTTGCCTTGAGTCTTGATTGAAGAACAATCCAGAAACTCTGATCAGGGGTTCCCAATTCCTTACGGATTGATATGGCTGCAGTAGATGTCTACTACACGTCTGTGCCTGACCATCCACGGCTCTCAGTGGGATCCCAATGAGCTTGAACTGGATTCCAAATTGAGTTGGAAGCCTTTGTCAAGCATGAAAACTTGTTTTCACACAATACCTTCTGGGAGACTTGGTGAGAAGCTTGGTGGCAGCCTTTAGGACCAAATGTATGCAGTTCAGGGATGTATTGCTAAGACAGGCTCAAAAGCCAACCACATTAGCCAGGGCAGGAGGAAATAAAGATGTGTCTACTTTTGATTGGCAGAGGGTTGGGAATGTTGCATACTGGGATAGGAAAGCAAAGGGAGGCCTACCGTGAAGGTGGTGACTGTCACCGAGAGCCTCCTCTGCTGCTCAGGAACAGAGGGCCATGCTGACTCTGGTTTCTCTTCAAAGCGCACAAGTCTTTCGCCTTTTACTAAAGACTTCCGTGGAGAGGAACATCCATGAGTTGAATATATTTTTGGCAGGCTTTGCTGTATTGCTGAGCCTTTTGAAATTGTGAAAAGTCAAAGAGCTGTCCAACTTCAGAAACCATGTGTCCACAAAGGAGAGGTTGGGCGGAGGCGATAAGCAGCAGCCATTGTTATGCGTGCGTACGTACGAGGCACCACAACACGTGAGATTTGTGCCAAGAGCTCCGCACGGACATCCACCACTTGGGGGTTATCGCTTCTCGGCCTTTTGGCTAAGATCAAGCCTGGAGAGAACAGATTGCAATGACGTCAACAACAGATTCACAGCAGGTACTACCCGTGCTGAAAAATACTTTGAGGTTCACATGGAAGAGTTCTGAAGTTTTTTTGGAGAGGAGAGATTTTGGCCTCAATATTCTTTTTGGAGCTTTGTCCCTCAAGAAAGATGACCTTCTCTGCCTGCAGAGGAATGCAACCGACCGGTTTTTTGATGTTACTTTCTACAATCTCTCCAAGATGGAGGAAACGACAAGGCTGGCTGATCGTTTGGCTGATGGACCACTTAACGAGTACCAGGTGAAAAGACTTTGCCGAACTGGTGAGCGAGTTATCACAGTCCATATTTATAATCCATGGGTTACTGAAGAAGCAACCAGATACTTCCTTTCTAAACATGTGACAGTGATTTCGGGCATGAGGGAAATCAGGGATTCTCTTGACGTTTGGACTGGAAAAAGACAATTCCGTGTGCGATTGAAGGATAACCCAGATGGTTATGATGGCTTCCACCACCCTCCTGCCTCCTTCACCATTGGCACCAATAGAGGATACCTGTACTACCCAGGCCAGCCACTTTACTGCAGAAAATGCACAGACTTTGGACACATGGCAGAATCTTGTACGCAGATGAGATGCAGAAATTGCAAGGGTCTAGGACACACAATGGCGACTTGCGACCGCCCCAAGAAATGCAATCTTTGTGGCTCAGAAGGACATTTATTTAAGCACTGCCCTGAGGTCCGCTCTTCATATGCGAGCATTGTTAGGCGACCGATGTTCGACGATCCTGAAGCCGCCTCCCTGAAAGCAATAAACGATGAAATTGATAAACATGAGACTGAGGCAGGTGTAGTCGTTCCACCTGAACAAACACTGCCCCCAGAGGAGAAGAAGGGGAAGGGGACTGCCACCACGGAGGAGAGCCTTTCTGTTACAGAGTGGACCACAGTGGCAGGCAGGGGAGGCAGGGGGAAAAGAAGGAAGATCGAGAAACACCCCCCCCCCCTGGACTTGGACAGCAGATTCGGTGTTCTGTCTGAGGTTTTGGAGGAGTCACAGGGGATGGAGGGGCGACAGATGAACAGCGACCAGGACACGGAGCCAGCGGACAGGGTTGATGGACTGGAGGGTGGAGAGACTGGGCAAATTTCAGTGCGGACTGGAGTGACGGACCCTGGTGGTGGCGTGCCCTCCGCCGGGGGTGGCCCGGTGAAGTCCCAAACTCCTCACACAACCAATTCTGACAAAGATTTTGTGTCTGAGCAATGCTCATTGTCTTCAGAGGGCGATCCTCCCAATTCAGGGCACTCGGTGCCCGAGGAAGAAACACTTCAGGAAGACGTTTAAAGATTGACTGGGCATAGAAATAATGAGGGTAAAAACAGCTGTTCTTCCTTTGTGGGTTGTTTGTTTTCTTGTCCCACTCCTCATTAGTCAGAATGTCCTCGTTACATATAACTTCCTTAAATGTTAGAGGTTTGAGGAACACGACCAAAAGGGAAGTGGTCTTTTCTCATTTATGTACAATCAGATTTTCTTTATGCCTTTTGCAAGAGGTCCACTTGAAGAATGAAGAAGACGTAAATCGTTTCTCAAAAGAGTGGACCAAAGGAGACTCCAGGTGGAGTATTGGGGGTGTCCATTCATATGGGGTGGGAACACTATGTGGGAATACTGAAGTCCAATTTGTTGGCAGTTTTTCAGTGGTACAGGGGAGGGTGTTGGTTACAGATATTGACTGGAAGGGTATGGGGTTAAGAGTACTTAACATATATGCCCACGCTTCCCCAAAGGAGAGAAGGGAGCTTTTTCTTAGTCTTGACACTGTTTTCATGACAAATCGCCATGTGGTAATTGGAGGAGATTTCAACTCCCAAATTGAGGGCAGCAAGGCAGAGGCCAGTTTAACAAATATTGTAACAAAGTATAATTTGGTGGACTCATACAAAAAAGCTAACCCAGACGATCCTGGCATCACATGGTCCAATAGTAGAGGGGCAAAGAGTAGGATAGACTACTTATTTTGTCCAGCAGAATTTCAGGTGACGGGGGCTAAAGTATCACCAGTGTTTTACACTGATCACAACATGCTCTCAGTAAAACTAACCCCAAAGACGATCCAAAGTGGTAAAGGGTACTGGAAATTAAACAACAATATTCTAGAGGTCCAGCAGTTTAGGGTATCTTTTAAGTGTTTCCTAAAAGAGTGCATTCATATGAAAGTATTTTATGATAATGTCTGTGAATGGTGGGAAAGTACGAAGCTGCGTATCACATACTACATACAGAATTATTCAAAAGAATCAAGGAAAGACGAATTTAAATTATACTACCAAGTGCAAAAATCAATAAATAAATTAATGGAACAAAGAAATGCAGGTGGACAAATCGAGGAGGACTTGCTGAAACAATTACAAACTAAACAGAGATTATTTTTTCACAAAAGAGCAGAGGCCTATAAATTCCGGTGTCTTAGAGAGAAGTGGGAGGGTGACGAAAAGTGTTCTCCCTACTTCTTTAGACAGTCTAAAGCACAGGGGAAGAGGAGGAGTATAGTTTCTGTTTTAAATGATAAAGGTGAGGAGATTAAAGATCCTGATGGTCTTGTAGAAGTCACCTCTCAACATTTTTCTAACTTTTTTAGGGCAGAAAAGGTTGACTATAAGAAAGGCACAACATTGTTAGATAATATAGACAAATTCATTCCTGAAGATCTGAGAACAGAGTTAGATGAAGACTTTACTTTAGAAGAAATCCTGAGGGCAACCTCGTCTTTGAAAAATGGCAAGGTGCCAGGCATAGATGGGCTCACAAAAGAGTTTTATATAACATTTTGGGAAGATGTTGGGCCACAGCTGCTAGAGTTGTTCACTTACATATGTACATCAGGGATTATGGGGGAATCCATGAGAAAAGGGGTGATATCCCTTCTGTTTAAGAAAGGAGATGCCAACAAAATATCAAATTACAGGCCTCTCACAATGCTGTGTACAGATTATAAGATTTTTAGTAAGGTTTTGACAAACCGTTTGGTCTCTGTTCTACCTTTTGTCATCAGCTCAGATCAGACATGTGCAGTACCTGGCAGGCAATTGAACTGGAATTTACAAATGCATAGAGATATATTATCTTATGCTCAGGACAGAAATATACCATTAATTGTCCTCAGTCTTGACCAGGAAAAAGCCTTTGACAGAGTTGACCACGAGTTTCTGTTTAGGATATTAGAAAGCTTTGGCTTCGGTGTTAGATTCAGGAGTTGGGTGAGGATCCTATACACAGAAGTTGGAAGCAGAGTTAACGTTAATGGCAACCTTGGTGAGTTCTTCAAGCAAACAAGAGGGGTCAGACAGGGGTGTCCTGCATCAGCCCCTTTGTATGTGCTATTTATTGAAATTCTCGCATATGCAATCAGAAAAAATGTTAATATCAAGGGCATACATCTGCCTGGTGGTGAATCCTTGACCATATCCCAGTATGCGGATGACACTGTACTGTACTTAAAAGATGATTTCTGTCTGCGGGAAGCTATGCGGGTCATTGACATGTTCTCAAGTGCTTCTGGTTCTAAAATCAATACAGGAAAATCCCAGATTAAATACCTGGGAAAGTGGAAGGACAGAGTTGATAACCCTTTAGGGCTCTCTCTGTGTGCCGGGCCAATGACCTTACTGGGCATATCCTTTGGAAATAAAAATGATGGAGAAACTAATTGGGAGACAAAATTGCGAAAAGTACTGACAAAACTAAATATGTGGAAATTAAGAAGGCTGACCATTAGTGGTAAGGTTTTGGTTATCAAATCTGATTTATTGCCGACATTACTTCATGTGGCCTACGTTTTCCCCATGCCTGCTTTAGTTTGTTTAAAATTGCAAAAAGCCCTGTTTCATTTTATATGGGGAGGGTATGAATACATTAAAAGAGCGACAATGTATCAGCCGATCGAAAGAGGTGGCAGGGACATGCCCAATTTAGGTTTGAAGTTCAAAGTTTTATTTTTTTCAAATATATGTCAAATAATGTTACATCCACCTGAACACAAATGTCAACCATTGATCAATTTCTGGCTTGCCATCCATCTGAGACCGCTAGTGGTGAAATGGGACAACGGATTTCCCAAAGCAGAGGTCATTCCTGACTATTATAAAAAAATTGTAAACTGGGCAAAGAAATATAAGGAGTGTTGGAATAGAGATTTAGCAGTCAATCACAAAAAGCTGTATACAATGTTGATTGCTAAGTCCGACCCTAAAGATGGTTTAGCCGTTCCTAGTGACGTTTGGAGAGGAACCCAATGCAAAAGCCTAGAAAACAGATTTAGAGATTTTAATTGGTTGGTGCTTCATAGGAAATTAGCAGTGAGGAACACGCTATTTAATCACAATCTAACCTTAAACAAGATATGCCCAAGGGATGGATGCAATGGGGTAGAAACGGTAGAACATGTACTATTTGAATGTCCCTTTGCAAAACAATTGTGGAAGAAATTAGGCCAAAGATTTGGTTTTCTCAAAGATGTGACTTGGGCAAAAGTTCTACACATGGATTTTAAGTTACAGGGGGGAAAAAATGTGTGCAAAGCCTTAGAACTTGCATCAGTTGTGAAGGCTAAGTTATGGGAGGTAAGATGTAGTATCATAAATGGGACAGAAAAGTGGTCAATAGAAAACACTACACAAAGCATTGAAGAGACAATGCGGAGAAAACTTAAATTGGAGGCGAACAAATGGGGCATCAACTCAATCAAAGATCGATGGAAAATTATTTTTGAAAACCTGTAGACTGCCATTCCTCTTCACATAGAAGACTGATTAGTCAAGAAAGAGTTTTTCCCTACCGTATTGTAGTTCCTTTTATGTAACTCTATTCATTTATTGTTTTTGGGGTTTTTTTCTGTTGGATTCCGGCATTGTCAAGTTGTGGAGTGCTGTTGATGTTTGTACTATAAAGTATTGTACTGATCATCAGTGAAATAAAGTATACTTTTTCCAAAAAAAAAAAAAAAAAAAATCTGTTCTTATCAGTTTAATATCTGATATGTCCTCTATAAGAGGACTACATATTAAGCCGATTTTTAGCACGAGGGGCTGAAATTTGGAGCTTGCTCCTTTCACTCCACGCATCGACCTAGCATTGCAGTGCCGCTGGGAACGGTGCACTCTGTTCTTACCTTGTAGAAAACCAAGCACTCAAACAATTGTCCTGTTTCAAAAGTCAATTCACAGCGGGTGAAGGAAATGAAGGTAATGGTCCGGCAGAGAGAGAGAGAGCCAGTGTGTAAGGGATACAACGTCATAAGCACAGTCTCCTTTTGCCTTGAGTCTTGATTGAAGAACAATCCAGAAACTCTGATCAGGGGTTCCCAATTCCTTACGGATTGATATGGCTGCAGTAGATGTCTACTACACGTCTGTGCCTGACCATCCACGGCTCTCAGTGGGATCCCAATGAGCTTGAACTGGATTCCAAATTGAGTTGGAAGCCTTTGTCAAGCATGAAAACTTGTTTTCACACAATACCTTCTGGGAGACTTGGTGAGAAGCTTGGTGGCAGCCTTTAGGACCAAATGTATGCAGTTCAGGGATGTATTGCTAAGACAGGCTCAAAAGCCAACCACATTAGCCAGGGCAGGAGGAAATAAAGATGTGTCTACTTTTGATTGGCAGAGGGTTGGGAATGTTGCATACTGGGATAGGAAAGCAAAGGGAGGCCTACCGTGAAGGTGGTGACTGTCACCGAGAGCCTCCTCTGCTGCTCAGGAACAGAGGGCCATGCTGACTCTGGTTTCTCTTCAAAGCGCACAAGTCTTTCGCCTTTTACTAAAGACTTCCGTGGAGAGGAACATCCATGAGTTGAATATATTTTTGGCAGGCTTTGCTGTATTGCTGAGCCTTTTGAAATTGTGAAAAGTCAAAGAGCTGTCCAACTTCAGAAACCATGTGTCCACAAAGGAGAGGTTGGGCGGAGGCGATAAGCAGCAGCCATTGTTATGCGTGCGTACGTACGAGGCACCACAACACGTGAGATTTGTGCCAAGAGCTCCGCACGGACATCCACCACTTGGGGGTTATCGCTTCTCGGCCTTTTGGCTAAGATCAAGCCTGGAGAGAACAGATTGCAATGACGTCAACAACAGATTCACAGCAGGTACTACCCGTGCTGAAAAATACTTTGAGGTTCACATGGAAGAGTTCTGAAGTTTTTTTGGAGAGGAGAGATTTTGGCCTCAATATTCTTTTTGGAGCTTTGTCCCTCAAGAAAGATGACCTTCTCTGCCTGCAGAGGAATGCAACCGACCGGTTTTTTGATGTTACTTTCTACAATCTCTCCAAGATGGAGGAAACGACAAGGCTGGCTGATCGTTTGGCTGATGGACCACTTAACGAGTACCAGGTGAAAAGACTTTGCCGAACTGGTGAGCGAGTTATCACAGTCCATATTTATAATCCATGGGTTACTGAAGAAGCAACCAGATACTTCCTTTCTAAACATGTGACAGTGATTTCGGGCATGAGGGAAATCAGGGATTCTCTTGACGTTTGGACTGGAAAAAGACAATTCCGTGTGCGATTGAAGGATAACCCAGATGGTTATGATGGCTTCCACCACCCTCCTGCCTCCTTCACCATTGGCACCAATAGAGGATACCTGTACTACCCAGGCCAGCCACTTTACTGCAGAAAATGCACAGACTTTGGACACATGGCAGAATCTTGTACGCAGGTGAGATGCAGAAATTGCAAGGGTCTAGGACACACAATGGCGACTTGCGACCGCCCCAAGAAATGCAATCTTTGTGGCTCAGAAGGACATTTATTTAAGCACTGCCCTGAGGTCCGCTCTTCATATGCGAGCATTGTTAGGCGACCGATGTTCGACGATCCTGAAGCCGCCTCCCTGAAAGCAATAAACGATGAAATTGATAAACATGAGACTGAGGCAGGTGTAGTCGTTCCACCTGAACAAACACTGCCCCCAGAGGAGAAGAAGGGGAAGGGGACTGCCACCACGGAGGAGAGCCTTTCTGTTACAGAGTGGACCACAGTGGCAGGCAGGGGAGGCAGGGGGAAAAGAAGGAAGATCGAGAAACACCCCCCCCCCCTGGACTTGGACAGCAGATTCGGTGTTCTGTCTGAGGTTTTGGAGGAGTCACAGGGGATGGAGGGGCGACAGATGAACAGCGACCAGGACACGGAGCCAGCGGACAGGGTTGATGGACTGGAGGGTGGAGAGACTGGGCAAATTTCAGTGCGGACTGGAGTGACGGACCCTGGTGGTGGCGTGCCCTCCGCCGGGGGTGGCCCGGTGAAGTCCCAAACTCCTCACACAACCAATTCTGACAAAGATTTTGTGTCTGAGCAATGCTCATTGTCTTCAGAGGGCGATCCTCCCAATTCAGGGCACTCGGTGCCCGAGGAAGAAACACTTCAGGAAGACGTTTAAAGATTGACTGGGCATAGAAATAATGAGGGTAAAAACAGCTGTTCTTCCTTTGTGGGTTGTTTGTTTTCTTGTCCCACTCCTCATTAGTCAGAATGTCCTCGTTACATATAACTTCCTTAAATGTTAGAGGTTTGAGGAACACGACCAAAAGGGAAGTGGTCTTTTCTCATTTATGTACAATCAGATTTTCTTTATGCCTTTTGCAAGAGGTCCACTTGAAGAATGAAGAAGACGTAAATCGTTTCTCAAAAGAGTGGACCAAAGGAGACTCCAGGTGGAGTATTGGGGGTGTCCATTCATATGGGGTGGGAACACTATGTGGGAATACTGAAGTCCAATTTGTTGGCAGTTTTTCAGTGGTACAGGGGAGGGTGTTGGTTACAGATATTGACTGGAAGGGTATGGGGTTAAGAGTACTTAACATATATGCCCACGCTTCCCCAAAGGAGAGAAGGGAGCTTTTTCTTAGTCTTGACACTGTTTTCATGACAAATCGCCATGTGGTAATTGGAGGAGATTTCAACTCCCAAATTGAGGGCAGCAAGGCAGAGGCCAGTTTAACAAATATTGTAACAAAGTATAATTTGGTGGACTCATACAAAAAAGCTAACCCAGACGATCCTGGCATCACATGGTCCAATAGTAGAGGGGCAAAGAGTAGGATAGACTACTTATTTTGTCCAGCAGAATTTCAGGTGACGGGGGCTAAAGTATCACCAGTGTTTTACACTGATCACAACATGCTCTCAGTAAAACTAACCCCAAAGACGATCCAAAGTGGTAAAGGGTACTGGAAATTAAACAACAATATTCTAGAGGTCCAGCAGTTTAGGGTATCTTTTAAGTGTTTCCTAAAAGAGTGCATTCATATGAAAGTATTTTATGATAATGTCTGTGAATGGTGGGAAAGTACGAAGCTGCGTATCACATACTACATACAGAATTATTCAAAAGAATCAAGGAAAGACGAATTTAAATTATACTACCAAGTGCAAAAATCAATAAATAAATTAATGGAACAAAGAAATGCAGGTGGACAAATCGAGGAGGACTTGCTGAAACAATTACAAACTAAACAGAGATTATTTTTTCACAAAAGAGCAGAGGCCTATAAATTCCGGTGTCTTAGAGAGAAGTGGGAGGGTGACGAAAAGTGTTCTCCCTACTTCTTTAGACAGTCTAAAGCACAGGGGAAGAGGAGGAGTATAGTTTCTGTTTTAAATGATAAAGGTGAGGAGATTAAAGATCCTGATGGTCTTGTAGAAGTCACCTCTCAACATTTTTCTAACTTTTTTAGGGCAGAAAAGGTTGACTATAAGAAAGGCACAACATTGTTAGATAATATAGACAAATTCATTCCTGAAGATCTGAGAACAGAGTTAGATGAAGACTTTACTTTAGAAGAAATCCTGAGGGCAACCTCGTCTTTGAAAAATGGCAAGGTGCCAGGCATAGATGGGCTCACAAAAGAGTTTTATATAACATTTTGGGAAGATGTTGGGCCACAGCTGCTAGAGTTGTTCACTTACATATGTACATCAGGGATTATGGGGGAATCCATGAGAAAAGGGGTGATATCCCTTCTGTTTAAGAAAGGAGATGCCAACAAAATATCAAATTACAGGCCTCTCACAATGCTGTGTACAGATTATAAGATTTTTAGTAAGGTTTTGACAAACCGTTTGGTCTCTGTTCTACCTTTTGTCATCAGCTCAGATCAGACATGTGCAGTACCTGGCAGGCAATTGAACTGGAATTTACAAATGCATAGAGATATATTATCTTATGCTCAGGACAGAAATATACCATTAATTGTCCTCAGTCTTGACCAGGAAAAAGCCTTTGACAGAGTTGACCACGAGTTTCTGTTTAGGATATTAGAAAGCTTTGGCTTCGGTGTTAGATTCAGGAGTTGGGTGAGGATCCTATACACAGAAGTTGGAAGCAGAGTTAACGTTAATGGCAACCTTGGTGAGTTCTTCAAGCAAACAAGAGGGGTCAGACAGGGGTGTCCTGCATCAGCCCCTTTGTATGTGCTATTTATTGAAATTCTCGCATATGCAATCAGAAAAAATGTTAATATCAAGGGCATACATCTGCCTGGTGGTGAATCCTTGACCATATCCCAGTATGCGGATGACACTGTACTGTACTTAAAAGATGATTTCTGTCTGCGGGAAGCTATGCGGGTCATTGACATGTTCTCAAGTGCTTCTGGTTCTAAAATCAATACAGGAAAATCCCAGATTAAATACCTGGGAAAGTGGAAGGACAGAGTTGATAACCCTTTAGGGCTCTCTCTGTGTGCCGGGCCAATGACCTTACTGGGCATATCCTTTGGAAATAAAAATGATGGAGAAACTAATTGGGAGACAAAATTGCGAAAAGTACTGACAAAACTAAATATGTGGAAATTAAGAAGGCTGACCATTAGTGGTAAGGTTTTGGTTATCAAATCTGATTTATTGCCGACATTACTTCATGTGGCCTACGTTTTCCCCATGCCTGCTTTAGTTTGTTTAAAATTGCAAAAAGCCCTGTTTCATTTTATATGGGGAGGGTATGAATACATTAAAAGAGCGACAATGTATCAGCCGATCGAAAGAGGTGGCAGGGACATGCCCAATTTAGGTTTGAAGTTCAAAGTTTTATTTTTTTCAAATATATGTCAAATAATGTTACATCCACCTGAACACAAATGTCAACCATTGATCAATTTCTGGCTTGCCATCCATCTGAGACCGCTAGTGGTGAAATGGGACAACGGATTTCCCAAAGCAGAGGTCATTCCTGACTATTATAAAAAAATTGTAAACTGGGCAAAGAAATATAAGGAGTGTTGGAATAGAGATTTAGCAGTCAATCACAAAAAGCTGTATACAATGTTGATTGCTAAGTCCGACCCTAAAGATGGTTTAGCCGTTCCTAGTGACGTTTGGAGAGGAACCCAATGCA
The DNA here is from genome assembly GCF_024713975.1 of Paralichthys olivaceus. Taxonomy (NCBI): domain Eukaryota; kingdom Metazoa; phylum Chordata; class Actinopteri; order Pleuronectiformes; family Paralichthyidae; genus Paralichthys; species Paralichthys olivaceus. Next base: position 25,726,531 of record NC_091104.1, on the reverse strand, counting down.
AAAGCCTAGAAAACAGATTTAGAGATTTTAATTGGTTGGTGCTTCATAGGAAATTAGCAGTGAGGAACACGCTATTTAATCACAATCTAACCTTAAACAAGATATGCCCAAGGGATGGATGCAATGGGGTAGAAACGGTAGAACATGTACTATTTGAATGTCCCTTTGCAAAACAATTGTGGAAGAAATTAGGCCAAAGATTTGGTTTTCTCAAAGATGTGACTTGGGCAAAAGTTCTACACATGGATTTTAAGTTACAGGGGGGAAAAAATGTGTGCAAAGCCTTAGAACTTGCATCAGTTGTGAAGGCTAAGTTATGGGAGGTAAGATGTAGTATCATAAATGGGACAGAAAAGTGGTCAATAGAAAACACTACACAAAGCATTGAAGAGACAATGCGGAGAAAACTTAAATTGGAGGCGAACAAATGGGGCATCAACTCAATCAAAGATCGATGGAAAATTATTTTTGAAAACCTGTAGACTGCCATTCCTCTTCACATAGAAGACTGATTAGTCAAGAAAGAGTTTTTCCCTACCGTATTGTAGTTCCTTTTATGTAACTCTATTCATTTATTGTTTTTGGGTTTTTTTTCTGTTGGATTCCGGCATTGTCAAGTTGTGGAGTGCTGTTGATGTTTGTACTATAAAGTATTGTACTGATCATCAGTGAAATAAAGTATACTTTTTCCAAAAAAAAAAAAAAAAAAAATCTGTTCTTATCAGTTTAATATCTGATATGTCCTCTATAAGAGGACTACATATTAAGCCGATTTTTAGCACGAGGGGCTGAAATTTGGAGCTTGCTCCTTTCACTCCACGCATCGACCTAGCATTGCAGTGCCGCTGGGAACGGTGCACTCTGTTCTTACCTTGTAGAAAACCAAGCACTCAAACAATTGTCCTGTTTCAAAAGTCAATTCACAGCGGGTGAAGGAAATGAAGGTAATGGTCCGGCAGAGAGAGAGAGAGCCAGTGTGTAAGGGATACAACGTCATAAGCACAGTCTCCTTTTGCCTTGAGTCTTGATTGAAGAACAATCCAGAAACTCTGATCAGGGGTTCCCAATTCCTTACGGATTGATATGGCTGCAGTAGATGTCTACTACACGTCTGTGCCTGACCATCCACGGCTCTCAGTGGGATCCCAATGAGCTTGAACTGGATTCCAAATTGAGTTGGAAGCCTTTGTCAAGCATGAAAACTTGTTTTCACACAAGACCTTCTGGGAGACTTGGTGAGAAGCTTGGTGGCAGCCTTTAGGACCAAATGTATGCAGTTCAGGGATGTATTGCTAAGACAGGCTCAAAAGCCAACCACATTAGCCAGGGCAGGAGGAAATAAAGATGTGTCTACTTTTGATTGGCAGAGGGTTGGGAATGTTGCATACTGGGATAGGAAAGCAAAGAGAGGCCTACCGTGAAGGTGGTGACTGTCACCGAGAGCCTCCTCTGCTGCTCAGGAACAGAGGGCCATGCTGACTCTGGTTTCTCTTCAAAGCGCACAAGTCTTTCGCCTTTTACTAAAGACTTCCGTGGAGAGGAACATCCATGAGTTGAATATATTTTTGGCAGGCTTTGCTGTATTGCTCAGCCTTTTGAAATTGTGAAAAGTCAAAGAGCTGTCCAACTTCAGAAACCATGTGTCCACAAAGGAGAGGTTGGGCGGAGGCGATAAGCAGCAGCCATTGTTATGCGTGCGTGCGTACGAGGCACCACAACACGTGAGATTTGTGCCAAGAGCTCCGCACGGACATCCACCACTTGGGGGTTATCGCTTCTCGGCCTTTTGGCTAAGATCAAGTGTAGTATCTGTTCTTATCAGTTTAATATCTGATATGTCCTCTATAAGAGGACTACATATTAAGCCGATTTTTAGCACAAGGGGCTGAAATTTGGAGCTTGCTCCTTTCACTCCACGCATCGACCTAGCATTGCAGTGCCGCTGGGAACGGTGCACTCTGTTCTTACCTTGTAGAAAACCAAGCACTCAAACAATTGTCCTGTTTCAAAAGTCAATTCACAGCGGGTGAAGGAAATGAAGGTAATGGTCCGGCAGAGAGAGAGAGAGCCAGTGTGTAAGGGATACAACGTCATAAGCACAGTCTCCTTTTGCCTTGAGTCTTGATTGAAGAACAATCCAGAAACTCTGATCAGGGGTTCCCAATTCCTTACGGATTGATATGGCTGCAGTAGATGTCTACTACACGTCTGTGCCTGACCATCCACGGCTCTCAGTGGGATCCCAATGAGCTTGAACTGGATTCCAAATTGAGTTGGAAGCCTTTGTCAAGCATGAAAACTTGTTTTCACACAAGACCTTCTGGGAGACTTGGTGAGAAGCTTGGTGGCAGCCTTTAGGACCAAATGTATGCAGTTCAGGGATGTATTGCTAAGACAGGCTCAAAAGCCAACCACATTAGCCAGGGCAGGAGGAAATAAAGATGTGTCTACTTTTGATTGGCAGAGGGTTGGGAATGTTGCATACTGGGATAGGAAAGCAAAGAGAGGCCTACCGTGAAGGTGGTGACTGTCACCGAGAGCCTCCTCTGCTGCTCAGGAACAGAGGGCCATGCTGACTCTGGTTTCTCTTCAAAGCGCACAAGTCTTTCGCCTTTTACTAAAGACTTCCGTGGAGAGGAACATCCATGAGTTGAATATATTTTTGGCAGGCTTTGCTGTATTGCTGAGCCTTTTGAAATTGTGAAAAGTCAAAGAGCTGTCCAACTTCAGAAACCATGTGTCCACAAAGGAGAGGTTGGGCGGAGGCGATAAGCAGCAGCCATTGTTATGCGTGCGTACGTACGAGGCACCACAACACGTGAGATTTGTGCCAAGAGCTCCGCACGGACATCCACCACTTGGGGGTTATCGCTTCTCGGCCTTTTGGCTTAGACTGCGATCACCTCCTTTTGGTGGTTAAATATTTGTCTGTCGTGGCATAAATTTAAACCAGCTGTTGGGAGGATATTTAATATATTCCTTGTTTTAAAGATTTACAAGTCATTTATATCTGTTGATCTTTGGCTCTAGGAGAATATTTGTTTTTGACGCATTTCTGTACCCCCCTAGATTTCGTTTGGAAAGAAACCAGTACAAAGGTAAGTGTCTTTTAGTTCATTTCCTTCCCTGGTTTTAAGACATTTTAAGTTATTTAATTGTTCTAGCTTTCTGTTACATTGAATTGGTTTTAGAGCTTTTGTGTTTTACTTGTTTTTAGCACCTTGCTTGTGGTGCCTTCAACATGTCGGCCAACCATGCTGGCATGCGGAGGCACCACAGCGTCCGTTTTTATTTTCATGAAGAAGATGGAAAGCTCCTAGAGATGTCAAGACTTGACTTCTCTAGGAAGCTTGTCCAGAAAGCCTTGGGCTTCACTGCTGAGGATTTAAACTGCATTTTGACCCTCCCTTTTAACAAAGGTTTTGATGTTAGCTTTCGGTCTGCATTTGTACTAAGAGAATTTTGGACAAGATTTGAAGATGCTAAAACCCAGTTTTCTGCTTTCAAAGTTGAGAAACTGACTGACAATGCCAATAAAACGGTTATTGTCAGAATGTTCAATGAGACTGTGAATGCAGAGGACATTTCTGTGTGGCTGGGAAGATATTGCACTGTAAGAGGCCAGGCTACCAAAGTGAGAGATGAAGATGGCATTTGGAATTGTGCTTGGAGAGTCCCCATCCAACAATGGCAGGACTCCCAAGGCTACCAAGGCCTGAAACATCTGCCATCCATGATAGTGCTGGGAGAAAACAGGGGCTATATCCACTACCAGGGACAACCCAAGCTCTGCCGCAGGTGTGGTGAGCATGGACACCTGGTAGAGGCATGTAAAAAATTGTTTTGTGGAAAATGCAGAGAAATTGGGCACACTTTTGAAGAGTGCACCAATGGCAGGAGGTGCAATCTTTACGGTGAGTCAAACCACCTGTTCAGAGATTGCCCAAAATCCTTTGCCAACAAACTAAAAGCAACAAGAGTAATGATACAAAATGGTCGACAAGGTGAAGAAGTGAGAGAGCTTATTGAAGAGGCTGGGCTGGAAAATTCAAATCTCCCGCCAAATCTTGTGAATGGAGGAGAGACATCAGGTGAGGTGGGAGAGGAGGAGGGGCCTGCACAACCCCCACCCCTGGAAAGTCCCAAGGAAGGTGAGGCAATGCAGGCAGAGGGCGGAGCTAGTAATGAAGTTCAATCACATGACAATAGTGAGGATGCCCCCCTCCCCAATGCCCAGCAAAAAAAGAGACTTGCATCGGAATTCTCATCTGAGACTCCAGTTTCAGATAAGAGGGGAAGAGCTGGGTCTCTCTCAGACAGTTCTTCTGTGGAGGAGCCCAGAGTCTTCCCCCCTAATTCCCCAAATGAGATCTCTTTTCTTTCAATAGCTCTGCAATCAACCCCAAAAAACTCAAATCTTAATGCAGCATTGCGTCAGAGACTGACCCCTAGGGTCCGAAGGGGGACTGGAGCTCAACACCCACACTCTTCACCTGAAAGAGTAAAGGAAGAGCTCCATTCACAAGAAATTGCTTAAGGGCTTAACTAGCACAAACTTTGAAATGTCTTAATTAAATTGTAAGCCTTTTAAACAATGTCATACCTGTATATTTTAATTCTACTCATGGCGCTCACCTTCTCAACCATCAATGTTAGAAGTGTGAAATCAAGAGTTAGAGCCCAGAGCATTTTATCCTTTATCTATTCTTTTAAGTCAGATGTGTTTTTAATACAAGAGTGTGGCATACCGTTTTTAAAGCAATACAGACAGTGGGAGGAGATGTGGCCACAAACCTCGATATGGAGTGGCTCAAACTCGAATAAAAATGATGGAGTGGCCATTTTAATAAAAAATCCTCAGGTGGTGGTGAAGGGCAGCACTGTGGTGAGAGACGGTCAGGCACTTTTAGCACATTTGACTTTTATGGGACAACATTTTAACGTGTTAAACATTTATGGTTTTAATGATAAGAACGACAGGTATGACCTTTTAGAAGACTTGCAGTCCCACATGCTAGGTAGGGATCCACTAATTGTAGGGGGGGACTTTAACTGTGTTTTAAGCAAGAAGGATAGAAAAAGAGCAGGGGATGATTTTAAGGTTGATAAAACATCTGTTTTATTGCAGGGCATTTGTACAGATTTTAAACTCAAGGACTGTTTTAAAACCATGCATCCCAGAGAGGAGGGCTTCACCTGGTTCAGTGGTGATGGCACCAGAGCCTCTCGCATAGACTATGTTTTTACACGAGACTGCCCAACAACCTATGCTAGATTAACTCCAGTTTTCTTCTCTGATCACCTCATGCTATCCTGCACCCTATCACTCCCTTCAGGTGTGACATCAAGAAGTGGTCTGTGGAAACTCAACTGCTCCCTTTTAGAAGACAAGACTGTAGTGAGTCAATACAGGGAGCAGTGTAGAGATTGGCAGACCCTTCAAGACTTCTACGATACACGTGCACACTGGTGGGAAATGGTGAAGGGAAAGACCCAGACTTTTTTTAAACAGGCAGGTAGGAAAAAGAAACTTCATGAAAATCGACGCATGATGGGACTGCAAAAAAGATTAGAGCGCTATTTTAAACTCAACCAAAAAGGGATGGATTTTAACGAGGAGATGAAGCAAATCAAAACAGAAATGTCAATTTAGCTGAAATAAAAAGCAAGGGTGTCATTTTAAGGAGTAGGGAACAGGAAATAGAGGAGGGGGAAAAATGCACAAGATATTTTTTAAAGAAAATTATTAATAAAGGAGGAGGCATTTTAAAACTATGTAAAGAGAATGGTTGCACAGTCGACACAACAGAAGAAATCAAAAATGTTGTGGAGTTTTATACATCCCTGTACAAGGAAAAACCTGTTCTTCAAGACACCATGAATGAAGTGATAAATAACGTTGAAAAAATAGTGAGTGACAAGGTGCTTTTAGCCCAAGATTTTACTATTTTAGAGTTAAATAAATGCATCTTGAGTTTTAAGAAAAGGAAGTCGCCAGGACAGGATGGACTTCCTTTAGAATTTTATTTGACCTTTTGGGACCTTTTAGCACCTGACTTGCTGGCTGTTTTTATGGACTTTGAACACCTTGACACACTTCCAGACAGTTTTAGGGTAGGGATAGTGACTCTACTTCATAAAAGCAAAGACAAGACTGACTTGAAGAACTGGAGACCTATCACACTTTTAAACTGCGACTGTAAACTGTATAGCAAACTTTTAGCTTCACGCATGTCATTGTTTTTAAAAGAGTTGATTCACCCGGATCAAGCATGTGCCATCCCGGGGAGGAAGATCACTGACAGCCTCGTACTGATCCGAGACACCATCTGTTATGCGAGAGACAGAAACATCCGGCTAGTAGTCCTAAACCTAGATTTTGAGAAAGCTTTCGATCGGGTCTCGCACCAGTACCTTTTTCAGGTACTGCAAAAAATGGGGTTCCCGGAAAGGTTTATAGGCTGGGTGGGCTTGCTGTACCGGGGTATTGTCAGCAACTTTGTCATTAATGGGCATTTGACAAACGCAGTCAATATTAACTGCGGTGTCCGTCAGGGTTGTCCGTTATCTGCCCTCCTCTATGTCATCTGTATAGAACCACTGGCACAAATCTTGAGAAGGGATCAACTAATCAATGGGGTTAAAATTCCAGGGAGTGGGGGACTTGAGACAAAATGTGTTTTATATATGGACGATGTGAACATTTTATGCACTGATCTTTTATCTGTCAACCGGACGCTGGACCTGACTGACTGGTATGGACGGGCCTCTGGGTCAAAACTTAATAGAAGCAAGACCCAAGCCCAATTCTACGGACCATGGACTGCGACTGAGATGACAAGACTCCCTATGACGACGACCCAGACTGACCAAAAAATACTGGGGATTAAATTTGACAGGGAGGGAGGTGGCAGAACAAATTGGCCAGACCTGGTAGGGAAAGTGAGGCAGAGACTAGGGTTTTGGGGACTTAGAAGACTGACCCTTGAAGGCAAGGTTTTAATCATCAAAGCAGTGATTTTACCCTTGCTTTTACTCATCAGTTCTGTTTTTATCCCACCCAGACACGTGTTTTTAGACCTTGACCGAGCCATATTTTACTTCCTGTGGGGTTCCAAGTGGGAGAGACTGAGGAGATGTGTGATGAAGAGGCCAAAAGACAAAGGAGGGAAAGGAGTTCCCGACCTCTTCTTGTTTTTAAGAAGCAGATACACTGCAGAACACATAACACAAGCCACAGACCCCCTCAGAAATCCAAAGACAACAGGGATGACACGATTCTGGATCGGATTTTACCTCAGAAGACTCAAGATTTTACCAACAGATCTTAAAATACCTGTGTCTTTTAACCTACCACCAGCCTATGTTTTTATCCAAACCTTTTTAAAACATTTTAATCTGGAGCAGGAGGAGTTGCATATTTTAACTAACCATCGATCTCTGATCTCTGTTGTGCAGGAGCAGGAACCAATGAGTCCAGTGCGCGGGCTTGCATTCGGTGAGCCCAAAACAGTTTGGCGCAACGTGAACCATCCCTCTCTCCCAAACAGACTCCGGGACCTGTCGTGGATGGTGGCTCATGAGATCCTCCCAGTCAGGTCCGTTATGCACTCCCGAGGCATGTCAGCGCACTCAACCTGCCCCCGACCTGGTTGTGGCGCACCGGAGTCGGTGAGGCATCTGCTCTGGGAGTGCAGTGCTGCTGTAGACCAGTGGGCAATGGCCGGCTCCTTGAAATTCCCGTACTTGCCAGCAAGGGAGGTCCTCACAGCACAACTAGTGCTCTATGGGGTGAGCCAGCAAGTAAAAAACAAAAATGACTTTGCAAGGCAGTGGCTCACCCTCGCCGCCATCAAATACGCCATTTGGACCTCCAGAAACTTGCTGGTAAGAAGGCACATGCAGATCCCCCCCGTGGCTGTGATCCGAACGGCCATGGCAATGGTCAAAGTAACCGGAGCTACAGGCGGCAGGCCTAGGACACAGCCACAAAGAAGAATCGCCTCTGTGCCCATTCGGATGAAGGAGTCGGAGCCACACACAAAAAGGTCAAAGCAGCAGCGGCCTGGCTCTCCGGGTGAGGCAGGTGGGAAGGAGCAAGAGGGCGAGGAGCTCTGAGCACCATGAGAGGGTAACGAGAGACCAAATGTTTGGGGGAGCGGGATGAGTTATCATGGATAAGGACTCACCCTGTTCTTACTCAATAGGATTTTAACCTATGCACCCCCCTTTTTTAAATATCAAAAGAAATTGCTATTATTGTTTTAAACATGGTTTTTACAGTTTCACTTTACTACTAAAATGTATCAATGAGTCACATATTTGTGAAATGTCTTACTGTTGACATATAAAAATGTTATGAGAAATTGATGTGATCTGTAACAATAAATCTTTTCGAAAGAAAAAAAATCTGTTCTTATCAGTTTAATATCTGATATGTCCTCTATAAGAGGACTACATATTAAGCCGATTTTTAGCACGAGGGGCTGAAATTTGGAGCTTGCTCCTTTCACTCCACGCATCGACCTAGCATTGCAGTGCCGCTGGGAACGGTGCACTCTGTTCTTACCTTGTAGAAAACCAAGCACTCAAACAATTGTCCTGTTTCAAAAGTCAATTCACAGCGGGTGAAGGAAATGAAGGTAATGGTCCGGCAGAGAGAGAGAGCCAGTGTGTAAGGGATACAACGTCATAAGCACAGTCTCCTTTTGCCTTGAGTCTTGATTGAAGAACAATCCAGAAACTCTGATCAGGGGTTCCCAATTCCTTATGGATTGATATGGCTGCAGTAGATGTCTACTATACGTCTGTGCCTGACCATCCACGGCTCTCAGTGGGATCCCAATGAGCTTGAACTGGATTCCAAATTGAGTTGGAAGCCTTTGTCAAGCATGAAAACTTGTTTTCACACAAGACCTTCTGGGAGACTTGGTGAGAAGCTTGGTGGCAGCATTTAGGACCAAATGTATGCAGTTCAGGGATGTATTGCTAAGACAGGCTCAAAAGCCAACCACATTAGCCAGGGCAGGAGGAAATAAAGATGTGTCTACTTTTGATTGGCAGAGGGTTGGGAATGTTGCATACTGGGATAGGAAAGCAAAGAGAGGCCTACCGTGAAGGTGGTGACTGTCACCGAGAGCCTCCTCTGCTGCTCAGGAACAGAGGGCCATGCTGACTGTGGTTTCTCTTCAAAGCGCACAAGTCTTTCACCTTTTACTAAAGACTTCCGTGGAGAGGAACATCCATGAGTTGAATATATTTTTGGCAGGCTTTGCTGTATTGCTGAGCCTTTTGAAATTGTGAAAAGTCAAAGAGCTGTCCAACTTCAGAAACCATGTGTCCACAAAGGAGAGGTTGGGCGGAGGCGATAAGCAGCAGCCATTGTTATGCGTGCGTACGTACGAGGCACCACAACACGTGAGATTTGTGCCAAGAGGTCCGCACGGACATCCACCACTTGGGGGTTATCGCCTCTCGGCCTTTTGGCTAAGATCAAGCCAGGAGAGAAGAGATTGCAGGCGTAGTGTTATCATAATGACGTCAACAACAGATTCACAGCAGGTACTACCCGTGCTGAAAAATACTTTGAGGTTCACATGGAAGAGTTCTGAAGTTTTTTTGGAGAGGAGAGATTTTGGCCTCAATATTCTTTTTGGAGCTTTGTCCCTCAAGAAAGATGACCTTCTCTGCCTGCAGAGGAATGCAACTGACCGGTTTTTTGATGTTACCTTCTACAATCTCTCCAAGATGGAGGAAACGACAAGGCTGGCTGATCGTTTGGCTGATGGACCACTTAACGAGTACCAGGTGAAAAGCCTTTGCCGAACTGGTGAGCGAGTTATCACAGTCCACATTTATAATCCATGGGTTACTGAAGAAGCAACCAGATACTTCCTTTCTAAACATGTGACAGTGTTTTCGGGCATGAGGGAAATCATGGATTCTCTTGACGTTTGGACTGGAAAAAGACAATTCCGTGTGCGATTGAAGGATAACCCAGATGGTTATGATGGCTTCCACCACCCTCCTGCCTCCTTCACCATTGGCACCAATAGAGGACACCTGTACTACCCAGGCCAGCCACTTTACTGCAGAAAATCCACAGACTTTGGACACACGGCAGAATCTTGTACGCAGGTGAGATGCAGAAATTGCAAGGGTCTAGGACACACAATGGCGTCTTGCGACCGCCCCAAAAAATGCAATCTTTGTGGCTCAGAAGGACATTTATTTAAGCACTGCCCTGAGGTCCGCTCTTCATATGCGAGCATTGATAGGCGACCGATGTTCGACGATCCTGAAGCCGCCTCCCTGAAAGCAATAAACGATGAAATTGATAAACTGTTTGGTAATAATGAGACTGAGGCAGGTGTGGTCGTTCCACCTGAACAAACACTGCCCCCAGAGGAGAAGAAGGGGAAGGAGACTGCCACCACGGAGGAGAGCCTTTCTGTTACAGAGTGGACCACAGTGGAAAGCAGGGGAGGCAAGGGGAAAAGAAGGAAGATCGAGAAACATGCCCCCCCCCTGGACATGGACAGCAGATTCGGTGTTCTGTCCGAGGTTTTGGAGGAGTCACAGGGGATGGAGGGGCGACAGATGAACAGCGACCAGGACACGGAGCCAGCGGCCAGGGTTGATGGACTGGAGGGTGGAGAGACTGGGCAAATTTCAGTGCGGACTGGAGTGACGGACCCTGGTGGTGGTGTGCCCTCAGCCGGGGGTGTCCTGGTGAAGTCCCAAACTCCTCACACAACCAATTCTGACAAAGATTTTGTGTCTGAGCAATGCTCATTGTCTTCAGAGGGCGACCCTCCCAATTCAGGGCACTCGGTGCCCGAGGAAGAAACACTTCAGGAAGACGTTTAAAAATTGACTGGCCATAGAAATAATGAGGGTAAAAACGGCTGTTCTTCCTTTGTGGGTTGTTTGTTTTCTTGTCCCACTCCTCATTAGTCAGAATGTCCTCGTTACATATAACTTCCTTAAATGTTAGAGGTTTGAGGAACACGACCAAAAGGGAAGTGGTCTTTTCTCATTTATGTTCAATCAGATTTTCTTTATGCCTTTTGCAAGAGGTCCACTTGAAGAATGAAGAAGACGTAAATCGTTTCTCAAAAGAGTGGACCAAAGGAGACTCCAGGTGGAGTATTGGGGGTGTCCATTCATCTGGGGTGGGAACACTATGTGGGAATACTGAAGTCCAATTTGTTGGCAGTTTTTCAGTGGTACAGGGGAGGGTGTTGGTTACAGATATTGACTGGAAGGGTATGGGGTTAAGAGTACTTAACATATATGCCCACGCTTCCCCAAAGGAGAGAAGGGAGCTTTTTCTTAGTCTTGACACTGTTTTCATGACAAATCGCCATGTGGTAATTGGAGGAGACTTCAACTCCCAAATTGAGGGCAGCAAGGCAGAGGCCAGTTTAACAAATATTGTAACAAAGTATAATTTGGTGGACTCATACAAAAAAGCTAACCCAGACGATCCTGGCATCACATGGTCCAATAGTAGAGGGGCAAAGAGTAGGATAGACTACCTATTTTGTCCTGCAGAATTTCAGGTGACGGGGGCTAAAGTATCACCAGTGTTTTACACTGATCACAACATGCTCTCAGTAAAACTAACCCCAAAGACGATCCAAAGTGGTAAAGGGTACTGGAAATTAAACAACAATATTCTAGAGGTCCAGCAGTTTAGGGTATCTTTTAAGTGTTTCCTAAAAGAGTGCATTCATATGAAAGTATTTTATGATAATGTCTGTGAATGGTGGGAAAGTACGAAGCTGCGTATCACATACTACATACAGAATTATTCAAAAGAATCAAGGAAAGACGAATTTAAATTATACTACCAAGTGCAAACATCAATAAATAAATTAATGGAACAAAGAAATGCAGGTGGACAAATCGAGGAGGACTTGCTGAAACAATGACAAACTAAACAGAGATTATTTTTTCACAAAAGAGCAGAGGCCTATAAATTCCGGTGTCTTAGAGAGAAGTGGGAGGGTGACGAAAAGTGTTCTCCCTACTTCTTTAGACAGTCTAAAGCACAGGGGAAGAGGAGGAGTATAGTTTCTGTTTTAAATGATAAAGGTGAGGAGATTAAAGATCCTGATGGTCTTGTTGAAGTCACCTCTCAACATTTTTCTAACTTTTTTAGGGCAGAAAAGGTTGACTATAAGAAAGGCACAAAATTGTTAGATAATATAGACAAATTCATTCCTGAAGATCTGAGAACAGAGTTAGATAAAGATTTTACTTTAGAAGAAATCCTGAGGGCAACCTCGTCTTTGAAAAATGGCAAGGTGCCAGGCATAGATGGGCTCACAAAAGAGTTTTATATAACATTTTGGGAAGATGTTGGGCCACAGCTGCTAGAGTTGTTCACTTACATATGTACATCTGGGATTATGGGGGAATCCATGAGAAAAGGGGTGATATCCCTTCTGTTTAAAAAAGGAGATGCCAACAAAATATCAAATTACAGGCCTCTCACAATGCTGTGTACAGATTATGAGATTTTTAGTAAGGTTTTGACAAACCGTTTGGTCTCTGTTCTACCTTCTGTCATCAGCTCAGATCAGACATGTGCAGTACCTGGCAGGCAATTGAACTGGAATTTACAAATGCATAGAGATATATTATCTTATGCTCAGGACAGAAATATACCACTAATTGTCCTCAGTCTTGACCAGGAAAAAGCCTTTGACAGAGTTGACCACGAGTTTCTGTTTAGGATATTAGAAAACTTTGGCTTCGGTGTTAGATTCAGGAGTTGGGTGAGGATCCTATACACAGAAGTTGGAAGCAGAGTTAATGTTAATGGCAACCTTGGTGAGTTCTTCAAGCAAACAAGAGGGGTCAGACAGGGGTGTCCTGCATCAGCCCCTTTGTATGTGCTATTTATTGAAATTCTCGCATATGCAATCAGAAAAAATGTTAATATCAAGGGCATACATCTGCCTGGTGGTGAATCCTTGACCATATCCCAGTATGCGGATGACATTGTACTGTACTTAACAGATGATTTCTGTCTGCGGGAAGCTATGCGGGTCATCGACATGTTCTCAAGTGCTTCTGGTTCTAAAATCAATACAGGAAAATCCCAGATTAAATACCTGGGAAAGTGGAAGGACAGAGTTGATAACCCTTTAGGGCTCTCTCTGTGTGCCGGGCCAATGACCTTACTGGGCATATCCTTTGGAAATAAAAATGATGGAGAAACTAATTTGGAGACAAAATTGCGAAAAGTACTGACAAAACTAAATATGTGGAAATTAAGAAGGCTGACCATTAGTGGTAAGGTTTTGGTTATCAAATCTGATTTATTGCCGACATTACTTCATGTGGCCTACGTTTTCCCCATGCCTGCTTTAGTTTGTTTAAAATTGCAAAAAGCTCTGTTTCATTTTATATGGGGAGGGTATGAATACATTAAAAGAGCGACAATGTATCAGCCGATCGAAAGATGTGGCAGGGACATGCCCAATTTAGGTTTGAAGTTCAAAGTTTTATTTTTTTCAAATATATGTCAAATAATGTTACATCCACCTGAACACAAATGTCAACCATTGATCAATTTCTGGCTTGCCATCCATCTGAGACCGCTAGTGGTGAAATGGGACAACAGATTTCCCAAAGCAGAGGTCATTCCTGACTATTATAAAAAAATTGTAAGCTGGGCAAAGAAATACAAGGAGTGTTGGAATAGAGATTTAGCAGTCGATCACAAAAAGCTGTATACAATGTTGATTGCTAAGTCCGACCCTAAAGATGGTTTAGCTGTTCCTAGTGACGTTTGGAGAGGAACCCAATGCAAAAGCCTAGAAAACAGATTTAGAGATTTTAATTGGTTGGTGCTTCATAGGAAATTAGCAGTGAGGAACACGCTATTTAATCACAATCTAACCTTAAACAAGATATGCCCAAGAGATGGATGCAATGGGGTAGAAACGGTAGAAAATGTACTATTTGAATGTCCTTTTGCAAAACAATTGTGGAAGAAATTAGGCCAAAGATTTGGTTTTCTCAAAGATGTGACTTGGGCAAAAGTTCTGTACATGGATTTTAAGTTACAGGGGGGAAAAAATGTGTGCAAAGCCTTAGAACTTGCATCAGTTGTGAAGGCTAAGTTATGGGAAGTAAGATGTAGTATCATAAATGAGACAGAAAAGTGGTCAATAGAAAACACTACACAAAGCATTGAAGAGACAATGCGGAGAAAACTTAAATTGGAGGCGAACAAATGGGGCATCAACTCAATTAAAGATCGATGGAAAATTATTTTTGAAAACCTGTAGACTGCCATTCTTCTTCACATAGAAGACTGATTAGTCAAGAAAGAGTTGTTCCTTATCGTATTGTAGTTCCTTTTATGTAACTCTATTCATTTATTGTTTTTGTTTTTTTCTGTTGGATTCCGGCATTGTCAAGTTGTGGAGTGCTGTTGATGTTTGTACTATAAAGTATTGTACTGATCATCAGTGAAATAAAGTATACTTTTTCCAAAAAAAAAAAATAAATAAATAAAAATCTGTTATTATCAGTTTAATATCTGACATGTCCTCTATAAGAGGACTACATATTAAGCCGATTTTTAGCACGAGGGGCTGAAATTTGGAGCTTGCTCCTTTCACTCCACGCATCGACCTAGCATTGCAGTGCCGCTGGGAACGGTGCACTCTGTTCTTACCTTGTAGAAAACCAAGCACTCAAACAATTGTCCTGTTTCAAAAGTCAATTCACAGCGGGTGAAGGAAATGAAGGTAATGGTCCGGCAGAGAGAGAGAGCCAGTGTGTAAGGGATACAACGTCATAAGCACAGTCTCCTTTTGCCTTAAGTCTTGATTGAAGAACAATCCAGAAACTCTGATCAGGGGTTCCCAATTCCTTACGGATTGATATGGCTGCAGTAGATGTCTACTACACGTCTGTGCCTGACCATCCACGGCTCTCAGTGGGATCCCAATGAGCTTGAACTGGATTCCAAATTGAGTTGGAAGCCTTTGTCAAGCATGAAAACTTGTTTTCACACAAGACCTTCTGGGAGACTTGGTGAGAAGCTTGGTGGCAGCCTTTAGGACCAAATGTATGCAGTTCAGGGATGTATTGCTAAGACAGGCTCAAAAGCCAACCACATTAGCCAGGGCAGGAGGAAATAAAGATGTCTACTTTTGATTGGCAGAGGGTTGGGAATGTTGCATACTGGGATAGGAAAGCAAAGAGAGGCCTACCGTGAAGGTGGTGACTGTCACCGAGAGGCTATAATGCCACTCCAACAACCACCACATGCCAGTGGCATCAGTGAATGCGTGGCTTTGGGAGTACAAAACATGCCGTAAAAACTAGAGCTATACATTTTTGCCGGCATTTCTTGTAATTGAACATAATGATCAGGGGAGAGCGCGGACGCAGTCCCCCACTACCAGAAATTATGCAGTCGAGATTCCCACATTTGGGGAATTCGCAGGGGTCAGCACAACCGAAGTACAATGGCTGGGCCTCGCCCTGGGTGAACCACCTTCTTGATCATGGTATCTCCCCTGCCAGGTAAGTATGAGTTGGGAACACCGGAGACAGGGCCCTAGCTCTGAGACACAGTTGTTTGGCTCACGGTGCCTGCAATGCATATTCACAGAGCCCAAAAGCCTTCGGTAACGCCTCGTCCTCCTTTGATACAGGATTTGTTGAAGTGAAGCAAACACTGCTGTGAAATGACTAGGCTGTGAAATGACATATAAATTAATTTATCACATTTCTTGGCTCCCGTCCTTTTATTCCCCTTGCCAAAACAGAGTAAAACTTCCTGAAAAGCCAGCGGGTAACCTCTGGCCGTCTCTGAGAAATCACAGCAAAAGCCAGATGACACAATGCCTTTGTCTCTGAGACACCAACTGCTATGAATTCTGGAAAACAAGAATGCAGGCAGTACAAGTTTTTCTAGCATACGTGACTGATCAAAACAGCCAACTCGGGGGAGGAGAGAACACGTCTCAGCCTTTGTCAAGCATGAAAACTTGTTTTCACACAAGACCTTCTGGGAGACTTGGTGAGAAGCTTGGTGGCAGCATTTAGGACCAAATGTATGCAGTTCAGGGATGTATTGCTAAGACAGGCTCAAAAGCCAACCACATTAGCCAGGGCAGGAAAAAATAAAGATGTGTCTACTTTTGATTGGCAGAGGGTTGGGAATGTTGCATACTGGGATAGGAAAGCAAAGAGAGGCCTACTGTGAAGGTGGTGACTGTCACCGAGAGCCTCCTCTGCTGCTCAGGAACAGAGGGCCATGCTGACTCTGGTTTCTCTTCAAAGCGCACAAGTCTTTCGCCTTTTACTAAAGACTTCCGTGGAGAGGAACATCCATGAGTTGAATATATTTTTGGCAGGCTTTGCTGTATTGCTGAGCCTTTTGAAATTGTGAAAAGTCAAAGAGCTGTCCAACTTCAGAAACCGTGTGTCCACAAAGGAGAGGTTGGGCAGAGGCGATAAGCAGCAGCCATTGTTATGCGTGCGTACGTACGAGGTACCACAACACGTGAGATTTGTGCCAAGAGCTCCGCACGGACATCCAACACTTGGGGGTTATCGCTTCTCTGCCTTCTGGCTTAGACTGCGATCATCTCCTTTTGGTGGTTAAATTTTTGTCTGTCGTGGCATAAATTTAAACCAGCTGTTGGGAGGATATTTAATATATTCCTTGTTTTAAAGATTAACAAGTCATTTATATTTGTTGATCTTTAGCTCTAGGATAATATTTGTTTTGAACAACGCATCTCTGTACCGCACTAGATTTCATTTGGAAAGAAACCAGTACAAAGGTAAGTGTCTTTTAGTTCATTTCCTTCCCTGGTTGTAAGACATTTTAAGTTATTTAATTATTCTAGTTTTCTGTTACATTGAATTGGTTTTAGAGCTTTCGTGTTTTACTTGTTTTTAGCACCTTGCTTGTGGTGCCTTCAACATGTCGGCCAACCATGCCGGCATGCGGAGGCACCACAGCGTCCGTTTTTACTTTCACGAAGAAGATGGAAAGCTCCTGGAGATGTCAAGACTTGACTCCTCTAGGAAGCTTGTCCAGAAAGCCTTCGGCTTCACTGCTGAGGATTTAAACTGCATTTTGACCCTCCCTTTTAACAAAGGTTTTGATGTTAGCTTTCGGTCTGCATTTGTACTAAGAGAATTTTGGACAAGATTTGAAGATGCTAAAACCCAGTTTTCTGCTTTCAAAGTTGAGAAACTGACTGACAATGCCAATAAAACGGTTATTGTCAGAATGTTCAATGAGACTGTGAATGCAGAGGACATTTCTATGTGGCTGGGAAGATATTGCACTGTAAGAGGCCAGGCTACCAAAGTGAGAGATGAAGATGGCATTTGGAATTGTGCTTGAAGAGTCCCCATCCAACAATGGCAGGACTCCCAAGGTTACCAAGGCCTGAAACATCTGCCATCCATGATAGTGCTGGGAGAAAACAGGGGCTATATCCACTACCAGGGACAACCCAAGCTCTGCCGCAGGTGTAGTGAGCATGGACACCTGGTAGAGGCATGTAAAAAATTGTTTTGTGGAAAATGCAGAGAAATTGGGCACAATTTCGAAGAGTGCACCAATGGCAGGAGGTGCAATCTTTGCGGTGAGTCAAACCACCTGTTTAGAGATTGCCCAAAATCCTTTGCCAACAAACTAAAAGCAACAAGAGTAATGATACAAAATGGTCGACAAGGTGAAGAAGTGAGAGAGCTTATTGAAGAGGCTGGGCTGGAAAATTCAAATCTCCCGCCAAATCTTGTGAATGGAGGAGAGACATCAGGTGAGGTGGGAGAGGAGGAGGGGCCTGCACAACCCCCACCCCTGGAAAGTCCCAAGGAAGGTGGGGCAATGCAGGCAGAGGGCGGAGCTAGTAATGAAATCCAACCACATGACAATAGTGAGGATGCCCCCCTCCCCAATGCCCAGCAAAAAAAGAGACTTGCATCAGAATTCTCATCTGAGACTCCAGTTTCAGATAAGAGGGGAAGAGCTGGGTCTCTCTCAGACAGTTCTTCTGTGGAGGAGCCCAGAGTCTTCCCCCCTAATTCTCCAAATGAGATCTCTTTTCTTTCAATAGCTCTGCAATCAACCCCAAAAAACTCAAATCTCAATGCAGCATTGCGTCAGAGACTGACCCCTAGGGTCCGAAGGGGGACTGGAGCTCAACTCCCACACTTTTCACCTGAAAGAGTAAAGGAAGAGCTCCATTCACAAGAAATTGCTTAAGGGCTTAACTAGCACAAACTTTGAAATGTCTTAATTAAATTGTAAGCCTTTTAAACAATGTCATACCTGTATATTTTAATTCTACTCATGGCGCTCACCTTCTCAACCATCAATGTTAGAAGTGTGAAATCAAGAGTTAGAGCCCAGAGCATTTTATCCTTTATCTATTCTTTTAAGTCAGATGTGTTTTTAATACAAGAGTGTGGCATACCGTTTTTAAAACAATACAGACAGTGGGAGGAGATGTGGCCACAAACCTTGATATGGAGTGGCTCAAACTCAAACAAAAATGATGGAGTGGCCATTTTAATAAAAAATCCTCAGGTGGTGGTGAAGGGCAGCACATTTTAACGTGTTAAACATTTATGGTTTTAATGATAAGAACGACAGGTATGACCTTTTAGAAGACTTGCAGTCCCACATGCTAGGTAGGGATCCACTAATTGTAGGGGGGGACTTTAACTGTGTTTTAAGCAAGAAGGATAGAAAAAGAGCAGGGGAGGATTTTAAGGTTGATAAAACATCTGTTTTACTGCAGGGCATTTGTACAGATTTTAAACTCAAGGACTGTTTTAAAACCATGCATCCCAGAGAGGAGGGCTTCACCTGGTTCAGTGGTGATGGCACCAGAGCCTCTCGCATAGACTATGTTTTTACACGAGACTGCCCAACAACCTATGCTAGATTAACTCCAGTTTTCTTCTCTGATCACCTCATGCTATCCTGCACCCTATCACTCCCTTCAGGTGTGACATCAAGAAGTGGTCTGTGGAAACTCAACTGCTCCCTTTTAGAAGACAAGACTGTAGTGAGTCAATACAGGGAGCAGTATAGAGAATGGCAGACCCTTCAAGACTTATACGATACACGTGCACACTGGTGGGAAATGGTGAAGGGAAAGACACAGACTTGTCTAGACTGCTGGGAGAACTCCCATCATCCACTGAGCAATTCCCTCTGTCTCTCTGCCCCCCCCCCCCCACATTCATTCCTTTATTTATTTTAATACATGTCAATAACTATGTTTCTTTACCATCCACATTGAGACTGGTTCTGCTAGAGGTTTCTCCCTGTAAATGAGGGATTTTTTCCTCTCCACAGTCGCCAAATTGCTACTCGTGGGAACTGTTGGGTTTCTCTATATTAATACGATTTTAAGGTCTTGACCTTATATGTTAAGTGCCTTGTGATAATGTATATGACGATTTGGTGCTGTACAAATAAAATTTAATTGAATAGAGTTGGGTCTCATCGTTATAGGAATGATATTAGTGGAGCTAAGGATGAGGTGTTATTTCCAATGGAAACAAAAATGTATTTATCTGAGAGATAAGACTTGAACCATCTAAGGGCAGTTACACTGTGTTTGTCTATTGATGAGAATGTTATGATCAATGGTGGCACTGAGTTCAAGGAGCAGTAATATGGAGCAATCACCAGCTTCGACGGACATCAATAAATCATTATTCATTTTAAGGAGAGCTGTTTCCGTACTGTGTCGTTTGCGAAATCCAGACTGGAATTTGTTAAAAATTGTATTATTGTTACACAGTTAAAAATATGAAGTGGGGCTTTAAAAGGGGCCTAGAATTCTGTGGGAGTGATTGGTCAAGATTTGGCAAGATTCAAGTTGGCCTTTTTTAACCATAAAAGGTGCCCAGAAGCCAACTCTCTGAACTGGTTGTTGAGAGAACCCCTCGTCAATGGAGCCAGACTGGACGTCAGCAACAAAACAACACACGGCCTGATGGCGGCGCTGACCTGGTCTGGAACCCTGACCCTACAGCAGCTGGTGGATGCAGTGGGGCCGACACTGACCAACACCCAGACCCTGGGCTCTCTTCTGGGGCTGCAGTCTCTCTGGGTGGCCCAGAGGATCCTGGAACTCTGGACCCAGAGGCTCTCTGAAGAAGAGAAGAGCCTCCTGAGGGGCCACCAAAGCAAAGAAATCAAACCTGATGCTGCAGACCCCTACCCTGATATCATCCTGAGCCCAGGGCTGGGGGAGAAGACCGGCCCCCTACTCACTGTAGTAAATAAACAAAAACTAACCATACACAGAGGTAACAAAAAAACCCTCTACAGGAACTGTGTAAAGAGCATCCACCAGTCCGGACTGAGCAACAGGCCCCCCACTGTGTGGTCACAGAGGTGGGGTGAAAATGGACTCAGCCCACAGTGGCGGATTTTATATAAACCTCCCCTAAAAAAAAGGACCGGCGACCTCCAGTGGAGAATTTTACACGGTGCCGTTGCTTCCAACGCTTTTATTTCTGTTATTAATCCCACAGTTCTTAACAAGTGTCCATTTTGCGATCTGCGTGAGACTGTCTATCACGTTTTTACAGAGTGCAAGAGACTCACAAGTCTCTTCTAAACACGGTTTTTAGTCTTTTTAACGTAATTTTTACTGAGAAGGTTTTTATCATGGGAGCTGGCTACAAGAAATTTAATAAAGAGAAGTGGCAGCTCCTAAACTACCTCTCAGGTGAAGCCAAACTGGCTATTTATATCAGCCGTAAACACAGGGTGGAAAACAGGGAAGGGCAGGAAGCAATGGCAGTGTGGGTGACAAACCTCCGAGAAAGACTCAGACTCGAGTTCAATTTTTATAAACATATCTCTGATCTCGAGTCTTTTAAAAAACGCTGGTGTTTTAAAAACATTATCTGCACCGTAAATGATGATGAGCTGTCTTTTCCACACTTTTTAACAGTTTGATGTATTTTTTAAATTATTCTAATTACCTGAGCACTTTATTTTAAAAACCTGTACAAATGAAAATATGTAAATAAAGTGTCTCTCTCTCTCTCTATCTCTCTCTAGGGCTTCACACACAAACACAGCACATATATATATATATATATATAGGTGGCGGTGGCGCCCTCTGTTTGGCAGACAGGACCAGTGGGATGATTGGACACAGGTGGGCTTGAGTGACTGATCACCTGGGGAGAAAACAGAGGAACAGAACACACATACACCAAACTGACACAAGAGGGGGACATAAAACGCGCCCGTAAAAAACGTCGAAGAAGTGGGACTGGAAGGTTGATATGAAAGGTCTGTAGGAAGTTTGCAAACAGAAAAGACGTTGAATGTAGAAAAATACTTATAAATTGACAACCGACAAACCAAGGGAATGGCACAGACTTCATCTGAGAAGTGAAATAGTAAGTTAACGTCAGGTGTCGTGAAACAGGACCTGAGAATGAACCAGGGATTAACACTGTGTTGTCTCCAGGATGGAAAACTACTGAGAGACAAAGACTTTCTGACACTGAAGTCTCTGGTTTTCTGTTGAACAGGTAATTTACCACATCAATATAAAGTCTTTTTTTTTGTATGAATAACATTTACATTGTTACAGATAGATTCATGTTGTGAATTACTCCTGCCTAAGATCATTGTAGTACTTGAGTCATCCTAGATGTATATATTTACTGAACTTCCCACCACCTCAGAATGTAAAATAATTTATGACAGGAGAAAACCACTGTCATGTATAACTTATTTTCTTACTGTTCTTTTACAGATTTTGCAAAATCTGTAAAACAATTTGCAAAACAATTTTAATGTTGATTCTCCAATGTTTTATTAACAAAAAGTTTCTTTCTTCCATTCTTTGTTATTTCCTCTCCTTTCTGGCTGCCATTTTACCATATCCATTAAAACAAAGTTTGAAATGCTTTAGTATTATAATATTATTTTTTTGTTTTCACAGCTTGCATCTGAAATTGATCACTTACATGCAAAGTCAATGTTGTTTACATGTATATCAGATATTGAATGGTTGAGACCTGGTTCAGAAAACTATACACTTCAGAAGACTATACACTTTCTTTTAATTAAAAAATGCATTTTTATAAATATGCATAAAACATGCACTTTTTGTTTTGACATCATTCTTGTGACCCTGTAAGTCACACTCATATTAGCATTACTTTTGTAAAACTAAATATAAATGTCAAATATTATATTAACAAGTATTGAAACTGTTTTCAACAGGACTGATCCAGACAGGAGGTCACTAGTTGTCCTTGAAAAGCAAAAATGAATCATGGAGCCTTTTAGGCACACTAACCTGTGTAAAAAAAATCAGTTTACGTATATAATATATATTTTTTTAAAAAACAGCAAATCTGTTTAATGTCCCTTTTATTATTGCACCTTTCATTACAATGTAAACTCAATTGAACTAATATTTATAGCGGGAAATATCTGGTCTATAGAGCCATGTTGATAATAAATAAAATGTTAATATGCAGCAGTAACAGTGTTGTCATCCCCACTCTCTCTAATGTGATCTGTAACATCCTCCTTGTACTGCCTGTGAATATGTAAAAAACCTTTAGGCAATACTGGGAGAAGTACGGTGGTAGACTCACAGTTTTCAGGATCCTGATCACAGCATTTCCTCTGGCTGTCTAAAAAGGTGTGTCCCTACAATTCATAAGAACACCATGACACTCCAGCAGAAGGTGGGTCACCATAGATAGACAGATAGATACTTTATTAATCTCGAAGGAAATTCAAGAATCCAGTGGCAGTAACATACATTGACCATACATTAGATTTTATTTATGCATTAGAGTTAACTTATAATACAGTAACCGAGATTAATGTAAATTTAAATGTGTACAGAGGAATTAAGGAAATTAAATTAAATTAATAAATTATTAAACAATTGAAGCAAAATTAAACTTTTACAGAGAAATTAAACATTTGCATAGGATTTCAATATATACAGAGTAATTAAAAATGTGCAGGAATATTAAATATTTGCAAAAATTGTGCATAGAAAATTGTAACGACCTCAGGCACGAAAACTGGTGGACTCAAATGCACGACTCAGACAAGACGTGGATATATCAAAAAGAGGTTTATTTTCAGTCACTAAAGGTGCATAACAAAAGGCGCTCACGAAGAGGATAACAAAAGAAAGTAGCAAAACAAAACTATGAGATAAACAAGAATACTAAACATGAATGAAGCTAACTCCTGGCTTGACAAAATATCACACTTGAAACGTGGGGACAGAACAAGACGAACTGGCACAGGCCAAAGGGAGACGAGGACTATTTATACAAGAGGAAGTAGGAAACAGGTGAAACCAATCAGGGGTTGGGAAGACGATCACAAAGGCGGGAAATCACACAAAGGGAGGAAGTCAGGGTCTGAAATGAGAGGGAAAGGTGAGTACCAAAATAAAACAGGAAGTGCACGACGAGACTAGACGTGAGTGAAGTTCAACTTAACACCTAGTGCTCCCAAACACACAAGACCAGACATGAACTAACACAAACATGGTATACTTAAAACATAAACATGAATAAACTTAACATAACTGACGAGACATAACAAAAATAGTGTGAAAATAAGTTAACCCGTGCTAATCATCTGTACAAAAACTATTTAAAACTAGAAGGTAACTATAGAAATAAAAATGTTTTATACAACTATAAGCTATATTAAAAATAGAAAGTGACTGTAGAAGATTGGAAGAAATTACTCTGTGCAATTAAATTAAATTAGGCTGTAAACAGATGAATGAAATGAATGAATGAGTGAAAGTCACAGGCACAGCATGTAGCAGAGGTAGTCAGACATGGCAATGACAGAGAGTCCAGAAAGTTGTGCAGAGAGATAAGTCCATTGTCTATTGTGCCTCATGCCATTACTGAGAGCTGTTGTACAGTCTGATGACCAGGGGGACGAAAGAGTTCTTTAGTCTGTTTGTGGAGCAGGATTGAGACAGCAGTCTGCCACTGAACACACTCCTCTGCCTGATGAAGGTGTTGTGCAGAGGGTGATGGGTGTTGTCCAGTATGGAAAGCAGTTTGTCCAGGGTCCTTCTCTCTACCACTGTCCCCAAAGAGTCCAGCTCTGTGCCCACCGCTGAGCCAGTCTGTCCAGTCAGGCAGAGTCCCTCTTGCTGCTTCCTCCCCAGCAAACCACAGCGTAGAAGTGGACGCTGGCCACCACAGATTGGTAAAACATCTGCAGCAGTTTTTTGCAGATGTTGAAGGACCCCAGCCTTCTCCACATCGACCCCCTCGATGGACACAGGTTGGAGATGTGGTTTCTTCCATCTGAAGTCCACCACCATCTCCTTGGTCTTGGAGGTGTTCAGCTGCAGATGGTTGGACCTGCACCACCCCACAAAGACCTCAGTCATGCGAACCATGTCTGTAGCTGTCAGCTCCTGTGCTGCTCCACACTCATCTCTTGTCCAATGACATTTTCCAAGTACAACAGATAACAAAACTTAAGTACTGGTTTAATTGTAACAGGACACAACTTCAAAGCAATCCAATTATCGTCCTTTCCTGCTTGATCTCCAGACCGTGGTCAGGAAGTACAGGGGAGATGACTGCTTTCCTCCCGAGCCGGTTCTTGCTTTAGGGTTAACACCCTTCACTTTTTAAGCAGCTGAGAAATAATGGTGGACATTTAACCTTGCCTGAAGAAGCTGTTGTATTTATTTTTCAATACACTAAAGATTTTACATTGTACATCTACCCCTTCTTTCACTGCTCATGCTCTCCTCACTTTTCTTCTCTCTCTCTCGCTTAACCGCTCACTCTCTTACGCACACGAAAGCACTGGCCCTTTCTTAAAAGGAGCCATGCTACTCTTATGACAGTACGATGACACATCAAAGTAATATTAATAAACGTTGTCTCTATAGCACCTAACATACAAGAAATGCAGCTCAAAGTGCTTTACATATATTAGATAAAATATAATGTTAAAGATTTAAAAAATGGTTATAAAATAAAACTATGTTAAAATGTAAGTCATATAAGGAAACAGATTTTAGGTGATATAAGGACATACTAAAAGTACATTGAAAATAAAATAGAATAAAAGGAAATAAAAACAATTAAATAAAACATTCATAAAAACAAAATAGAAATAAAGTGATGAAAATTATACAAGCGCACCAGTGTGGCTCAGTTCAAGATCTAATTAAAGGCTTAAGGAAAAAAAAATGTGTGGCAAAAGACCATGCCACTGGGATCTCCCACACACAGCCAGAGACATTCATTTGCTTTGCAGCATATCCCTTAACAGGTGAAAACCGAAACCCAACACAACATACATTTTCCAGCTATTCCAACTGGCATCCAGCTTTGTAGCTCTGCCTCTGTGAGCTTTGTGTATGTCTCTCTCTGGTAGATCCGCTGCTGCCTTTTGTAGCAGAGGATCAATCAGCTAACAGCCCTCAGCTGTGCTGATTGATCCTCTGGTACAGGTGGAGGTGCTCTCTAAACCACCTCTGTGCCCACATACCCCCATCATCAAACTCAGGCCGGGTAGCTATCCGCCTGAGGTATAGCACCTTTCATACAAGAAATGCAGCTTAAAGTGCTTTACTTATGTTATAGATAAAAATTTGAACATGTTCGAAAAGATAAAAAAATTGTTCATCGAATGTAAATCATTTCAGGGTAGAGATTTTAAGTAACATAAGAACCTATTCAAATTGAATTGAAAAGAAAAGTAAATGAAATATAAAAGAATATAATTAAATTAAAAATTCATTAAAGAAACAAAGAAAGTGATGAAAATTATACAAACACATGATTGCATTTATATATTATTGGATGACACAAATGCAAAGTAATACCATGATTATATAAATGTCAACTTAAAGGTAATGACAATAATTTAAAGCAATACAATGACACACTTTCAAAGTAATAATATTAATAAACGTTATCTGTATAGCACCTTTCATGCAAAAAATGCAGCTCAAAGTGCTTTACATATATTATAGATACAAATATATACATGTTAATAAAGATAAAACCACATTATCTTCAAAGCCCTGGATTATTGTGAAATGACAAAAGTTCAAGTTAATACCGCCAGCAGATGTCAAAACTTCAAAGTAATAGTTTCATGGTAATAGGACAAAACTTTAAAGCAATTCAATTATTGTAAAATGACACAACATCAAAGTAATACAAAGACAAAACTATAAAGGAAAACAATTTGCCAGAAATGCAAAGGTTTAAAGTAATACAATTACACAATCTCAGAGTGATAAAATGACAAAACTGTAAAGCAATACAATTACACAATCTCAGAGTGATAAAATGACAAAACTGTAAAGCAATACAATTACACAATCTCAGAGTGATAAAATGACAAAACTGTTAAGCAATACAATTACCGTTGGTTATAACGTCTTCAAATGAATAAAATTATTGTTTGATGACACAATTCCAATACAGTTTTTATTGGATGACACGAATGCAAAGTAATACCATGATTATAAAAATGTCAACTTAAAGGTAATGACAATAATTCTAAGCAATACAATGACACACT
Source organism: Paralichthys olivaceus (assembly GCF_024713975.1). Lineage (NCBI taxonomy): Eukaryota > Metazoa > Chordata > Actinopteri > Pleuronectiformes > Paralichthyidae > Paralichthys > Paralichthys olivaceus. The sequence goes on along the minus strand of NC_091104.1, from coordinate 25,699,929 downwards.
TTCAAAGTAATAATATTAATAAACGTTATCTGTATAGCACCTTTCATGCAAAAAATGCAGCTCAAAGTGCTTTACATATATTATAGATACAAATATATACATGTTAATAAAGATTTTTAAAAAAATTATAAAATAAAACTATGTTGAAATGTAAGTCATATAATGGAACAGACTTTAAGTAACATAAGAATATATAAAAAATTACATTGAAAAGAAAAGGAAATAAAATAGAAAATAATCCAATTAAATGAAAAATTTATCAAAACAAAAAAGAAAGGGAGTTATGAAAATTATAAAAGCGCACAAGTGTGGCTAAGTGCAAGATCTAATTAAAGGAGAACTTTTTTTTTTTCAACCTGTTCCTTATTTCCAGCATATGGTATGTAGATCTGTACTCACCCATAAAGGTTTGGAGTAACTTGGAGTCCTATGGACGCTTTCAGATCCACACGCGATCGGCGTATATACAATGCAAGTTATTAGGGCATCCACAATACAGCCTCTAAATAACGCATTATCTTCCGCGAAACTCTTTATTTACTATGAATCGCCAGCACTAGTCCCCTTTGAGTCCAAGTTGCTTTGTTTACATCCCGGGCTTTCACTGGGGTGACGTCACCGAGGCGCGCAGCCGCAGTACAGGTGACGATCAGCTGTGTTTGTTTACACGGATTTGCAGCTGCTAGTTTTGCGCAACATGGCAGAATACTTATCAGGTGCTTTACAGTAAAGTATTTTTTTAAAGCAGCTGTGTCCTTGTGCTCGGGCGTATTCACCCGGTTAAAGGCTATCTAACTTCAGTGGGCTAACGAGCAGCCTCGAAGCTAGCATTGGGTTAGCGAACCGAGAGCGAGTTGTCTTCCTGTTTAATCAATAAACCAGATGTAAAAATAAATGTATATTGTTTTCTTTTAAAGACATTTGCTGAACTAGCTTCCCTGATATTTGGTGGCAGTCTAAATAAAAAAGTAACTGTTTTTTTGTCCAATGACATCTTCAAAGCCCTGGATTATTGTGAAATGACAAAAGTTCAAGTTAATACCGCCAGCAGATGTCAAAACTTCAAAGTAATAGTTTCATGGTAATAGGCCAAAACTTTAAAGCAATTCAATTATTGTAAAATGACACAACATCAAAGTAATACAAAGACAAAACTATAAAGGAAAACAATTTGCCAGAAATGCAAAAGCTTAAAGTAATACAATTACACAATCTCAGAGTGATAAAATGACAAAACTGTAAAGCAATACAATTACACAATCTCAGAGTGATAAAATGACAAAACTGTAAAGCAATACAATTACCGTTTGTTATAACGTCTTCAAATGAATAAAATTATTGTTTGATGACACAATTCCAATACAGTTTTTATTGGATGACACGAATGCAAAGTAATACCATGATTATAAAAATGTCAACTTAAAGGTAATGACAATAATTCTAAGCAATACAATGACACACTTTCAAAGTAATAATATTAATAAACGTTATCTGTATAGCACCTTTCATGCAAAAAATGCAGCTCAAAGTGCTTTACATATATTATAGATACAAATATATACATGTTAATAAAGATAAAACCACATTATCTTCAAAGCCCTGGATTATTGTGAAATGACAAAAGTTCAAGTTAATACCGCCAGCAGATGTCAAAACTTCAAAGTAATAGTTTCATGGTAATAGGACAAAACTTTAAAGCAATTCAATTATTGTAAAATGACACAACATCAAAGTAATACAAAGACAAAACTATAAAGGAAAACAATTTGCCAGAAATGCAAAAGTTTAAAGTAATACAATTACACAATCTCAGAGTGATAAAATGACAAAACTGTAAAGCAATACAATTACACAATCTCAGAGTGATAAAATGACAAAACTGTAAAGCAATACAATTACACAGTCTCAGAGTGATAAAATGACAAAACTGTTAAGCAATACAATTACCGTTGGTTATAACGTCTTCAAATGAATAAAATTATTGTTTGATGACACAATTCCAATACAGTTTTTATTGGATGACACGAATGCAAAGTAATACCATGATTATAAAAATGTCAACTTAAAGGTAATGACAATAATTCTAAGCAATACAATGACACACTTTCAAAGTAATAATATTAATAAACGTTATCTGTATAGCACCTTTCATGCAAAAAATGCAGCTCAAAGTGCTTTACATATATTATAGATACAAATATATACATGTTAATAAAGATTAAAAAAAAAATTATAAAATAAAACTATGTTGAAATGTAAGTCATATAATGGAACAGACTTTAAGTAACATAAGAATATATAAAAAATTACATTGAAAAGAAAAGGAAATAAAATAGAAAATAATCCAATTAAATGAAAAATGTATCAAAACAAAAAAGAAAGGGAGTTATCAAAATTATAAAAGCGCACAAGTGTGGCTAAGTGCAAGATCTAAATAAAGGAGAAGTTTTTTTTTTTCAACCTGTTCCTTATTTCCAGCATATGGTATGTAGATCTGTACTCACCCATAAAGGTTTGGAGTAACTTGGAGTCCTATGGACGCTTTTAGATCCACACGCGATCGGCGTATATACAATGCAAGTTATTAGGGCATCCACAATACAGCCTCTAAATAACGCATTATCTTCCGCGAAACTCTTTATTTACTATGAAACGCCAGCACTAGTCCCCTTTGAGTCCAAGTTGCTTTGTTTACATCCCGGGCTTTCACTGGGGTGACGTCACCGAGGCGCGCAGCCGCAGTACAGGTGACGATCAGCTGTGTTTGTTTACACGGATTTGCAGCTGCTAGTTTTGCGCAACATGGCAGAATACTTATCAGGTGCTTTACAGTAAAGTATTTTTTTAAAGCAGCTGTGTCCTTGTGCTCGGGCGTTTTCACCCGGTTAAAGGCTATCTAACTTCAGTGGGCTAACAAGCAGCCTCGAAGCTAGCATTGGGTTAGCGAACCGAGAGCGAGTTGTCTTCCTGTTTAATCAATAAACCAGATGTAAAAATAAATGTATATTGTTTTCTTTTAAAGACATTTGCTGAACTAGCTTCCCTGATATTTAGTGGCAGTCTAAATAAAAAAGTAACTGTTTTTTTGTCCAATGACATCTTCAAAGCCCTGGATTATTGTGAAATGACAAAAGTTCAAGTTAATACCGCCAGCAGATGTCAAAACTTCAAAGTAATAGTTTCATGGTAATAGGCCAAAACTTTAAAGCAATTCAATTATTGTAAAATGACACAACATCAAAGTAATACAAAGACAAAACTATAAAGGAAAACAATTTGCCAGAAATGCAAAAGCTTAAAGTAATACAATTACACAATCTCAGAGTGATAAAATGACAAAACTGTAAAGCAATACAATTACACAATCTCAGAGTGATAAAATGACAAAACTGTAAAACAATACAATTACACAATCTCAGAGTGATAAAATGACAAAACTGTAAAGCAATACAATTACCATTGGTTATAACGTCTTCAAATGAATAAAATTATTGTTTGATGACACAATTCCAATACAGTTTTTATTGGATGACACAAATGCAAAGTAATACCATGATTATAAAAATGTCAACTTAAAGGTAATGACAATAATTCTAAGCAATACAATGACACACTTTCAAAGTAATAATATTAATAAACGTTATCTGTATAGCACCTTTCATGCAAAAAATGCAGCTCAAAGTGCTTTACATATATTATACATACAAATATATACATGTTAATAAAGATTTTAAAAAAAATTATAAAATAAAACTATGTTGAAATGTAAGTCATATAATGGAACAGACTTTAAGTAACATAAGAACATATAAAAAATTACATTGAAAAGAAAAGGAAATAAAATAGAAAATAATCCAATTAAATGAAAAATTTATCAAAACAAAAAAGAAAGGGAGTTATGAAAATTATAAAAGCGCACATGTGTGGCTAAGTGCAAGATCTAATTAAAGGCTGACGTAAAAATAAATGTATATTGTTTTCTTTTAAAGACATTTGCTGAACTAGATTCCCTGATATTTAGTGGCAGTCTAAATAAAAAAGTAACAGTTTTTTTGTCCAATGACATTTTCAAAACCCTGGATTATTGTGAAATGACAAAACATCGAGTTAATACAGCCAGCAGATGTCAAAACTTCAAAGAAATAGTTTAATTGAAACAGGAAAAAACTTTAAAGCAATTTAATTAATGTAAAATGACACAACATCACAGTAATACAAAGACAAAACTTTAAAGGAAAACAATATGTCAGAAATGCACAACTTTGAAGTAATACAATTACACAATCTCAGAGTGATAAAATGACAAAACTGTAAAGCAATACAATTACAGTTTGTTATATCATCTTCAAATGAATAGAATTATTGTCCGATGACACAATTCCAATACAGTTTTTATTGGATGAAACAAATGCAAAGTAATACCATGATTATAAAAATGACAACTTAAAAGTAATGACAATAATTCAAAGCAATACAATGACACACTTTCAAAGTAATAATATTAATAAACGTTATCTGTATAGCACCTTTCATGCAAAAAATGCAGCTCAAAGTGCATTACATATATTATAGATACAAAATATATACATGTTAAAGATAAAAAAATTGTTTATAAAATAAAACTATGTTGAAATATAAGTCATATAATTGAACAGTCTTTAAGTAACATAAGAACATTTAAAAAATTACATTAAAAAGAAAAAAGGAAATAAAATAGAAAATAATCCAATTAAATGAAAAATTTATCAAAACAAAAAAGAAAGGGAGTTATGAAAATTGTACAAGCGCACAGGTGTGGCTAAGTGCAAGATCTAATTAAAGGAGAAGTTTTTTTTTTTCAACCTGTTCCTTATGTCCAGCATATGGTATGTAGATCTGTACTCACCCATAAAGGTTTGGAGTAACTTGGAGTCCTTTGGACGCTTTTAGATCCACACGCGATCGGCGTATATACAATGCAAGTTATTAGGGCATCCACAATACAGCCTCTAAATAACGCATTATCTTCCGCGAAACTCTTTATTTACTATGAATCGCCAGCACTAGTCCCCTTTGAGTCCAAGTTGCTTTGTTTACACCCCGGGCTTTCACTGGGGTGACGTCACCGAGGCGTGCAGCCGCAGTACAGGTGACGATCAGCTGTGTTTGTTTACACGGATTTGCAGCTGCTAGTTTTGCGCAACATGGCAGAATACTTATCAGGTGCTTTACAGTAAAGTATTTTTTTAAAGCAGCTGTGTCCTGGTGCTCGGGCGTATTCACCCGGTTAAAGGCTATCTAACTTCAGTGGGCTAACGAGCAGCCTCGAAGCTAGCATTGGGTTAGCGAACCGAGAGCGAGTTGTCTTCCTGTTTAATCAATAAACCAGATGTAAAAATAAATGTATATTGTTTTCTTTTAAAGACATTTGCTGAACTAGCTTCCCTGATATTTAGTGGCAGTCTAAATAAAAAAGTCACAGTTTTTTTGTCCAATGACATCTTCAAAGCCCTGGATTATTGTGAAATGACAAAAGTTCAGGTTAATACCGCCAGCAGATGTCAAAACTTCAAAGTAATAGTTTCATGGTAATAGGCCAAAACTTTAAAGCAATTCAATTATTGTAAAATGACACAACATCAAAGTAATACAAAGACAAAACTATAAAGGAAAACAATTTGCCAGAAATGCAAAAGTTTAAAGTAATACAATTACACAATCTCAGAGTGATAAAATGACAAAACTGTAAAGCAATACAATTACACAATCTCAGAGTGATAAAATGACAAAACTGTAAAGCAATACAATAACCGTTTGTTATAACATCTTCAAATTTATAAAATTATTGTTCGATGACACAATTCCAATAGAGTTTTTATTGGATGACACGAATGCAAAGTAATACCATGATTATAAAAATGTCAACTTAAAAGTAATGACAATAATTCTAAGCAATACAATGACACACTTTCAAAGTAATAATATTAATAAACGTTATCTGTATAGCACCTTTCATGCAAAAAATGCAGCTCAAAGTGCTTTACATATATTATAGATACAAATATATACATGTTAATAAAGATAAAAAAATGTTTCTAAAATAAAACTATGTTGAAATGTAAGTCATATAATGGAACAGACCATAAGTGACATTACAAACATTTCAAATTACATTGAAAAGAAAAGGAAATAAAATAGAAAATAATCCAATTAAATGAAAAATTTATCAAAACAAAAAAGAAAGGGAGTTATGAAAATTATACAAGCACACAAGTGTGGCTAAGTACAAGATCTAATTAAAGGCTGACGTAAAAATAAATGTATATTGTTTTCTTTTAAAGACATTTGCTGAGCTAGCTTCCCTGATATTTAGTGGCAGTCTAAATAAAAAAGTAAAAGTTTTTTTGTCCAGTGACATCTTCAAAGCCCTGGATTATTGTAAATGACAAAACTTCAATTTAATACAGCCAGCAGATGTCAAAACTTCAAAGTAACAGTTTCATTGTAACAGGACAAAACTTTAAAGCAAATTAATTATTGTAAAATGACACAACATCAAAGTAATACAAAGACAAGACTCAAAGTGCTTTACTTATATTATAGATACAAATATGTACATGTTAATAAACATAAAAGCTGCAAACAACGTCTCGGCAGTAGGATGACTTTTTTTTTTTCCCTCCGCCCTTTCAACTCCAAGCACATTTTTTTGTTTTTCTCTGTGCTAGAAGAGGAGCAAAGGATGAGGAAGTTGCCAGCAGCTGCAAACAATGTCTCGGCAGCAGGAAAATTACAGCTTTTTTTCCAACTCCGAGCACATTTTTGTCAGGTAAGTACCAGGTGAGTACGAAGCAAAAAATGTGAGGAAAGGATGAGGAAGCTGCCACATTTTTGTTTTCCTCTGTGCTAGAAGAGGAGGAAAGGACGAAGTGACTGCAACAGCAGCGACAGGTGAGTACGAAGCAAGAAGAAGAAGAGGGGGAGAGCCCGAAACGGCTGCAAACAACGTCTCCGCTGCCTTGAATCCCCCCCCTCTGAGGAAGAGGAAGAGGAAGAGAAAGGGAAAAGAGAACGGTGAGAAGAAGAGAAAAGAAGAGTGGAAAAAGAAAAACATACTAATATTTCCTACCACCTCTGCTACCCCTTCTACCTTCTACCTTCCACCGCCACTCTGTCATCTCACGGCAAGACCACAGTCTACAACCTCCTACGACAGCTTTTTTCCAGCCCGCCGTGCGAAGAAGAAGGAGAAGAAAACGAAGATGAAGAAGAAAAAGAAGGAGAAAGCAAAAAAGGAGCCTCCCATAAAGAAACAACGGCAGTGCCAGCAGCAGCAGCTGCAGGACGAGAAGAGGAAGCAAGAGGCTACGGCAACGGCAGCAGGAGGAGCAGAGGAATTGGGAGCGACAGCGAGAGGACAGGGGGATGAGACAGCTGCGAGAGGAGGAGAGTGCCTCGCTACGGCGAGAGCAGAGGAGGAGAGCGCCTTGCTACAGCGAAGGAAAAAAGAGGAGAGGTATCATGAGCGAGAGGAGGGGAGCTCTACGCGACGGCTAGAGCGAGAGGACAGGAGGATGAGGCAGCTGTGACGGCAGCGGGAGAAGAGCAATCTGGAGGAGCGAGAGGGGCGAGAGGAGGATGAGGAACAGGAGAACACTGGTCAGCCGGCAGCAGCAAAATTGTCTCCGCCGCCTCCGAGGCGTTTCGCTGCCATAAAAGTCCTAGAGGAGATCTGGACCGGCTGCACGATGAGCGAGAGATGAGTACGAAGCATGAAGAAGAGGAGGAGGAGGATGAGGAGATCACGAAGAGGCCAGTAGTCCAAAACGCTACCAAAAATTAGATTAAGAGGAGGGAGAAGAGGAGGATAGGAGAAGCCAAAAGCTGTACGAAATGAGTACTAAGCAAGAAGAAGAGGAGGAGGAGGACAGCACGAAGCGGTCAACAGCCGCAAACATCTCCACCGTGAGGCATTTTGCTGCCAAAAAGGTCCTAGAAGACATCGGGTTCAGCGAACCTCAGAGGAAGAGGAGGTTGTAGAAGAAGAAGAAGAAGAATACACCCCATCAGAGCAGGAAAATGTAACAACATCATCCTCAGAAGAAGAAGAAGAAGCAGAAGAACTAGAAGAGGGAGGAGGAGGACGAGGAGGAATCCCTCTTGTTGCACGAGAGACGTTCCTGTCGAGAAATGGGAAAATAATTTGGTCCTCTGCACCGTACGAAACGAGGCCCTCGCAGCAGCAGCAGCAGCAGCAGCAGCAGCAGCAGCCCTGGCCGCCGGGACCCACAGCCTACGCGGTTTCCAATGCCCGAGACATCGTCTCGACATTCAACCTCTTCCTCACGCCAGAAATAGACAAAATCATCCCTGAGGAGACAAATCCGCCACCGCCAGCCTGTGGGACGCGGAGAGCGGACGGGTGATTTTTCACGCCACGATGTCACTCAAAGTCTTTCACGTTAACTCAAAGTTGGTGCGGTTCGACGACCATGAGACGAGAGCGGGGAGGCGCCTCAGACAAACTGGCAGCTGTGAGAAAGGTGTGGGATGTGTGGATGGAGCGGCTGCCGGCCCTCTACAACCCCGGGCCTCGCGTCACGGTGGATGAGCAATTGGTTCCCTTCAGAGATGATAACACAAACAATAAAATCAATAATAAAAAAGATTTTTATGTTTTTATTTTTTTTTTTTTACAAAGGTTTTAAAATAAAATACTTTTTCTTTGTTGTCCTTTGTCTTTTCTTTTGGTAGTGATGGGATGAAACACACACACACACACACACATTCAAGGAAGTTCCAGAACCTTCTGGCTTGGTACTTGGCAGCACGCCAGGTTTTATGTTGGGACTGAGAAAAAGATTCACGTGGTGGTGGTGGAGCAATAAAATAGACACAGGTTCTGTAATGTAATTCTCCCTCTCTCTTCCTCTCTCCCCTCTTTCTCCCCTCTTTCTCTCACAGACACACGTGTGTCTGATCCACCAACACCCAAGGTCGATGTCCCTTTCGACAGTATATGCCGAGCAAGCCTGCCAAGTACGGGATCAAGTCTTGGGTGGCCTGCGATGCCAGATCAAGCTACGCTTGGAAAATGCAGGTTTACACGGGGAAGCCTGCCGCAGTCACTGCCGCCACCGCCATCGCTGCTGCTGCCGTCGCCGGTGACGCCGGAGGAGAAAGTGGTAAGGGAAAGGGAAGAGGAAAACGAAAGGGAAAGGGAAAGGGAAAAGGAAAAGTCTCGGAGATGAGTAAGGCAGCGCGCGTGGTGCTCGACGTGACGGAGGGCCTGACGGGTTGCAACGTCACCTGCGACAATTTCTTCACTTCCCACGAACTCGCACAGCGGCTCCTCCACGAGAGGAACAACACCCTGCTCGGCACGATCAGAAAGAACAAACCCGAGCTACCGGCCGCCCTGCTCGCGCTCCAAGGGAGATGAGTCCTCTCCTCCGAGTTCGCCTTCACGCCCGACAGGCACTGGTGTCATACCTGCCCAAGAAAAACAAGAACGTGCTGCTGCTCAGCACGCTCCACGCGCGGGCCACAAACATCCACGAGCAGCACGCAGACAAGAAGCCCGCCATCATCCTGGACTACAACTCCAACAAAGGCGGTGTGGACAACCTGGACAAAGTCGTCTGCACCTACAGCTGCAGGAGGATGACCGCGAGCTGACCCCTTGTCGTCTTCCACAACATTCTCGACGTGTCCTCCTACAACGCCTTCGTGATATGGAGAGAGCTCAACCCCGGCTGGTTGCCCTGCAGGTGCAACAAGAGGAGGGTGTTTCTCGAGCAGCTGGGCAAGGCGCTCATCACTCCGCTCATCGAACGGAGGGAGGGCTCACCTGCCGTGTACCGAATCGGCCACGGCGGTCGTGAAAACGTTTGGCTGGCGGCGGCGGTGGCGGCCAGAGTCAGCGGGGGAGTCGCTTCTTCTTCTTCTTCTCCTTCTTCTTCTTCTTTATGCCGTCCTCCGTCGACCTCCCCGCTGGAGCCTCCCGCTTCCACTGCCCCTGTCAGACCCATCCCTGCGAGTAAGAGGAAGAGGTGTCAGGTCTGTCCCTCCAAGAAGGACTGTAAAACGTACAACGTCTGCCGTTGCTGCGAGAAACACATATGCAGAGGCTGCGCGCTCCTGTACTGCCCCGTGTATGCCGACTCCAACTCCAACGCCATCTCCAACTCCAACTCCTGCTCGGACTGTGGGACACTTTGACCCGGTGCGAAGACACTGGGTGTATAGGGAATACGAAGGGCAACGGGAGGGTTAACAATATCTTGTGTTTTTTTGAGATTGGGTGGTTTCACCATTTCCGAAGGTCGTAGAAGCTCGGAGATCCTAATGGATCGGGCATAGCCACGTTGGTCGAGATGGAACCAACATCCAAGTCTCTATGACCTTCAGAAAAAAAGTTATTGAAGAATATCTTGATCTCCAATGGGTATTCATCCCTAGCCCTAACCCTAATCACAACCCTAACCCTAACCCTTCCAAAGGTCATAGAAGCTCGGGGGTGGTACCAATGGATCGGGCATACCCACATTAGTGTAGCTGGAACCAACTTCCAAGTCTCCAAGACCTTCAGAAAAAAAGCTATTGAAGAATATCTTGATCTCCAATGGGTTTTCATCCCTAACCCTAATCACAACCCTAACCCTAATTAGGAGTTGGTACTGGTAAAGTACCTATGAAATGGATTTGCTACATTTTTTTTTCGATTACATATTTGGAATCCTGGGATTTTTCTGAACATTTCGTTCTTGGCGGCGTCTTTCTACGACGCTCTCGTAAGAAGCTGAAATGCTTGCAGTACTTGAGGACTTATAAACGGGGTGCTGGACTTGTCGGTTTACACCCGTAAAACGGGACCCCACATCTCATTATGAGCCTCTCAATCCCTAACCCATCATTTTTATTCTGACGAATCACAGGCAAGCCCAACTTTTCTGTATAAGACCATTACATCTGTATGTGACCCTAAATTTCCTACCATGACTGTATGAAATACTTTATTCATCCCAAACTGGGAAATTTCTTTGCAGTAGCAGCATTTACACCTGAGACGATGAAATAAACGTAGAACACTACCAACCTAGATAAATTAAAGCACCTACTATTGAGTAGTAGTATAAATAAAAATATATAAAATTCAACCTTTAAAATAGTAATTTCAAAATAACATTTATATATACAACAAAATGTGCAGTTGTGCAGTAATAAAGTGTACCAATAGCAGTATATGAACAGATGTACAAATAAGCAGTGTTGTGTTAAACAGATGCGTAAAAATATATCTAAAGTGCATATAGAGAAATAATGACAAATGATTACAGCTTTTATTATACAGTGTGATGGCATTTGGCAGGAATGATTTCCTGTAATTGCCCTTCGACAGCGGAGCTGAAGCAGCTTGTGTGAGAAGGTGCTCCGCTGTCTGACCACTGTGTGATGGAGAGGGTGCTGTTTATTATCCATAATGGACAACAGCTTATTCAGTGTCCTCCTCTCCACCACAGTCTCAAAAGACTCCAACCTGAGACCAAGTGCAGATCCAGCTTTCTTAATGATTTTGTCCAGTCTGTTAGTGTCGCTGGCTTTGATGCTGCTGCCCCAACACACAGCAGCAAACAAAATGGCGCCGGCAACAACACTCTGATAGAATATCTCCAACATCTTGCTGCACATGTTGAAGGATCTCCGCTTCCTCAGGGAATAGAGGAAATATAGATGTATATGTAAATATCAATGTAGATGTTGGGTCATACCTAACATCTCAGTATAACACCCAACATCTCAGTATAGTAATTGCGTGTTACCCAACATCTCCATATGGACCCTATTTATGAGTGTAAGGGGCTTGTATGTAGATCACACCCAACATCTCAGTATATTAAGGCTTGAAACACCCAACATCTACACGTAAGATACTTTAATGTATAAAACACTGATTTGAGCTCCGGCCAATTCAAACAAATATGGGTGTATTGACTTGCTGTCACTTTTGCTGTAAAGCTGAGGTATACCTGAACACTAGGATCCATGATATGTCACCTAAATTTGACCCTAAATTTCAGAAGGTCGTTGAACTTCTCAGTATATTAAGGCTGCAGCACCCAGCATCTATCCTTAAGATCCTATAATGTCAGAAACATTGATTTCAGCTCCAAATGGCATAAACTTGAACAGAAGACTCACAGGGACCCAACTATTCAAAATACTGAAGCACAACCTCAAGAAGATTCTGATTGTCCTCAACAATGTGGCATTTGGGTGTCCTCCTCCCCCTTTGTAACTCAGTCCTTTATATTAACAAGACACAAATTCAAAATATCTCAATTTTATGTGAATATTTAATATAGAACTATATCAGACCTCACAAACATTCTGCTGTTCATAAACAATGTTGGATGTCCTAGTCCTCCTTTGTAACTCAGTCTTTCTTCTTTTTTGGCTGTAACACAAAGGTGAAACTTGCATCAAGGATGAAGACATCAATCTCCTCAACATCCTTCTTCATGGACTTTTGCTTGAAAAGACATATCATGGAATTTCAATTCAATTCAATTCAATTTTATTTATATAGCGCCAATTCATAATTTACATTATCTCAAGGCACTTTACATTTAAAGGTCAAGACCTTAAAACAATATTAACATAGAGAAACCCAACAGTTCCCACAATGAGCAAGCACAGGCGACTGTGGAGAGGAAAAACTCCCTCATTAACAGGGAGAAACCTCTGGCAGAACCAGGCTCAATGTGGGCGGTCATCTGCCTCGACCGGTTGGGGTGAGGAAAGAAAAGTAAGGGGGGAGGAAAGGAGAGATGGGTGGAAAGCGGGGGAGAGAAGAGAGATGAGGTGGAGAGAGAGAGACCGGTAACAATTTGGCACCATCAAAATCAAGGCCAACCATAACAATAACAATGTATAGATCTACAACATGACTAGATATATTAATGAATTGCTGAGTTCTTGTAATAAATGCAGACAATGGTGATGGTGGTCGTTGTGGTCCTGTAGTCCCGGTGCCGGAGTTATCTGAAACGAGATAGAGAGAAGAGCCAGAGGGACTATGGGAGGACAAAGTGACACTTTGACATGATGACATGTTAAAACTAATAAATAAATAAATAAATGAGTGTGGGGGGGCAGAGAGACAGAGAGACAGAGGGAAGTGAAGAAGTGCTCAGTGCATGATGGGCGTTCCCCCAGCAGTCTAAACCTATAGCAGCACAACTAAGGGATGGTTCAGGACTCACCTGATCCAGCCCTAACTATAGGCTTTATCAAAAAGGAACGTTTTTAGTTTTACTTTAAATGCTGAGACAGTGTCTGCCTCCCGAACCCAGAGTGGGAGCTGGTTCCACAGGAGAGGAGCCTGATAGCTAAATGTTCTACCTCCTGCTCTACTCTTACAGACTCTTGGAACCACTAGAGAGCCTGTGTTTTGGGAACGAAGTGATCTACTTGGATAATAAGGTGTTATCAGCTCTTTGATATATGAGGGGGCGTGATTGTTGAGGGCTTTAAAAGTGAGGAGCAGGATCTTAAATTCTATTCTAAATTTTACCGGGAGCCAATGTAAGGAAGCTAAGACAGGAGTGATATGATCTCTCCTTCTAGTTCCTGTCAGCACTCGTGCTGCAGCATTTTGGACCAACTGGAGACTTTTAACAGTCTTCATGGAGCATCCTGCTAATAGAGAGTTACAGTAATCTAATCTAGATGTTACAAACGCGTGGACTAGTTTTTCAGCATCCTGCTTAGACAGGATGTTTCTAATTTTGTTAATATTGCGCAGATGGAAGAAAGCCGTCCTAGACACTAGTTTAATATGGGCGTCAAATGACATGTCTTGGTCGAACAACACTCCAAGGTTCCTCACAGTGGAGCTGGAAGCCAGACTGACACCATCCAAAGTGACTATCTGGTCAGATAGTGTTTCTCTGAGATGTTTAGGGCCAATTACAACAACCTCAGTTTTGTCTGAGTTTAAAAGTAGAAAGTTTTGGGTCATCCACGCCTTGATATCTTTGAGACATTCCTGAAGTTGAACTAGGCGATTAGATTCATCATGCTTCATGGAAATATACAATTGGGTGTCGTCTGCATAGCAGTGGAATTGTATGTGGTGCTGTCTGATAATGTTGCCTAAGGGGAGCATATATAGGGTGAAGAGTATTGGTCCAAGGACAGAACCTTGTGGAACTCCATGATTAACTTGCATGTGCATGGAGGAGTCATTGTTAACATTAACAAATTGGAATCTATCTGATAAATATGATTTAAACCAGTGTAGTGCTGTTCCTTTAATTCCTATATGTTGTTCTAATCTCTGTAGCAGAATCTTATGATCTATTGTGTCGAAGGCTGCACTAAGGTCCAACAAGACGAGGACAGAGACAAGTCCATCATCTGATGCCATAAGAAGGTCATTAGTGACTTTCAATAGTGCTGTTTCTGTGCTGTGATAGGTTCTAAATCCTGACTGAAATTTTTCCAATAAACCGTTACTATCTAAGTAACCACACAGCTGGTTAGCAACGGCTTTTTCTAGGATTTGGGAAATGAAGGGCAGGTTGGATATGGGTCTATAATTAGCTAAAACCTCTGGATCAAGCGTAGGCTTTTTAAGCAGAGGTTTAATAACGGCTACCTTAAAAGCCTGTGGTACGTAGCCGGTTAGCAAAGACATATTAATCTGATTTAAAATGGAACTGTCAATTAGGGGGAGCACTTCTTTAAAAAGTCTAGTTGGAACAGAGTCCAGCTGACAAGTAGTTGGTTTGGATGATGAAACTAACGAGGTCAGTTCAGGAAGATCAATAGAGTAAAATTTGTTTAGACATAAATCTGGTGCTATGGTTTCAGGACCAGACAATGAATCCGTGTTATTCACTGGGAGGAGGTCGTTGATTTTATCCCTGATGATTGTAATTTTATTAGCGAAGAAGCTCATGAAGTCATTGCTTCTTAGATCTAGAGGAATAGATGGGTCAGTGGAGGTGTGACTTTCTGTCAGCCTGGCTACAGTGCTGAAGAGGAACCTGGGGTTGTTCCTATTTTCTTCTATTAGTAATGAGTAATACGAGGTTTGGGCATTTCTAAGTGCTTTTTTGTAATTTATAAGGCTATTCTTCCAGGCTAGGTGGAAGTCTTGGCGATTGGTGGAGCGCCACTTCCTTTCTAGCTTCCGCGATGTCTGTTTTAGAACGCGCGTTTGGGAATTATACCACGGAGCTAATCTCCTCTGACTTACTCTCTTCTTTTTTAATGGGGCGACAGCTTCAAGTGCTGTTTTTAGTGAGGCTGCAGTACTATTTACAAAGTTATCAACTAGTGTGGGAGTAAGGTTGTGACAATCTTCTTGTATTGTACTGACACATGGCTGAGAGGGAAGTGAGGAGGGGAGCAGTTCTTTAAATTTGTGAACAGTTTTGTCAGATAAACATCGACTGTAATAGACTTTCCGTCCAGAATTGACGTAATTAACAATTCTGAATTCAAATGTAAGTAAAAAATGGTCAGACAGAAGCGGGTTCTGTTGGAATATTGTTACATTTTCTATGTCAATGCCATATGTCAGGACAAGATCAAGAGTGTGATTCAGGCAGTGGGTCGGTTGATTCACATGTTGAGTGAAACCAATCGAGTCTATTATTGATTTAAATGCTGAACTAAAGCTGTCATTGGCAACATCTACATGAATATTGAAATCACCAGCTATAATGATTTGATCTGTTTTAAGGACTAGTTCTGATAAAAATTCAGAGAATTCAGATAGGAATTCAGAGTAAGGGGCGGGTGGACGATAAATGATGACTATATTAATTGGTTTATGTGACGTCAGGCTTGGGTGGACGAGGCTGGTTCTAAGATTTTCGAAAGAGTTATAACTCTCTTTTGGTCGGGGGTTGATAGATAGATCAGATTTAAAGATTGCTGCAACCCCTCCACCTCTGCCTGTGTTCCGAGGAATGTGAGTATTAGAGTGGGTTGGGGGCGTCGCTTCATTTAAACCTACATATTCTCCGTCTTGTAGCCAAGTTTCGGTTAAGCATAATAAATCTATTTGATGATCAGTAATGAGATCATTTATAAGTAAAGATTTTGAGTTTAGTGACCTGATATTTAATAAAGCGCATTTTATAGTTGTGTTTTCAGCTGATGTTTTGGCTGTGTTAATTTTGACTAAGTTTGAGTGTATCACCCCTCTCCTGTGTACTTTTGATTTAAAGAAATTAGGTGGTTGGGTGGCAGACACAGTTTCTATAGGACATTGTGATGGTGACTGTTTGAATAGAAGCGCAGAGAAGCGTGTAGGACTGCGACTCTGCCTCCTGGTCTCAACTCTGGATTGTCACGGTGTGGACTTTCTAACAAACGTCGTCATGTTTCTAGATATGAGAGCTGCTCCATCCCAAGTGGGATGAATACAGTCTCTCCTAATCAGACCAGGTTTCCCCCAAAAAGTTTTCCAATTGTTAACGAAGCCCACATTGTTATCTGGACACCACCTCGACAGCCAGCGGTGAAAGGATGACGTGCGGCTAAACGTGTCATCGCTGGAAACATTAGGCAGGGGTCCAGAGAAATTTGCACTGTGAATTTTGTATTAAAGTTCCTTACACAGAGAAAATGGGTAGTTTTCTCCTGCTCAAATGTCAGAATGGGTCAAGCTTTCATCAACACATTCAAAGCTTTCAGAATAATAACGGTACTTTTCACTGGTAATCCATGTCCTTATATGACAAAACATGAACCATGACTTCTGCATGATTTTAACTTATATGATGTAAGTGTGTCTGAGTTAGTGTGTAACCAATTCATGTACACAACATTAAAATCAGTTTACTACCTCTCATCCCTCCTTCACCACCGGCCCTCACACACATGGATCCAGTTGACTTCGTATACGATGGAGAAAACTGCTCGTTCAGACACATGATTTTTTTTAATTCAAGGGTTACATGGACAGACATTGGGTTTAAGCATAACTGTAATTCATGTACACTGCACTAAAGCTTGCTTACAAACACTCACCATTGCTTCACCACAGGCTGTCGCATCATGTTCATAGGATCCAATCTCTTCTGACTTTTCTTTCTGTGAGTGACATAGCTCCTAAAGATTAATCATGAGTTTTGTATAATTCAAGGGACACACAGACAGAAATTGTTTTTTTTACTCTTATGGCTCACGTTTTCACCGTCAGTGCATTTAAAGGGTTCAGGCTACCACACAATGAATTGTTTAACTAAATCACTGGTTCTGTTCCCCGACAACAACGGCACCAAAGATTTTCTACTTCTACATACTCTGCCACTTGATTAGTTAAATCAGCTTTCTTTAGCCAGTCAAGATCAAGCAGACAAGTGCTGGCTAAGAGAACGTACCTGACATAGTCACTGATTGTCGAAAAAGTATTTGTTTATTTGATTGTGCAGGAAAACAAAACATAAGTGATGCTTTAGGCAGTGAAGACCTGGATTCAGAACCACCACACTACATTGACCACACTGAGAGTAGTCTCACCTCGTCTTTCTCATGGTGCTCCCCATCAGGGTTGCAGACATCAATCTCTGACACATCCTTCTTCGTGGACTTGTGCTTGAAAAGACATATCATGGAATTTGCACTCTGAATTTTTTATTAAACTACTACTTAAACATAGTCTGCCACTTGATTAGGTACATCGGCTAAGCATTTACAGTTGTTTATAGTTGTGTTTCCTTAACAGCCTCAGATAAAACATGAGACAGAGAATTGCACTCAATGTAGTTTGCATACATATTTGAATATACTCACAGACAGAACATGATTAGAACCTTGGAGTTATGTTTGACCAGGACATTTCATTTGACCCACACATAAAACAAGTCTCTAGGACAGCTTTCTTCCACCTGCGCAATATTAACAAAATTAGAAACATTCTGTCTCAGAAGGATGCTGAAAAACGAGTCCACGCATTTTTTCCCTCTAGACTAGATTACTGTAATTCCTTATTATCACGATATCACAGGTTAATGAGGGAGTTTTTCCTCCACAGTCGCCAAAGTGCTGCTCATTGTGGGAACTCTTGGGTTTCTCTATATTTTGATTTTAAGGTCCTGACCTTCTATGTAAAGTGCCTTGAGATAATGTATATTTTGATTTAGCGCTATACAAATAAAATTGAATTGAATTGAATTAGATCAATTTAACTTGTTAAACATACCCACAAGGGTTTCAACCGTACAGAGATAGCTTCCGGAGTCATGCTGGGTTTTTTTTGCAGCTTTTACCCAAATACAAGTCACCTCCTATCCTGTCAACAAAGGCACTATGAGGCAACATCCTGTTTCCACTTGTCTCTGACCATCTGTAGGTGAGAGGGGGAGTACCTTGTGAGGATCTGCACCTCAGCCTCAGTTCTTGATGAGCCATAGCTTGACCGTCCATGTAACACACTGGCTTATTTGGCCTCTCCATTACTGTCAGGACCTGCCTGTATCTGTAAGCTTCAGGTCAATGATGCTTATTGAAGCATTGCCATATTGGGGCTCAGGCGATGTGAAGTGAAGCCTACCCTTTAAAGGATCATATAAATTATTATATAGCATGTCTCCAGTATAATGGATAATAAGCTTGTCATCTTCCATTCTATTTGGAGGCACAATGTTCCACTCTATCTCTGTAGGTTGGCAGTTCTCAGAAGCTACAGCAAACTCATAATTAAGGGTCACAGTTGAATCTATAGCAGCATCATAGTGCTTAATGTGTGAGATTATTTCAAGGGCAGGTGCTGGTCCTGTGGTGAAAAGGCATAATATTCCTATGATGACGAAGGCCATAGTCCAAGCTTCGTGGGGACATTTCTTGAGCTCAAGCGGGTTGGCAGGGGACTGCAGTGTGGCTGCAACATCAAGCTGACGTACTTGAATTTTTGGGGATGGGCTGCAGCTTCTGGCTCACTTTCTGGGTTGCACTGTAGAATAAAAGGGTTGGGTGAGGGTATAGTGCATAACAAAATGTTTAAAAAAATTTGCTCTGTTTAACCAGGTTGAAATAAGTGTGGGTTAATCAGCTTGAGGAAAAAAAAGCAGATACTCTAAGAAATGTTTATTACCTTGCAGTACCTTGTACATAAACAACGTTCACCTATTTGTCAAATTACACATTTACATATATTATTTTATAATTTTTTTTCCTTGTGTTAAATATAAATAGACCACTATACAGTAAGTTGGGTACATGCTTCCCATGACATTATTATACCAAAGTTGGGTACAAAACAGCACAATAAATTCCGTTGGAGTTTTTACAGTAGAGTACAGTAAAAGTTAGTGTCCGCTTATCATTATACAGAAAAAAATGGACAGTTTCAACTGTACAACTTTCAACTCCACCTCCTCCATGTCTGGCTCAAATGTTTCACACAAAATAACCCTTCAGCAAAAAAGAAACAGAAAGTAGTTGGGTACAATTAGCAACTTTATTTTTACCTAGAGATGAGCTGCTAGTCCGGTAAATTTGATGAAGGGCATCGAAGGAAGCAGGTAAATCCGCAAAAAAGGATCTTTAAACCATGTGACATGTGGGAAAGGAGCTTCACAGTGATTAACAGCAGCCAATCAGAGCAGACTTCTTAACCACATGTCACAGAGAGGAGTGGGATGGGGGAAGGTAAAGCAGAGTTTACTGCCATGATGGATAGAGGATATGAAGGCACTCAGGTAAAGTGCACGCACGCACGCGCCCGCATGTTTGGGATATTAATATGGTGTTGTTAGCAAAGTTGTAATTAACACCTATTAACAGTTCATCAATGCATTTTTAATATCTATGCACACAGTCTCATGTTAATAGTTTTGTTTTGATCAACTTGTGGTTTCCAATGCTTTCTATTTATTATTTATTTTTATGCAATTATGCTTTACACATTGGAACCTTTGAGTTATAATCACAGGTATTAGAATAACAATAATGAGATTTGCAGATTTTACTTCCAGTTGTGCAAAAAATGATTTTGTTAAGTAACTTTATTAAAATGTTTGTTTGTTTTTGTCACAGAAAGACTCCAAAATACAAATTTTCCTTATTTTAATTCAATAGTCTTGTGCTTTTGTGTCTAATACTGGCCTCCCAAAAATGTTTTTTTTTACATGTACAGGTGGTGTTTGTGGCTAGTGAGGAGCCACCGAGAGCAGAAGCACAGCAGCAGGCTGCTGCTGCATCTAAGTCTCAAAGGCGGCACAATGTCACAAATGGATATAAGTGTCCCATTTGTGGCCAAATATATGCTGATGTAGTCCAGCACCTAAGAGTCACTGAGGAGGTCATAAATAAAACCGAGTTGACTCTTCTAAGCAGATTAGCTCATAGAAAGTAAGTGTCTCGTTTCACTCTTAAGGAGGCTTAATCTATGTTTATATTTACTGACCATATATGTTTTTCTAATGACTGTATTTTATTAAATTGCTACACTTCTTATACACCAACTTTATATTTCTTCAAGCTAATCAACATTTGTTGACTGTTCTTACTTCTACAGCTTTACCGTAAATCTGGATTGTCCAGTCCGCTTCTGCAAGTCTAAGTTTATTAATTACTGAACAAGCACCTGAAAAAGGTCCACCATCTTGAGGTATGTATTAGAAGTTGTGTGGTCCCTGGGTGGTATTTGTGTCTTGGTGAGGCAACCCTGTATCTAAAGCACATAGCAGTTTCATACCTACAGCTCAGGAACAAGATTGGGTCGTGCAAAATATTACATTAAAAGGGATTTCCATGTAGAACCTGGATTTTTAGGTATGTTCTTGGTCTGATGACGTCTTCCAATTTCTATAGAAAAATACTGTGGTGCTTGGTGAAACCAGAGCTAAAACACATCACCATTGCGGGTTTATATGCACAGCTCTGGGTCACCCCATACATAAAAACTGGGGTTTTAGTGTATGGGTTGGTCTGGTGATTTGGGTAACTACAAATTTCCATAGAAGAAAACTGTGGTGCTTTGTGGCTGTTGTGCGGTCAGTGTGTGTCCATTGTGCAATCTGTATTGGTGAGGGTGTGGTCCCTGTGTGGTCCTTGGCTGAAGAAGATGAACATCACCACAAGTTAATGCAATTTCTTGGTCTATGATGCATGTGGGGTCCCAATTTTATTCCTTGTGAAGTCATTGTGTGGACAGAAGTGCTGGATCTATTTAGTGCTACTCATCCTTTAGACAACACTTTGTAGGCAAACTTAAAAATGTGCATGATGCTGAAAGTAAATACAATATTGACAATACTGGAACATATTTAGATAGACTAAATTGGTTCACTTAAAAAAGCAATCTTATACATTTTCAGAAACCTATGATTACACTTTACATCCAAAAGGCCAAGGATAGATACATTTCTAGGGAACTGGCACTCCTAAGGGCTTCAAAACCCACACCACCAATGGTATCACATCTTGATGAAGTGGATGATGCAGCCATTGAAGAGGGGATCTGGAGGGTGATTGAGACAGAGTCACAAGTTGCTTCTCCTGCAGCCTCCGCTGCCACTGTGTCCCCTTTTGCTACTTCTGTGCGTGGTTCTCCCACTGCCAGCAAGGCTCCCCTTGACCACGCCAGCCCAAACATGCGGGCTCCTTCTCCAACTGCCAGCGAGGTTCCCCGTGACCACGCCATCCCAAACATGTGGGCTCCTTCTCCCACTGCCAGCGAGGTTCCCCGTGACCACGCCATCCCAAACATGCGGGCTCCTTCTCCCACTGCCAGCGAGGCTCCCCGTGACCACGCCATTCCAAACATGCGGGCTCCTTCTCCCACTGCCAGCGAGGCTCCACGTGACCACGCCATACCAAACATGCAGACTACTTCTCCCTCTGTCAGCAGGGCTCCTTGTGACCATGCCAGCCCAGACATGCAGACTCCTTCTCCCTCTGCCAGCCAGGCTCCTGTTGACAACGCCACCCCAAACATGCAGCCTCCTTGTCCATCCACCAGCATGGCTCCCTGTGACACAACAGTGGTATCCCCTGATGTGCAAACCCCAGCCAGAAGACCTTACCGCTCGGCTATGATAAGAAGAGGACGTCTTGTCCCGAGGACACCTGCACCTGGGTGCACAAACTGTCAGGTTCTGATGGCTGAACTGCGGGTGGTGAAGCAGCTGCTGGAGGTACAAATTCAGAAGAATGACGAGCTCAAGCAACTACATTCCTCAACAAAGCATAAAAAGGTGAGTATATTGCTATTCCTCTGATGGAGTATGTCAGTGTGAAAAATTCTGTCAGTTACTTTTGATAAACAAATCTGCTTCATTGACCTTTTTGTTACAGGCAGTCAAATTTAGCCGGCGTAAACCTTTTCCATCCAGCAAAGCCCCTCGTTATGGTAAATATAACACTCCTATTAAAGTTACTAGTATTAAATAGAGTAAATCTTGTTTTATGCATGCCTGTCCATCCTGGGAGAGGGATCCCTACTCTGTTGCTTTCCATGAGGCGTCTTCTGCTTTTCGGTCTTTCCTTATCCATGTGAGAGGGGATATTTTATCAATGTGCAGATTGGAAAGTCCTCTGAGGCAACGGATTTAAGAATATAGGCAATGCAAATATATTTGATTTTGATTTATGTTCTTGTCTTTTCAGTACAACTGGTTTAAGAGTTTAAGGAACATACAGAAGGTGTGAACCCTTCCAGAAAAACTCAAGAAAATGCGAAGCAGTGAGCAACTCATGCTATCCATTTTCTGGAGTACATGGCAGACTCAGCAATTCCAAACATCGACCTTCTGTTCCTAGAGAAACATGGTAGAGTCCGTGGGTAAGTACTACATTTTAAGGATCATCATGTAAAGTATATTAAAATATATCAGAGTAATAGACATGACCCAATTTGTGTTTTTGATCCACAAGTTTTGTAGCGCACCTCCAAGAAAAAGGGTTCAAACCAACAACCCAGAGAGATTATCTGATGGACACTGTGGTATTCATGAAATATGTTTCAAACATGTCACCACCGTCTGTCAGACTTGGAAAGAAAGCCTCTTGGTTGAAATAAAGGCACGCATAAGAGATATCGGCCGGGACGTAGTTGGGCACCAGCTCAGCGTGCGCCGATCTAAGTCTGGTAAGTTTTAGATGCAGACCTCCACCTCCATTTATTAATATGACATCAGTAAAGGTTGGAAAAATGCATGATAGATTGTTTTTTTCAGATCGACTTGTCAAAGGAAAAAGACACAACCAGTTCATAGAAGAGGCTCCTAAGTGGATTGCTGCCGCACTGGGTATGTATCAGTGCTCACTGCAATTATTTGATCTGTAAATAGAATGTATATTTTACTTAGGAGGGATTATACAGACTGAAGCTCTTGGTTAAGATATAGTCCTGCAGATTTTTACATTAAAGGGACTTACAAGTAGAAAATTGTTTTTTATGTATGGTTTGGCCTGGTGATTGTGGTGATTCTGGTGTTGGGTGTGTTGTCTATGTCTTCCCCTTCTGTTCTGTTCCTATCCTGCAGGTGGTGTGTGTGGCAGGGGGTGTGGCTGGCTTCCTCACTGCAGCTAACAAGGCACACCTGCAATCATTCACCCATCATCCCCTCCATAAAAGCCTGGTCCTGACTCCACTACTCTGCCAGTTAATTCCGTCTAGTCCGGTAGCGTACCTTGATGGCGACCTCTGATTCTTACTCCTCGTTTTTTTTTTGTTTCGTACTTAACCAGTATTGTTTTCTTTTGCTACACAGACTCCTCTGTGTGCCTTGTTGCTGCTCCTCGGTTTTTGTTTTCCCTCGTGCGTGTTTTCCCTTGGATTATTCGGCCAGCCAGCACCCTGCCTCCACAGCTCTGTTTTCTGGTGTTAATAAACTTTTCATTAACACTAGACTGCTCTGAGTGTCTGCTTTGGGGTCCAACCAAGAACCACTTGTAACAGTGATTTGGGTAACTTCCAATTTCCATAGCAGAATACTGTGGTGCTTTGTGGTCATTGTGTGATCTGTATTGGTGCGGGTGCCCTGTGTGGTCCTTAGCTAAAGAACATTACCATTGCAAGTTAATGCAATTTCTTGGTCTATGATGCATGTGGGGTCTTAATTTATTCCTTGTGTAGTCATTGTGTGGTCAAAAATGCTGTATCTATTTAGTGCTACTCATCCTAATGCATTCAGTGTTCTTCCTCTGCTTTTACAGGTGACATCGAGAAGCAACCAGATGACAGAGCAAAAATAAAACTGTTTTTTGGACTGCTGGGTGGATATATCATCGCGATAACTGGCCACCAAAAGGGTGTCGTCATCAACATGACTACCAAAGAGGTCAAGACAGCAGAAAAAACCAAGCAAGGTGCCTTGTTATCCGTGTAAGTACAAACATTGTAATAAAAATCAAAGTGACACAAAAAACATATACATGGTTTAATTAGTTGCTCAGAGAGAAAAGCCATGTCTCTTGATTTGATAGGTTGGACAGCACAAGACACAGAGGTACTTTGGCCAAGCAGCTATACCCCTCTTTCGGGACGAGTATGCCTGGCTGTCGCGTTACAACCATCTTCGACATCAAATTGATGGAGGCTCAGAGGCATCAACCTTTTTCCACACTGCCAGTAGAGGTGTCCTTTACAAGCTGTCTGAGTTTTTCAAGATGGCCTGGGAAGGGATGAATTTGGGGACTGCCCCACATTCAACATGCTGCGTTCTTCCTGTACCACTTATGTGAGACAATTTTAAAGGTGTTTTTTTTTTTTTTTATTACAATGAAGTATGTTGAAAATTTGCATTTTAATTTTTTCTTTTTTACATATTATTCCTCCAGGCGAAGCGACAACTGGGACATAAAACTTACGAGAGAGTGGCTACATTTATGTGTCATGATGCCAACACAGCCAAAAGATTTTACCAAGGTTATTTATATAAGCTTAATTTATGCTAAACCTATTTATGTTGTAGTATCCATAAACGTATATTTTTTTTAATTATTGCTTTACACAGCAGAGGACCCAGCCGAAGTCACAATCCAGAGTAGATATTTGACCACACTGGCAATTTCAACATATGCAGCAAAGAAGAGGAAAAGGAGAGAGGAGCATAAGAATGCATATGGTGATGACAACATCTCCTCTTCGGAGGATGAAATGGAGGACAGAGAACCCATGCAGGACGAAGACAGAAAAAAGACTTACCAGCTTCGCAGGAAGAAGATATCTGTGCCCTCAGATGCACAGGTAAGAGTTGTGATTTGTTACAGTGCTTCCACACATACTAGAATCAGTCAATCCAAAATTAGCAAAATATTTTTATTTGTCTTTTTCCAGAAACAGATGGTGACATCATCAGAAGAGGATGGGACAGATGATTGGTAACCCATACAGAATGAATGGGAAGATGATTCAGAAGAGGAGGAGAAAAGAGTGAGAAAGCGGGTTCCAAGGGTGGCCAAGAAAATGCAAGTAGAAATGCCCGTCCTGCAAAAACAGGTATGAATTGTCATCAGTTTCAATTCTTCCACACATACTAGAATTGTTCAATCCAAAATTAGAAAAATATGTCTTTGTCTTTGAGGAACAAGTGAGAAAACGGGTTCCAAGGGTGGCGAAGAAAATGAGAGTTGAAAGACAGATGAGAGTTCTCTTCAGTTTCAATGACCTAGAATCTTTCAATCCTAAATGAGCCAAATATATCTCAAGATGATGGCAGAGGTGACAGGAAACCCACACAGGATGAAGCAGAAGACAATTCAGAAGAGGAGGAGGTGAGTGAGACAAAGGCTTCCAAAGGTGGCCAAGAAAAGTAGGTCTGGTACCACAACCTGCAAAAACAGGTGGGAGTTGTCATCATTTTTAATGTTATCACACAATTTTTCAATCCAAAATAAGCTAAATATCACGGAGCCCCCCAGGGGAAACGGGGGAAAAAAATGATGAGTGAAAAAAAAAAAAAAGTCTGTCCTTTCTCAGGATCTTTCTCGTATTTAGGATAATGTACATCCGGGTCACGAAACAACGAACGGGAAAGAAAACAAACAGACACAAACATGGAGTGGGAGAAGTTCATTGACACGGCTTTGAAATCAGCGAGAGACACCTCAAAAGATTCCTGAGCGAGAGAGGACTTTCTCGACGGAAAGACTATTCAGATCTTGCAGTCTCGGTGGATTTTATTCGAAACCAACTGCAACACTCCAGGCTGTTACATGGGTATCGCTGGATGTATACCAAGTGCAGAGAATGTGGACTACGGGTGAGAAAAGAGGATGTGAGGCTGGCACTAAAGGAACTGGATCTGAGGGGGGTCGCATTGAGAAAAGCAGGACGCCTAAGAAGACGGAGGTGCTTCTCAAAAGGGCCGAACTTCATCTGGCACATGGACTCATATGATAAACTGAAGCCATATGGCTTCTGCATCAATGGAAGCATTGATGGTTTCTCTAGAAAATTAATCTGGCTTAATGCGTACACGACAAACAGTGACCTGAAGCTGATCGGAGGCTATTACACTGAAGCAGTGCAACATTTTGGGGGTGGCCCCAGAATTGTTAGGGGCAAAATGGTTGTGTGAGAGACTTCCAGAGGTTCCTCGCCCCCATTCCTCCAGACGGCACTGCTGAGAGTTACTTGGAGGGAGCAAGCACCGCCAACCAAAGAATAGAATATTGGTGGAATTTTCTTTGCAGCCACTGTGTGGAGTTCTGGTTGTCCTTGTTTGCAGACCTCAGAGATAATGGCTTCTTTGACGGTGGGTTTCTGGACAAGGCCATCCTTCAGTTTTGTTGCATGGGACTCATCCAGGTGAGTTTATGCATAACAGTGTTTTCATATGTGAGGGGGTGGGTATGTGAGTGAAATGGGAGGGGTATAAACAGGAATGAGGAAGAGAGAAGGAGACAGAAAGGAGGTCAGGGGAGGGAGAGGAAAGAAAAAAGAGGAGGAAGAGGAGGGTGGATGTCATAATTTAGTGCTATATTTAAGTGTGTATGTATGTACAGTTCTTCCTAATTGTATTTGTATTTTCCCTTTTATTCTTTTTAACAGGATGAGTTGGATGATACTGCACAGGTTTAGAATGCACACACCATCAGACCATCAAAAAACACCAATGTCCCCAGCGGTCGGCCCAATGTGATGTATGCATTACCTCAACTCTATGGGACCAGAGACTTCCTTTCCTCCGTTGAAGATGAACATGTTCAACTGTGCAAAGATGAATGTGTATTTTGCACGCGTCTATTTAAAATATTAAAAAAAACATGAGAAAATAGATCAATAAAGACAAGTGGACATCCATTACCAGCCTGTGGAAAAGTCATGATGACTCTCAGGTTGTCAAGGAGTTGGAGTTTTCTGACTGAACTGCCTCCCCAAAATCCTAACTACGCGTCGCGTCGACAGGGACCGTAAGCGCTGTGATTGGTCCGCTCAGAACGTAAGTTCCGGCAGTTGCTTTTCCGGTCTTTCCTCCTCGTCATAAAAACCACCTCCGCAAACTTTTTCTTTGTAGCTTGCGCTTCAACATTTGCAATATAAGCATTTGTTCTTCAATATTGATGAGCTCCAACAACAAATACAGCTGCTCCACCTCGGTCGCCATTGTTTACTGTTGTTTACTTTACGGAAGAAAAAGCGAGGATTCGGCTATAACCACACAAACACACAGCTACACCCCCTAGCGCCATGGCGGTGAATTGCAGCGCAACACGTTCCCTCGACGCAGAACTTCGAATGCTCAACGACTGCGTCATGTCGACGGCGTAGGTACGGCGTCGACGTGACGCAGAAGCATAAACTAGGCTTTAGAAGCTGGTCTTTTCAGGCCACATTTCACACAAGCAAAATTAACTTGCAGATTAGGTAAACATGAACACTCAGCATTATAATTAATATAATAATGCTGTTTTGGCAGTGTAACATGAAACACTTAAACAATTCTTCCAGTGATGGACAACCCTGTAACATTCTTTAAAACAAGTTTAGCCTTTAAAGTGGGTTAGGCTCAAAATTGTGGAAATGAACGCTACGGTCATTTCCAAAGTAACAAAAAATCCAGTGAAACTATTGTAGTGTACTATTGCACCAACAGAAAATAGAATTGCACACTGCTCACCACACAGTTCAGTGCATCAGATATTTCAATGACAAAACAAACAACAAAAACAGACAAACGAAAAATACATAAATAAAATATTATCAACCATACAATAATGACGGCTGTTACCATTCGGCCCGATCAAGACAGCTTTCAAGTTTAAAGGATGTCCATTTCTAAGTAGTTGCTGGAGAGGATGTTGTCAAACCCTGTGCGAAATTCAGGGTAAGAGCTGTATGTACTTGGTACTTCAAGTGTTGCTCCACAGATATGAGCAACAGGCCTTCTGCTAAGCCCAGTTTCAACATTAAAGCAAATTATGTTTTTGTCAACACATATGACAGAGGACCCAGTGCAAAAGCGTAGGATTTTCTCAGCCTTGGTTTTGTCAGCATTTTTCACATAACGCTAGAGATGGTTAAAGGTTGTCTGCTCTCTCTGAGACAGCACCATCTTTGTTGTTTCAAACAGTTGTGACATTCTTTTGCCTGGGGCCTTTTTTGACTCGTAAAGAAACAACAGACTTTCCTTGTCCAACAGTTTTGGTTTTACCTGTGACATAGGTGTGGAGAAGCAATCAACTATAAATTTTGGCTCTTGCAGAACGGCTTTGTGAGCCATTGTTTCTATGGCAGCCTTCATGCCTTCCTTTGGAGGTAGGAAATGGGAACCCATCCTTGTAAAAAGTTCGAGCAAGTCCTCCTCATCATCTTCCTCCATTGTTCCCTGGAGAGCCTTCTCCACAGCTGATCTCTTAAGGGGAGGTAAGTAGTTGAGAAATTATGCCATCAAGATGTCTACATCAACACTGTCTAGTCCATTAATGCAGGCAAAAATGAAAGCCATTGATAGCCTCACTGGCATGACACCATGATCTACCAATCCCTTCACCCAGATACGCCCAACTGCTTGCCATTTGGCCTCACAGAAATCTGGCCTCAGTCCTGGAACTCGCTCTGTTTCCCCCTCACATTGTTCGAGAAATTGCTCCCAGAATGCTGTGTAAACTTCCCTTGACACTCCTGCATCATCTACAGCTTTTTCATTTATAAATTCCATCTTTAAAGTCAAATTCATTATACTGCTGTCCATGAATAAAGCCAAAAGATCTTGAACAACCTTTATCCTGCAAATTAAAGCACACCGTGTGCTATGTGGATTTCCTGGGTTGCTGGCTGAGGTTGATGGGGAAAGCTGGCTGCTTAAATTGGAGGGGAAATTGAAATTCAGTTCACCGTCCTGCCAAAACAACAAAACATACACATGACAAAAGCATAGGGGTCAATGAATGAAGCAGAGGCCAAAGCCTCTATCCTATCCCCTTTTGGTATGTTTGTGTAAAGGTCAAAGTAATACTCGATCCAATGTTTCCCTCTTTTCATCTTTTCATAAGACCCTCTCACAAACTGCACACCTCCAGTTTTTAACACAGGCTTTCTATTTGCAATTTGTTTTATACCGCAGGATAAGTTAGCCCCAACCACAGTTCTTATATCTTTAGTTCATTATTATTCATCCAATCAATCATCATTTCATGATTTATATTAAAACAGTGAAAAATACAATTAAAAGTAATTATGACAACACACAATTGAATTTATGTGATGTTGCACTTTTAGACCACAAAGTGGCATTTGGTTATGCTTGCAATGAGATGAGAGAGAAAAAGGTCAAAGTTTAGTACCATAGAAGAAGAAGAACGTGTTAGCTAGAAGAAGAAGTTTTTCGAGTT
The DNA here is from genome assembly GCF_024713975.1 of Paralichthys olivaceus. NCBI lineage: Eukaryota > Metazoa > Chordata > Actinopteri > Pleuronectiformes > Paralichthyidae > Paralichthys > Paralichthys olivaceus. The sequence continues at coordinate 25,670,145 of NC_091104.1, read as the reverse complement.
GCTTGCAGTGATGCATCTTACCTGTGCAGTTTGCACTGCCTCCTTGGCCTGCTCATCTAGTATGAGCAGGCCATCAGCTGATGGCAGTGGGAGTTGTAAATCCTGCATAGGTACTGCATTCAGCTCTGCACTCTGACGAAATGGAAAAAGTAAAACCTTGTAAATTCACATACATTATACAGTACAGTATAATGTAGTCAGAAATCAGACATGTCTCATCTTACAGTCCACATTAGGGTGGAATTCCACAGGTTTTCATCAGGTCTTAGTTGATTTTTTGCGATATAAAATGTTTTAAATTAGCAAAAGCACTGAATTGCTAATCAAAATGAAGCTCTATAAACATAGGGTGAAGTACAGTAAGAGTTCTACAGCACTGTAACTTATTTCATTACTGTGCCCAAATGATATTGTGGAAACAGAGTGCATATGCAATAACAAATATAGGACATAGTTTATTTGTGGATGCACAACTGAATTTCTGAATTCATAGAATCAAATTAACTATTACTATTAATATATAAACTATTAATATGACAGTGCATTGCTCTATTTTTACTGGTTAGGCTTCAGTATTTCTACCTCCATATCCTTAAATGTCCCTGATCATTTCACATTACCTGTGTGAGATCCCCACTGCTGCTTCGTATTATAACTGCAAGGTCATCTTCAGAGTCCCATAATATGGTATCTGCTTCTTCAAAGGTTTGAAGAGGCAGTGGGTAGTGGGCAGTGGGGAGTGCTCCACTGGTCAGATCAATGGTTTGTTGTTTGGATCTTGGTTGCATCTGGAAACAAATGAAAGACAGAAGAATGTTGTTGTCAGCAGTAATAAATAAAATCATATTATTATAATATTAAATGGTGTACAAAAAACACATGTGGCTCAAAATAGCACCCACTTAAGTCTACACCAGTAAAGTCTGTACAAATACAGTAATAATAATGTAATAAAATCAAATAAATGCATTAATGAATAAACAAATGCAACGAAAAATGTGTCTGACCACATATGTAAACAACAAACATATAAAACTGATTCCTACAGGGGTGCAAGTAAATGACTAATTTATCTCTCTCTCTTAGGTAATGCAACTGCAAAGTACAAGTTTAAATGAGTTATTACCTTAAGTGTAATCTTCAGGCTAATTTGTTCCATCTGTCCCAGCCATTATCATAATTTTATTGATTACAAATATATTTCATACTGCCACATACCTCATAGCTTTTGTCACTGTCATTGTCATCCAGCTGATCAGTTATCAAATCTTCTGAATCCGTGTGACATCCATCAGCCAGCTGTAAATCTGCTCCTTCAGATAACTCCTCAGATAACAAATCTTCATCTGTTGAAGGGCCTTCTTCTTTTGTGCAAATGTAAAATCTCAGCAGCTTCAGCCTAGTTTGTTCATAGAGTCTGCCAACAGTATCATCAAGGGGAATTTTGTTTCTTTTAAAATCACACACATCGAATGTAAAATCAGCAGCTTGCCCTTTTGTTGAGTGCCCATTTGGAAAAAAGAGGTCCTTCCCTATGTCCAAAATCTGTGCAACAGTTGTCGTTTTGTCCACACTCATATGCCTTGTTCCTCCACCATTACTGGCTCTCACTTGCTGGTAGTCATTACTGCCAAAATTAAGCCATCCAATTTCAATCTTCCTTGAGCACTTTTCTCCTGCAGCATTTCTTTGTCTTGAAATCCCCTCACCTGTCTTTTGAAACACACCTTTTGTTTTTGCTTTCATTTTGCGTGTTCCTATTTTGTCCCTTAGTCTTTGTAAAACTGTCTCCTTCTCTGTGCTGCATTGAGCGGTCTCTGTTTGTTTACATGAATGAAAGGACAGCTATCCGGTCACCGTAGGATGTGACATATTTGGCCATCTGGTCATCACTCATCACCAGTAACACTGCCTTGTCAATCTGCAAACATAAAATATTAGAAGACATATTTGAGATGCTTGCTTTGAACATGAATGATAAACACACACACACACAGATCGAAAGCCATAACCCTCCCCTCTCAAAACAGTGTCACTGCAGTGTTTCAATGCACCTGGACATAGCTGGTATTACAGTAATGTAACAGAGATGCTAGATAGAAAGCTGGCCTACTTCATACAAAGTCCATTACATCCATTTCAAGCAGAAATCTAGTTTTTTATTTAATTGGGTGCAGTTTCGAGTTTAATAGTAAATTAACACCCCTGCAAGTGACAACACATGTATTTCTTCTGCTGCAGAAATGTTGTGATGTATTTTTTGGTTTGGTTTAGGTCTGACAATTACTAGGTTATTAATAAAAATAAGCTACGCTAAAATCGATGCTATGCCAAGCTTATTCATCACTAGGACAAGCAAGATGAAAACCTAGCTGTTTAAGACACTCGTACCACAGAACGTGACACACTACACGCATTATTTTCTTTTTCATATTTGTATTCAGGTGATAAACCTGGTGGTCACGATACAGTTTCATTGTATTTCATTGTACCAGCCTCTACAGTATGCACAACTAGCCATGGCGTCCATGTATGCACACATAGCTCTACATAAAGCAAAGTAAAATGAAACGCCTAACGACACAACGTTATGGTCGTAGGACTAACATTAGAGCCTTTTTATAACCAGTCTATCATAGACTGTACATACAATATATATACTGCTTAGAGCAGGGAAGTAATGAGCGCGAGCATTAAACAGCCCTAGCTTATACCCTGTCACTGACTCAGGGTCTGCGTTGCTACATTGATTAATTAATTTTTAATGAATATGAATGAATATTAGCCCACCTTGTCTCTCTTCATTCGATTTATGTCCTCTTTTGGGACCTCTCTTGAATTCAAGAAGCTCTCCAAGTCGTCCTCCATTGCTCCTCTTCTTTCATCAACGAAACACTGGTCTGGTCCAGAATACTTTGTTTGCGGGATCTGGCAAAACTTTCTCGATATCTCGCAAAAGTTTCTCGGGATCTTGCAAAACTTTTGACATCATAATCCAAGAATATTTGGAATCAAGAAAGTGTTTATTTCCTGAGACAACACTAAAACCCAAACACCATTTCATGCGTCATTATCCAGCACTAATCTTGAAATTTGGCCCCTTGGTCAGAGTATGGACCATGAGTTTCGAAAGTAAACACAGCTACTTCAAGAGATGTGCAAGGCTTTTAAAAAACTTTAAACAGATATGCCTAACTTTATTCGAGAGACATCAGATGTTTCAAGCATATCTTTAAGCCGGGCCAGGCTGCAGTCAGCTTCTGCAAGTCAAAGACAGTTGTACTTTTTATCCCAGCCTTTACAGTGATGCAATTAAACATGCAGTGAGAGAGTTTGGCTTTTCAGAACACAATACTAGTGTTTCGACAGGCATACAGTACAAAGGTACATCATATGAAAAGGGAAATTTCCTTGTGTCGAAAAATGATGAGTCCATCGAGTTTGGAGAACTTCTCATTATTTTAATTCAAAATGATGCAGCTGTGTATTTTGTGGTGGATAAACATAAAGCTGACTATCATCCTGAATACCATCTGTACTCAGTGACAAAACAGAGTACAAGGTTGCAATGTCTTAACATCAATGACTTGGTAGATTTTTATCCGTTACCATCATACATTGTTGATGGGCACATGTTCATTCCGCTGAAACACAGTGTGTTATCAAAATAAACATGAACTAGACCATGTACTTCTTAGCAAAAGATAAAATGCTATTTGAAAAATATGACAGTGACAGCAGTTTTTCCCTTTTAGATGAAAGTGTAAACAAGTGTAAATCCTCACTCATAATATACTCAAGTTGAAACAGTGTGTTGGTGAAATAACATGATCTTTGTCACTGTGGTGAAGATAACATACTATTTGAGAAGTACAAAAGTAATCATTTTACAAACAAAGTACAGAAAGTATAAATCCTTACTCAGTCATACTCAAAGTAGAAGTTCATCTTATTTGTATATGTACATTGGTGACTAATTGTAAATTTCTTGCATCTTGATATCATTCTTTCTTCTAGAAAGGCCTGACATGGAGCAAACATTTCTATTTAAATTAATATTTTACAGCAAATTCTGTTTATTTAGTATTTAGGTGTTTGACTGTAATAGCTTGTCATTAATTCTGCAACACTGTAAAAAAAAAAAAAAATGTCCCGTTTATTTTACAGAAAAAAACTGGCAAATACAGAAGATATGTAAACAACTTTACAGAACAACTTGTAAATTTTACATCCTAAAACGGTAGTAATTCACAAAAAGTACATTTTAAAGTTGTAGATTATACAGTCCTTAACTGCTAATTTAACAGGACAATGCTGCTTTTATGCAAATTATTTATGCAAAATTTACATGCAGATTTTGCTTATTGTGCATTTAATACCAGTAAAATTTACATTAAGTTATTGTTTATTATACATTGAATATCAGTAAAATTAACATCCAGTTATTGTTCATTGTACATTGAATACCAGTAAAATTAACATCCAGTTATTGTTTATTGTACATTGCGTACCAGTAAAATTTACAAGTTCTTTTGTAAAGTTGTTTACATTTGTACTGTATTTTTTACAGAATTATCCCGGTAACCACAGCTGCCAGTTTTTTTCTGTAAAAACAACAGATTTTTTTTTTCACAGTGTAGATGATGGGATGATGGTAGGGAAACTTATACTGAATGAAACAGAAGAGGATTCAGAAGAGGTGTGTATAGGAGAAAAGGCTCCACAGCTGTGCAAGAAGGAGGGAGAAGCCTTATCAAAAAGAAATATGGAAGAGGTTAGTGAGGTGTGGTCAGTTTTGAGCAAGGTCACGAAGAGTAGCAGAAGCTTGCAGTGATTCTAGTGATGATGGGGGCTCATTTATGAGACCAGGAATGAGTCCTAAGCACAGGCAATGTTCTAAAATATCTTGGTAATAAATCACCACAGCAAATAATAACATCATTAAATTATTTGATTTTTAATACCTTGATAAAAAAATTATCCGCAAATTGGAGGTTGAAGTCCATTATTGGCAGTTTGATTAGTTTTTAAACAATAAATCTCAATACAAAGCTGGCTCAATGGTGAAGTGAGGACCCTGTTCAAGGAACGCAAAGCGGCTTTCAGAACTGGTGACCCACAAAGCTACAAAGAGGTACGGAAAAACTGCCAAATGCAGTTATCAACAGCGCATCGAGGCCCACTTTAATAATACTCATTCCAGTAGTATGTGGCAGGGGATAAAGACTCTGACTGGCTACAAACCCAACACCTCAGCCACAACCCCCACAGACAGTGCCCTCCCAGACACACTGAAATGAAATTAAGCAACCTGGGCTTAGGTGGTTCACTGTGTACATGGATTATGGACTTTCTCAGCAACAGACCTCAGCGTGTCAGGATGGGAGAACGCACTTCCTCCACTCTCATCCTGAACACAGGAACCCCACAGGGTTGCGTCCTCAGCCCCCTCCTCTTCTCCCTCTTCACCCACAACTGCTACCCCATCCACCCCACAAACACCATCGTCAAGTTTGCCGACGACACCACCATCGTGGGACTGATAAATAACAACGACGAGTCAGCCTACAGAGAGGAGGTCAGACGCCTGACAGACTGGTGCTCCTACAATAACCTGGATCTAAACACAAACAAAACAAAAGAAATAATCGTGGATTTTAGGAAATCCAAGAGAACTGTGCTCCCCACCCTCTCCATTGATGGACAGGAGGTTGAGAGGGTGGAGAGCTTCAAATTCCTGAGTCCACATCACAGCCGACCTCACCTGGTCCATCCACACCTCGAATCAGGTGGGGAAGGCGCATCAACGCCTTTACTTCCTCAGGAAGCTGAAGCAAGCCCACCTACCCCGCCCCCTGCTGGTCAACTTCTACAGGGCCACCATAGAGTCCATCCTGACCTACTGCTGTGCAGTGTGGTTTGCCAGCTGTACCGTCAAGGAGAGGTGGGACCTGCAAAGGGTGGTGAGGGTAGCTGAAAGAATCATTGGGACCACACTACCCCCTCTCAAAGACATTAGCATGGACCCCACACACCCCGGACATGCCCTATTTGCCCCCCTCCCCTCTGGTAAGAGATACCGCTCTCTAAAAACGAGAACCACAAGACTCTTAAACAGCTTTTACCCTCAGGCCATTAAAGCCATCACCCCACCCCCACCCACACCTTCCAAGGACTGTTAAAAATCACACACACATATACCTACCCCCCTCTCCCATTCTACCCAAGGACTGTAAACAACACACACACACACACACACACACACACACACAGTCTATCCCATGGGTATTCAATGTGAATCTTTTATTTATTATTCTGGAACTGTAATTCTTGCACAAAATCAATACTTTTGCACTACTACTCAGGTGGACAGTCAGACTGACTGTCCCACTGTACACTGTACTATTTGCACTGTCATTATTATTATACTGTTACTGCACTGTCACACTTTAATATCTTTATCTTTTAGCTGGGTTTTTATAAAGGAAAAAAAAATACTGTACATTTGATTTTTTTTTACATCTTTACTTCTTGATTATGTCTGATTTCTAAAATCTTTCGATCGCTGCTGGAACAAGAAGAGCTGCAAAAAGGAATTTTCATGTTGAATGTTGGTGACAATGTTAAACAATGACAATAGAGATTCTGATTCTGATTGTGATGTAAAAAACCTCCAAATGGCATAAACTTGAACAGAAGACCCAACTATTCAAAATACTGAAGCACAACCTCAAGAAGACTCTGATTGTCCTTAACAATGTGGCATTTGGGTGTCCTCCTCCCCCTTTGTAACTCAGTCCTTTATATTAAAAAGACACAAATTCAAAATATCTCAATTTTATGTGAATATTTAATATAAAACTATAAACAAAAACATTGTTTTCTTCCTGAAATACAGCAGACCTCAAGACCTCAACCACTCTGCTCTTCCTAAACAATGTGACAGTTGGATGCCCTCCTCCTCCTTGTAACTCAGTCTTTTATAGTAAACATAGACAAATTCAAAACGTCTGTATATTATGTGAACATTGAACAAAGAAATTTAAACAAAAACAGTGTTTTCTTCCTGAAATTCAGCAGACCTCACGAACATTCTGCTGTTCGTAAACAATGTGACAGTTGGATGTCCTCGTCCTCCTTGTAACTCAGTCTTTTATAGTAAACATAGACAAATTCAAAATCTCTGTATATTATGTGAACATTGAATAAAGAAATTTAAACAAAAACAGTGTTTTCTTCCTGAAATTCAGCAGACCTCACGAACATTCTGCTGTTCGTAAACAATGTGACAGTTGGATGCCCTCCTCTTTAGATTAGATTAACCTTTATTGTCATTGTACAGAGTACAGGTACTGAGACAACGAAATGCAGTTTAGCATCTAACCAGAGTGCAAAATAGCAATAAAAGTGCAGTCTGTGCATATGTAAAGTGGAATAATTGAATAAATAAGATATATACAGTAAGAGTTGGGTGTGAAAAAAAGAACATAATTGGGACTAGCAGCAATTGAGGTAGGTAAGTACGGTTAATACAGTAAAACAGTAAACAGCAAAATAGTATTTTAAGTACAGGTAAAAAAAGACATTTTTGTGCAAATGTGCAATGTGCAAATGTTCAGTGGTTGTCACTTGTGTGGGGGTGAGGGTGGGGGGGGGTACAGTGCAAATGATTAGTGGCTGGAGAGGTGTGCGGCAGTCAGCAAGGGGGGGAGTGGGAGATATAGTCTCAGGGGTGGGGGGGGGGGCTATCTCCGTGGGGCAGAGTTCAGTAGGGTGACAGCCACAGGGATGAAGCTGTTCTTGAGCCTGCTGGTACGGGAACGGAGGACCCTGTAGCGCCTCCCAGATGGGAGGAGAGCAAACTGTCTGTGGCTGGGGTATGAGCTGTCCTTGGTGATGCTGCGTGCCCTCCGCAGACATCTCTTGCTCTGGACAGCCTCAATGGTGGGAAGAGTGGAACCGTTGATGCGTTGGGCAGTTTTCACCACCCTCTGCAGTCTTTTGCGGTCGGTGACAGAGCAGCTGCTATACCATGTTGAGATGCAGTTGGTGAGAATGCTCTCAATGGTACAGCGGTAGAAATTCTCCAGAATCTGAGGAGACAGATGGGCCTTCTTCAGTCTCCTCAGGAAAAAGAGACGCTGGTGTGCTTTCTTGACTATTGATGAGGTGTTAAGGGTCCAAGAGAGATCCTCAGAGATGTGGACACCCAGGAACTTGAAGCTGGCAACACGCTCCACCTCCATCCCGTTGATATGGATGGGGGTGTGTGCGTCATCTTTCTTCCTGAAGTCCACAATAAGCTCTTTGGTCTTCGTTGTCGCTGATGAGGCCAATCACCGTTGTATCGTCTGCAAACTTGACAATCGTGTTGGAACCGTGTACAGGTATGCAGTCGTGGGTGAAGAGGGAATAGAGAAGAGGACTTAGCACGCAGCCCTGTGGCACGCCTGTGTTCAGGGTGAGGGTTGAGGAGGTGTGGTTCTCTAACCTAACGGTCTGGGGTCTGTTGGATAGGAAGTCCAGTAGCCAGTTACAGAGGGAAGGGTTGATACCCAGGTGACTGAGTTTCATGATCAGTTTGGAGGGGATGACCTTGTAACTCAGTTGTTTATAGTAAACATAGACAAATTCAAAATGTCTGTATATTATGTGAACATTGAACAAAGAAATTTAAACAAAAACAGTGTTTTCTTCCTGAAATTCAGCAGACCTCACGAACATTCTGCTGTTCGTAAACAATGTGACAGTTGGATGCCCTCCTCCTCCTTGTAACTCAGTTGTTTATAGTAAACATAGACAAATTCAAAATGTCTGTATATTATGTGAACATTGAACAAAGAAATTTAAACAAAAACAGTGTTTTCTTCCTGAAATTCAGCAGACCTCACAAACATTCTGCTGTTCGTAAACAATGTGACAGTTGGATGCCCTCCTCCTCCTTTGTAACTCAGTCTTTCTTCTTTTTTGGATGTAACACAAAGGTGAAACTTGCATCAAGGATGAAGACATCAATCTCCTCAACATCCTTCTTCATGGACTTGTGCTTGAAAAGACATATCATGGAATTTGCACTGTGAATTTTGTATTTAAGGTCCTTACACAGAGAAAATGGGTAGTTTTCCCCTGCTCAAATGTCAGAATGGGTCAAGCTTTCATCAACACATTCAAAGCTTTCAGAATAATAACGCTACTTTTCACTGGTAATCCATGTCCTTATATGACAAAACATGAACCATAACTTCTGCATGATTTTAACTTATTCAATTCAATTCAATTTTATTTGTATAGCGTCAAATCATAATATACATTATCTCAAGGCACTTTACATAGAAGGTCAGGACCTTAAAATCAAAATATAAAGAAACCCAACAGTTCCCACAATGAGCAGCACTTTGGCGACTGTGGAGGAAAAACTCCCTCATTAACAGAGAGAAACCTCGAGCAGAACCAGGTTCAATGTGGGCGGTCATCTGCCTCGACCGGTTGGGGTGAGCAAAGAAAATGTGGGGAGGAGAGGGGAGATGGGTGGAAAAGAGGGGAGAGAAGAGAGAGGGATAGTGGGGAGGGGGAAGTAGGTGAGAGAAAGACCAGGGACACTTGGGCGCCATCAGGTATCAGATCTGACTAGTTAAAAATGGAACAACAGTGTAAAGACTATTAATTACTGTGGATAACAGACATATTTTATATCATAATGAATTACTGCAATATTGTAATTAGTAATAGGAGAAGTTGTTGTCCTGAGGTTCCGGGGTCAGAGATATCTGAAATGAGAGAGAAAAAAGAGAGAGAGAGACTATGGGAGTACAAAGTATATAGTCATTGACATGTATTAAAATAAATAAATGAGTGAATGTGGAGGGACAGAGAGAAGTGGAGAGGTGCTCAGTGGATGATGGGAGTTCCCCCAGCAGTCTAGACCTATAGCAGCATAACTAAGGGATGGTTCAGGACCCAGCTGATCCAGAACTAACTATAGGCTTTATCAAAAATCAACGTTTTAAGTTTAACTTTAAATGCTGGGACAGTGTCTGCCTCCCGAACCCAGAGTGGGAGCTGGTTCCACAGGAGAGGAGCCTGATAGCTGAATGCTCTACCTCCTGCTCTACTCTTACAGACTCTTGGAACCACAAGAGAGCCTGTGTTTTGTGAATGAAGTGATCTATTTGGATAATATGGTGTTATCAGCTCTTAGATATATGAAGGTGCTTGATTGTTGAGGGCTTTAAATGTGAGGAGCAGGATTTTGAAATCTATTTTGAATTTTACAGGGAGCTAATGTAGAGAAGCTAAGACAGGAGTAATATGATTTCTCCTTTTAGTTCCTGTCAGCACTTGTGCTGCGGCATTTTGGACCAACTGGAGATTTTTTACCGATTTCCTGGGGCATCCTGATAATAAAGAGTTACAGTAATCTAGTCTAGAGGTAACAAATGCGTGGACTAGTTTTTCAGCTTCCTTCTTAGACAGGATGTTTCTAATTTTGTTAATATTGTGCAGGTGGAAGAAAGCTGTCCTAGAGACTTGTTTTATGTGTTGGTCAAATGAAATGTCCTGGTCAAACATAACTCCAAGGTTCCTCACAGTTGAGCTAGAGGCCAAGCTGACCCCATCCAATGTAACTATCTGTTCAGACAGTGATTCTCTAAGATGTTTAGGGCTGATTACAACGACTTCAGTTTTGTCTGAGTTTAGAAGTAAGAAGTTTTGGGTCATCCAGGCCTTGATGTTCTGGAGACATTCCTGAAGTTGAACTAAGTGATTAGATTCATCATGCTTCATAGAAATGTACAGCTGGGTGTCATCTGCGTAACAATGGTAGTGTATGTGGTGCTTTCTCATGATGTTGCCTAAGGGGAGCATGTATAAGGTGAAGAGTATCGGTCCAAGGACAGAACCTTGTGGAACTCCATGATTAACTTGAATGTGCATGGAGGGGTCATTGTTGACGTTAACAAATTGAAATTTAACTGATAAATATGATTTGAACCAGTCTAGTGCCGTTCCTTTGATCCCTGTATGTTGTTCTAGTCTCTGTAACAGGATCTTATGATCTATGGTGTCAAATGCTGCACTAAGATCCAACAGGACGAGTACAGAGACAAGTCCATCAACTGATGCCATAAGAAGGTCATTAGTGACTTTAATAGTGCTGTTTCTGTGCTGTGATAGGTTCTAAATCCTGACTGAAAGTTTACCAACAAACCGTTACTATCTAAGTAATCACACAGCTGGTTAGCAACTGCTTTTTCTAGGATTTTGAAAATGAAGGGCAGGTTGAATATGGGCCTATAATTAGCTAAAACCTCTAGATCAAGACTAGGCTTTTTAAGCAGAGGTTTAATAACAGCTACCTTAAAAGCTTGTGGTACATAGCCGGTTAACAAAGACATGTTAATCTGATTTAATATGGAACTGTCAATCAGGGGGAACATTTCCTTAAAAAGTCCAGTTGGGACCGAGTCTAATTGACAAGTTGTTGGTTTAGATGATGAAACTAATGAGGTCAGTTCAGGAAGGTCAATAGAATAAAATTGGTTGAAACATTAATCTGGTTCTATGGTTTCAGGACCAGGCAATGTTTCTATGTATGTGATATCCCTGATGGTTATAATTTTATTTGAAAAGAAGCTCATGAAATCATTGCTTCTTAGGGTTAGAGGAATAGATTGGTCAGTAGAGGTGTGACTTTCTGTCAGCCTAGCTACAGTGCTGAAGAGGATCCTGGGCTTGTTCTTATTTTCTTCTATTAAAAATGAATAATAAGAAGTTCTGGCATTTCTAAATGCTTTCTTGTAACATATCAAGCTATCCTTCCAGGCTAGGTGAAAGTCATGATTATTGGTGGAACGCCACTTCCTATCTAGTTTCCGCGATGTCTGTTTTAGAACACGTGTTTGAGAATTATACCTCGGAGCTGATCTCCTCTGATTTGCCTTCTTCTTTTTTTTTTTGTTAAAGGGGCGACAGTGTCAAGGATTGTTTTTAATGAAGCTGCTGTACTATTAACTAAGTTATCAACTAATGTGGGGGTAAAATTTTATTCACATGTTGAATGAAACCAATCAAGTCTATTATTGATTTGAAAGCTGAACTAAGGCTGTCGTTGGCAACATCTACATGGATGTTGAAATCACCTACTATATTTATTATATCTGTCCTAAGAACTAGTTCTGATAGAAATTCAGAGAATTCAGATAGAAATTCTGAGTAAGGGGCAGGCGGACGATATATGATAACTAGATGAATTGGTTTAAGTGATTTCAGGCTTGGATGAATGGAGTTGTAAATTTCTTTTGGTCGAGGGTTGACAGATAGGTTAGATTTAGAGATTGCTGCAACCCCTCCACCTCTGCCTGTGCTACGAGGAGTATGAGTATTAGTATGGGTTGGGGCGTTGCTTCATTTAAGCCTACATATTCTCCATCTTGCAGCCATGTTTCTGTTAAACATAATAGATCAATTTGGTGATCAGTAATCAGGTCATTAATAAGCAATGATTTTCGATTGAGCGACCTGATATTTAATAAACCGCATTTTATAATTCTGTGTTTTGCTACCAGTGTATTGGCTGTGTTAACTTTTATTAGGTTTGAATATATTACTCCTCTCCTGTTTGCTTTGGATTTAGTGAGTTTAGTTGGTCGGGGGCCAGATACAGTTTCTATCGGATATTGTGCGGGTGACTGGGTCACAACCTTATGACGTTGTATCCCTTACACACTGGCTCTCTCTCTCTCTGCCGGACCATTATCTTCATTTCCTTCAACCGCTGTGAATTGACAGGACAATTGTTTGAGTGCTTGGTTTTCTATTCTACAAGGTGCTTGGTTTTCTACAAGGTATGAACAGAGTGCACTGTTCCCAGCGGCACTGCAATGCTAGGTCGATGCGTGGAGTGAAAGCCCAAATTTCAGCCCCTCATGCTAAAAATCGGCTTAATATATAGTCCTCTTATAGAGGACATATCAGATATTAAACTGATAAGAACAGATTTTTTTATTTTTTTGTATTACAAAAACCTTCATCAAGTCAGGTGATGAATCAATACACATTAAACATCAGGTATAATCATCATATGATCCAAAAGTTAAACCCAAAAGTTCCTCTTTGAAAGTACAAACCATATTCAATCCATATTTCAAATATTCATGGTAACTAATAACTAACTGCGTATTTGACACTTGTGCATTTCCTCTTAAATCACCCTGACCACCCAAACCCTCCTTTCCACCTCTCTAGGGCAGCATGCTTTCCCCACTTCAAAATGTCCCGTTCTATCCTACCTTTTACGTCTGCTTCCACCCTCCTCATTATCCCCTCCACACCACTATCTTTATTTCTTTTCACCAGGTCTTGCCTGGCCAACCACAAACTCCTCTTTGTCATGCTTATTATTTGCCAAATTGGGATATTAGCCTGACCATTCCCTGAGCCTGGCCCTCTTTTGACCCTTGCCCAGGTCATAGTGTACCCTGGGATGACGTGCCCTATGTGTTTCCCCACTTTAGCCCATACTGCCCCTGCTACTGGACAGTCCCACATGACATGCCTGATTGTCTCCGCCTCTGAGCAGGCCACCCTAGGACATCCAGGGGATTTTGCCAACCCATGCCTATGCATTGTTTCCCTCACTGGCAGTTGCTTGTGCAGGCATAACCAATTTAGGTCTTTTAGTCCCTTTGGCTGGATTCCCCTCCAAATCCTTGTTGGGATCCCACCACTGGGGGCGCGACTACTCCCTGACTGACCTCTTTGTAGAGGGCTCTGTGATTCATCCTTACAGCTGTATCGGAGGCCTCAGGATGAGCCCGCAGCCACCTGGCTGCATGGTTGTAATGCCATGGCTGCTGCTCCACCCTGGGTGCCAGATTGCTCCAGACCATCAGCCGCCTGGCCTGGTAAGCAAAATAGAGTCATAGGAAGTAGCCAGAGGATGTTCTACTGGAACGGATAATTCTCTGCACAAAAAAGAAATGAAAATGCAGTCCAGTTTCAGCGGGAGGTGTGGCACATCTCTCCCACCTGCCTCGATACCAGCCAGCATGGGAGACCTCGCCACATATTCGTATCTCCCTCCCCATAGGAACATGAGCACAAAACACATGAGAGGTCTCCTCATGCTGACTGGCAGTGGGTATATGTATGACAAGTGTAGGAGAGATGGCAGGATATCTACCTTCAGAACAAGTACCTTCCCTATGAAGGTCAGTTTCCTGCTCTTCCAGAGCATGAGCTTCCTCTGGACTGCTGAAAGTCGCCTGGTCCAGTTGGCCGTGGCGCTGTTGGCTGTCTCAAAGCTGACCCCTAGTACCTTCAGTGGTCCTTTGCAGAGCGACAGCCCTCCCGGTATATCCATCCTTTCTTTCCAGCGCCCAAAGAACTTGACCAAGGACTTGGCACAATTGAGTTTTGCACCAGACCCCCGGCCAAAGTCCTGGAAAATCTCCAAGGATCGGATCAGGCAGGCGTCGCAGTCAAGCAGCAGCGTGGTGTCGTCTGCATACTGTGACAACTTGACCCGTAGGCCTCCGCTGCCAGGAACCAGGAAACCTTTCACACCCGAGTCAGCCCGAATGGCTGCCGCCAGGGGCTCCATGTAAAGGATGTAGAGCAGCGGTGAGAGTCTTACCCCTGAGTGCAACCTGAAAACATCCCATATGTGACCGTTGACTGACACTGTGCTCCCCACCCCTGTGTACAATGTGCGCAACCATCCTACAAAAACCTTGCTAAACCCTAGCCTTTCCAATGCCCTAAACATAAAACCCCAGTGAACCCTGTCAAATGCCTTTGCCTGGTCGAGACCAACCACCATAAGTGGCAAGTGCCTGTCTTCCGCCCACGCGATGGTGTCTCGTATGAGCTGTAGGTTCCATCTCACCGGGCGCCCCACCACCTCGCACGTTTGGTCCACGTGGACTACATGTTGAAGTGCTGTGCCCAGACGATCTGCTAGGACCTTTGCCAAAAGTTTATAATAAACAAACAGCATGGTCAGTGGCCGCCAGTTCCCGAGGTCGGTGCGGTCCCCCTTCTTAAATAGAAGGGAGATCACTCCAGTAGCCATTGACCCTCCCATTGCACCTGTGCGTAGTACTGCGGACAGCACCTCCAGCACCACCGGCCCTAGAATCTCCCAACAACAGAGATAAAACTCCACCGGTTCATTCTACAGAGGGCACCCTCAAGCTCCTTGAGGGTGAGCGGGACCTCCAAAGCTTTCGCTATGTCCAATGGCACCCGCTGGGTCAGTAAGTACAGGAAGACCTCCCCTCCCCCTACATCTACCTGTTTCTCCTGGAACCTTGTGCGGTAGTGGTCAGTGGCGGCCCGCACCATCTCGTCCGCCTCTGACACTACCCTGCCCTGCTTGTCCGTAATCCCAGTCTGTACCTGTTTCTTCCTATCAGCCTGTATTGAGCCAAAATCTCGGCGCGCCCGCAACAGGTAAGCCCGGGCTCTACCCTCAAAGACCACCCTAAGCTTCGCTTTAAGGGAGTTGCAAGCCCGCTGATTTACAGTGCCCCCACAGTTTCCTCTGGTGTACTCGAGCTCGAGAAGGCGAACCACCTCCCTCTTCGCCAACCTCACCTTCCTTTTACAGTACCTAACACAAAAAATCTTTATCCGCTCCTTGGCTACCTCCCACCACTCCATCACTCCAGGACACATTGATTTTAGTCCTAGGCGGCCTTTGAAAAGGATTGAGAACTTTTCCTTGAATGTGGCCTCCTTCAAAACATTAATATTGAGGCGCCAGCATCCACGCCCAAAAACAGGCACACACAGGCACCCCTCGACCAGCACTCCATCATGGTCAGAGAAGAAAACTGGGAGTATTCTACCTGCCGACAAACCCAAAGACTTCGAAAGGAACAAATAGTCCAACCGTCTACACGTTCCTCTTGAATTACGCCATGTGGGACCATCTGCCAGTGGCCTGACTGTTCTTCCCCCATCTACCAGGCCGTGTCTGGCCATAAGGTCAGCGATGTAACCATCGCTTGTGTCTCCCCCCTTTCCTATCTCTACGTTAAAATCCCCACCGACTATTACCTGCCTGTCGGTGGCTAGGTGTGACTCCACTAACCCAAATATTTGTTTCCTTTCTTGTGGAGTTTGTGGTCCATACACAACAATAACCCTTAGCTTACTTGTCCCCCATGTGATGTCAGAACCCATTACTCTCCCTTGTGCTATGACAAAAACCTTGTCCACCCTAATGTCTTTAACCCCAAACAAAATCCCCACACCTGTTGAGTGAACCCCCCACACTCCAAACTGAGTCCCCTTTTATCCACTCCCTTGTGTAATTCCCAACATCCCCCTTATCCCTTAGGTGAACCTCCTGCAAAATACAAATGTCAACATGTAAAGAGCTCACAAAATCAAAAACGACTCGTCTTTTTACATTGTCCCTCATTCCTCTTACATTTAAGGTAAGTGCCTTGTAAAATCCCATTATAAATTAAGAAATTACTTACAGACAAACCAAAAACCCCCCTCCCTACTGTGTGTAGAGGTCCTCGCTGTCCATCTGATCCGCACAGGAGAACGGCAACGGGTTAGGCGATGTTGATGGCCTGTGTGGTCCCTCGTATGCATCCTCCCCCAAAGGGGATGGTAAACTGAGCAGGCCTGGGGGTATATCCAGTTCCATTCCCAAACCTACGGAGAGCAGGTCCACTGAATCTCCTCCATTCTCACCTAGCCCTGTGTTTCCCCCTCCCCTCTCCTGGAGCCCTTCCTCCTCTGCAACCCCGCTTTGCTGCCCTGCCCCATCTCCCCTCCCACTCTCAAGCCCCTCCTCTTGGGCTTGTCCCTCTGCTCCTTTCCCTTCCCCCTTTGACTTTTTACTGTGGCCCCCCTCCCTCTTCTCTTCGCTTCTGGTTGTCTTCCCTGCTCCGAACACCTGTGATCCTGTCTGTGCCCCCTTCTTAACCTTGGAGGAAGCTGGACCTGGTGTAATGGGAGGAAAATCCCCTTCCTTATCTTCACAGGGCACCTGGGTTTTGCTCTCCTCACTGGCTCTGCCGGCTGCTCCTTTCTCCTGGGGGGCAACCTCTACTCCAGCCCTTGGACGACTGGCAGCCGACTCTGTCTGCACTGGTCCACCCGAGCTGTTCCTTGTTGGCCCTGGTTCCTTTCCTGGCTCCTTGGCTTTCTCGAACCCACCAAATGACCCGGCCACTTCCGCAAAGGTCCTCCTGCGGCTAGCACAGTTGTGGTACAGGTGTCCCAGTCCACCACAGCCATGACAGGCCTTAGGTGCCGTGCACTCTTTGGCCTCATGGCCCCCTTGCCCACAGAAATGGCAGCATGCTCTGGAACAGCCTGCCTCTGTATGGCCAGACTTCCTGCATCGCCTGCAGAAAGCTGGTTGCCGGGAGTAAAATAGGTAACCACAGTCCTCCAGGTCCTTCTGGGTCAGGCTTCAGCAGCACTTGAAATTGTCTTCTTCCTGTCCAAAAAACCCTCATGTCTTTTACATACCGAGCACTAGTCACAACCTCTCCATGCTGCCCCAAGAATGCAGCTAGTGCTTGGTCTGTGACAAATGGATTGTACATATACACAGTGATGGTTCTGAAATTTGGCCTGTCCAAGTTCAAGATGTGGTAGCCAGCTAGGAATCTCTCCCCAGCCTCCTTTCTGCAGGCTTCAGCCACTCTTCCGTAGACTTCCTTGCTCATCAGGGTGACGTTGAAGGCTTTTTCAGGCTGGTTCCACTGAATGCAGTACACCTCTTCCACATTCAAACCCAACTGCTCCATGACTACATTTTTGCAGAACCAGTCCCTCGACGCTGCTACTGCCTGAAAGTGAATCGTGTACCTCACGACGACTTTTGGGCTCGTCTGGTCCTTGGTGACTGTTGCGGCCATCACAGCTTTGGTTATTGTCTTCTTTTCTGGAAATTGTCTTTCTCTTTCCGTCTGTCCACTTGATCTTAGCCAAAAGGCCGAGAAGCGATAACCCCCAAGTGTTGGATGTCCGTGTGGAGCTCTTGGCACAAATCTCACTTGTTGTGGTACCTCGTACGTACGCGTGCATAACAATGGCTGCTCCTTATCGCCTCGGCCCAACCTCTCCTTTGTGGACACATGGTTTCCGAAGTTGGACAGCTCTTTGACTTTTCACAATTTCAAAAGGCTCAGCAATACAGCAAAGCCTGCCAAAAATATATTCAACTCATGGATGTTCCTCTCCACGGAAGTCTTTAGTAAAATGCAAAAGACTTGTGCGCTTTGAAGAGAAACCAGAGTCAGCATGGCCCTCTGTTCCTGAGCAGCAGAGGAGGCTCTCGGTGACAGTCACCACCTTCACGGTAGGCCTCTCTTTGCTTTCAGATCCCAGTATGCAACATTCCCAACCCTCTGCCAATCAAAAGTAGACACATCTTTATTTCCTCCTGCCCTGGCTAATGTGGTTGGCCTTTGAGCCTGTCTTAGCAATACATCCCTGAACTGCATACATTTGGTCCAAAATGCTGCTACCAAGCTTCTCACCAAGTCTCCCAGAAGGTCTTGTGTGAAAACAAGTTTTCATGCTAGACAAAGGCTTCCAACTCAATTTGGAATCCAGTTCAAGCTCATTGGGATCCCACTGAGAGCCGTGCATGGTCAGGCACAGGCGTGTAGTAGACATCTACTGCAGCCATATCAATCCGTAAGGAATTGGGAACCCCTGATCAGAGTTTCTGGATTGTTCTTCAATCAAGACTCAAGGCAAAAGGAGACTGTGCTTATGATGTTGTATCCCTTACACACTGGCTCTCTCTCTCTGCCGGACCATTACCTTCATTTCCTTCACCCGCTGTGAATTGACTTTTGAAACAGGACAATTGTTTGAGTGCTTGGTTTTCTACAAGGTAAGAACAGAGTGCACCGTTCCCAGCAGCACTGCAATGCTAGAACATCTTTCTTTCGAAAAGATTTATTGATACAGATCAATTTGTCATAACATTATTATATATCAACAGTAAGACTTTTCACAATTTTTTGACTTATCGATACATTTTAGTAGTATAGTTAAACTGTAAAACCATGAGGCCCAGCCATTGCACTTCGGTTGTGGTGACCCCTGCGAATTCCCCAAATGTGGGAATCTTGACTGCATAATTCCTGGTAGTGGGTTACTGTGTCTGCGCTCTCCCCTGATCATTATGTTCAATTACAAGAAATGCTGGCAAACATTTGTAGTTCTAGTTTTTACTGCGTGTTTTGTACTCCCAAAGCCACAGATTCACTGATGCCACTGGCTTGTGGTGGATGTTGGAGTGGCATTATACAGCAAAGAGTGGCAGCTGATAGTGTGACTACTACAAGAACGCTTGATATACAATATGTCTCGTCAGACACTCGACCATTACTGACAATAACTCCTTAATTCATTTACCTTCCATCACATTACAAACTTTTTACTGTAACCAATGCTGCAATTACTCTACTGTTTTTCTGATGTTCTCCATTGCACGTAGCATCTATTGCACTTCTGTCCGTCCTAGGAGAGGGATCCCTCATATGTGGCTCTCTCTGAGGTTTCTAAGTTTTGTTTTCCCCTGTCAGGTTTTTTTGTTTGTCCTTACTCTTGTTGAGGGTTAAGGGCAAAGGATCGGTAGCTTGTTAAAGCACTATGAGACAAATTGTGATTTGTGAATATGGGCTATACAAAGAAAATTTGATTGATTGATTGATGACATAATAAGTAGTGGAAGATTGAAAGCATCTTAGGATTCTGGCTCTGGGGTGATGCTTGAAAGGCTGCTTGAATAGTGGCCACAGTAGCAACAGCGGTAAAAGAAAGTAAAGCCTTCAGGAGTGAAGTCATAACCTAAAAAAACATCCAAAACATTAAGTTGTGTGTTTAATGTATATATATTAATGTATAGGTTTAACTTTATTTAATGAAATCCCAAGCACAATGTGTTTAGTTTTTATTCCTACCTTTTAGAGAGAACCTACTCTATCTCCATTGCTGCTCCTCATTCGTAGTATTTTCGGTTACTAAGCAACCAATTGCAGAGTAGATAATCTGCTTCCTGTCTACACTGACCTGGTGTGTGTTACTGGTCACATGGCTTGCGTTTCTAGAGTCACATTGAATCTAAAAAGGTTTTAGTACCATTTTGCTGATGTATCTGTGCAGATATATTTAAATTTAACTTCACTGGACACCGTCAGATAAAGGTGAGTTAAATGTGGTTAAAGTTTCAAAGTAAAAATATTAATTTGACCCATTATTATATTACGCTATATGACATCATTATACCATTTATTCTGAAGTAGCGATGTAAGTAGGAGGTGGAGCTAGAGCAAAATACATACAGTTTCATATACAAGGACATTAGATATATTGTGACAGCTTGTTTCTCTCTTTGATTTGAGGTACTGGATCATTAAAGCATTTGAAAACTTCAGAGGGAAAAAGCTTTTAACAACTCAAACATTTGAAAAAACTCAAATGCTTAATCAGGAGTGAAAAATGTTCAAAACCACTGGTTCAGTCTTTAACAACTTCTTATCTATTCTTCAAAATCTTAATTTAACTAAAGCTGTCAAATAAATGTAATGTAAATGTAAAGAGTATAAAATGTATCTCTGAAATGTGTCAGAGTAGAAGTATGAAGTAGCATAAAGTGGAAACACTAAAGTACAAGTACTTTCATGTTGTGGAAAAGAAAAAAAAATATGTGAGATTTACTGTATTTGTGAACCCTTTTATTTTATTATGGCCTTACTGAAATTTCTGCTTAGCTCTAGGTTTTTTTCTCCATCCTGTGCATCAAAAGCCTAGCTGAATTTCAACTTTCCTAGCAAAGGAGGATATGTCCGAGATTTCATTTTTGTATCCTGATCCTAATCCTCCCTGTGTTATATTTGTGTGTGTGAGTGCGATGGATGTTGGGGTTGTCCTTAGGAGGACAGAAAACAGGTCTCCAATGTAATGTGGAATGTGAAATTTTTAGTTTATGGTAGGTTAAAATTGGTTTAAACTTGGTGAGGGTATGGAAAGTAGTAGTTATTGTTAGAGTAAGTCTCCAGGAAATAAATGAAAGTGTGTGTGTGTGTCTGTATGTGTGTGCATGAGCTAGAAGTAATTTGAAGGTGTGTTATGATTTCACATCACATGCAGATTAAATGTTACCTGTCAATAAATATTGGCATTGTGTAAGATGGTGTCACATATTAATGTAGATATGTTAACCCCCTCCCACACACACACACACACACATACACCACCCCCACCCAGCTCTCTCTCATTAAGCTGCAGTGCAACAGCTGGCATCCTCTCTGAACATACTCACACACTGAGTGGTTGGTGGTTTTTGAAGCTGCATTATCCTTTTACACACCACACAGCTTCCAACTCTTTGTAGTTGCTGTTTGTTTGGATTTACCTCCGTGGTCCTTTTTGGTACAACAGATAGTAACAGAAGTCTGCAGGCTCTGCGGTGTATAAGGTAAAACATATGACACTGGGCAATGCTTTTATTTTCTGTAACAGAAGTTTGTCTGATGTGGGAATATCAACCATCATGTAGATATTTTTAACACTAGCAAACAGTGTATAGGCTAAGCTGGGAAATAGTATATGTGCTATTTGTTGAATTTGAAGTATGCTTTTACAATATGAATCATATTATAGTAAAGTAATAGTCATCTTTTGGTTAATTTAAGTTTTTCTTTTAACCTCCCTTCTTACAGAAATGAAGCTCAATATTAATGTTAACTCTACAACTAATTTATTACAGGAACAAGAAAAATGGGGAAATATTTTCAATGAAAGCAAAGCTTAAATGGTCATACTGACCATAACAGCTCACTAAAAACATATTTCATTTGTTATCCTACAGTATAGTGAATGTAGGAAATAGTACCCAAAAAAAGTACGATGGATTTTTTTCATGGTCCTGTTGAGGCACATGCAGCATTTAATGTTAGGGGAAATGGTGGACTTGGTTAAATATTGAAAACCTCATCACTGACTGCATATTGGGATTTGGTGTTCTAATAAAACTGTGCAAAAATGTGTTCTAGAATTTCCCTGAAGCTAATATCAAATCAATTCTGATGGAAAACCTGTTTTAGGATAGAAATGCTGACTTCCTGTGATTACATTTTACAGAATTGAATAAAGAACCATGGCTTGATGTTACCATTATAGATCTGTTTTGACTGGCCTACCACAAGCATAGGGAGAATTGGACAACAGCTTGAAAAACACATGCTAGTGACTCTAGCTGACTCATTACACACTGTATGTTTGTTGTGATTGTTGAAATTGTATTTAAAATACTAATAAGGCTTATGGCTGTTGCAGTTTTTGTATCTATCTAGAACCTTGGCACAGTGTTTTCTGTAAGCCCCAGATGTAAATTAAGATGTGATATAAAGCAGGCTTAGGTCTTTGCATGGGCAGGATTGTTGCAGACAATCTGTGATGAAAAGCCTACCAGAATTACAACAATTCAAACAGATGAAGATACACCATAAAACATATACCATCATAGGGTGAGCTGTATGTATACAATATAAAGAATGTGTTTTCACACAGCAAAGAAGTGGTAACAATATATGTTCTACATTGTGAGGAGTGATGAGTGAGAAAAACTCAACAGAGCCTCTTCAGGCTTTGGGTTCAACATTGTATCTAATCACCAACAAAGATTAAAGATTGACCCTTGGAATGCAGCATAATCTGATCTGCAGTGCTGACATGAAATCCTTTGTCATGCTTAACATTAAAGGAGCAGGACAGGCAGTGTAAGGAATCAGGTCAGTTCTATTTAGTGAATGAGCCAACAAATGTTAGTCCAGACTGTGACAGAGAATACAGAAAATTCATCACTTGAACATCACAAAATGAATTTGACTACACAGGGGCATTCATATTATTATTGGCTGCATGCACAGTAAAACATTTATAAATGTTTGAATCTTTAATTAGTGATCACATGCAGGAGAAATGTATAGCTAAAGAGCCAGGACTTTTCCTCAGACCTAAACAAGGGTTAAAAGAAAGTAAATATTGGATGTGCTGCCTAATTAATAACACGATGTATGCTGTGTTGTTAAAAACGCCATGAAAAACAGATGTCAGTGCTATTTTTCATTTTTAGATGTGTTCGGTAAAAACATGAAGCCATAGAGGGAACTGTTGTGGATATTGGTCGGCATTGACAGCAGATAGGAGTTATGCCCCCATGCTAGAATTGACAGTAACCCCTACACTAGACCTACGCCTACGTTTGATCTCCCCCGAGGGGAGGCTAGGGTTATAGTTATTTTATTCGAGTTATTATTGTCTGTCACTGTGTACAATATTGTAGGTACAGAAGTATGGTTTTTATTGATTGATGTGTGTATAAAATAAATGTGGTCAAGAGCCTGTTAATGTACATGCATGGATTCATACAGATACAGAAATGTACGGCTATGTGTGTGAATGTGTGTGCGTTGGCAGTGATGAATGAACAGGCACTAATGCATGTCCCAGCATCATCATGCCAGGGCCCAGGTCACCAGACGGCCCTGCATCGAGCTGCCATGGTGGGGAACAGTGATGCCATGACTGCTCTGATTCAGGGAGGCTGTGCTTTGGACCTGCAGAACAGAGTGAGTGGTGGACACAGTCAGCATTTCAAAACTCATTCATACACCAATAGCGCAATTTGTAATCGGAGCAATGTGTCCAATATGTGTTTGAGGACGGCAACACTGCACTGCATGAGGTGTCGTGGCATGGTTTCTCTCAGTGCGTCAAACTGCTGGTTAAAGCAGGAGCTGATGTGCACATCAAGAACAAGGTAGGATAATTACAATAATTATAATAATTATTTAAATAATCATACATTGATCTCTTTTACAATTGCTAAAAAAGTTACAGTTTAACAAGAGTGACACTATGGACCAGAGAGTCAGCAAAATATCACAATCAACAGTGACTGTCAAAACTCTCAGATAAAATCACAACATCTGCATTTTCCACTTGAAGTTAAAGTGTAAAAAGCTCCTTCTATAGATAATAGTACCCAACTATTAACCCAATGTAAATCCACGCGAGTAACTGTATTAAGTTGATTCAGGCAGGAAACACAGCACTTCACCTGGCCTGTCAGAATGCACATGCTCAGACTGCTCGGCTATTGCTGCTCGGAGGATCCAACCCAGACACCAAGAATAACGTGAGTTGTCCAGCATGCCACAATGCACCAAACTCTTCTGAGAGAAGTAGTTGACTCAGACAGGTCACTATGACCTTGTTGAGGTATTGTACCATGAACTGTAAGGAACAGTTTCACAGAATGTTTAATACACAACAGTATAGACCTAAACAAAGGACTCTGCTTTGGTTCCAGGTGGGTGACACCTGTTTGCATGTAGCTGCTCGCTACAACAACCTGATCCTGGCGAAAATCCTGTTAAACTCATTGTGCTCTGTGACAGAGAGAAACCAGGTACAGTATATCAATCATCAGTGCAATCCTCAGAAGGATTTTATGTATCTGTATTTTTATATACAGTCTCAGCTTTTATATACATTAATCCACACACTGACAATGCAGTAGAACTGGAGGCACTAAAATTGATTGTCACATCTCACTGGATGTGTCTGCACACATAGTTCATCATATAGGGGGAACCCCTTTGTCAGCAAGGAAAACAGACAAAAAAACCTCCAGTGTTCATGGGCACGGACCTACTAGCATATATAATAACAGTGTTGTCTGTGTACATTTAAAATATTTGAAATACAAAGGTTAACAATTTCAATTCAATTCTATATTTTTTGTATAGCGCCAAATCATAATATACATTATCTCAAGGCACTTTACATAGAAGGTCAAGACCTTCAAATCTTATTAATATAAAGAAACCCAACAGTTCCCACAATGAGCAGCACTTTGGCGACTGTGAAGAGGAAAAACTCCCTCATTAACAGGAGAAACCTCGAGTAGAACCAGACTCAATGTGGACGGTCATCTGCCTCGACCGGATGGGGTGAGGAGAGAAAAATGGGGAGGAGAGGAGAGATGGGTGGAAAAGAGGGGAGAGAAGAGAGAGATGGTGGGGAGGGGGAACACTTATGCTCCATCAGTATTGTAATAGTTGTTCTCCTGCAGTTCTGGAGTCAGAGATAGAGAAAGAGAGAGAGGGACTATGGGGGAAAAAAGAAACATGTTATTGCCATGTATTAAAATAAATAAATGAGTGTGGGGGGGCAGAGAGACAGAGAAAAGGGGAGAAGTACTCAGTGCATGATGGGAGTTCCCCCAGCAGTCTAGACCTATAGCAGCATAACTAAGGGATGGTTCAGGACCCAGCTGATCCAGAACTAACTATAGACTTTATCAAAACGTTTTAATTTTAACTTTAAATGCTGAGATGGTGTCTGCCTCCTGAACCCAGAGTGGGAGCTGGTTCCACAGGAGAGGAGCCTGATAGCTGAATGCTCTACCTCCTGTTCTACTCTTACAGACTTGGAACCACAAGAGAGCCTGTGTTTTGTGAACGAAGTGATCTATTTGGATAATATGGTGTTATCAGCTCTTTGATATATGAAGGGGCGTGATTGTTGAGGGCTTTAAATGTGAGGAGCAGGATCTTGAATTCTATTCTGTATTTTACAGGGAGCCAATGTAGAGAAGCTAAAGCAGGAGTGATATGATCTCTCCTCTCCAACAACATATAATCATTACCTTAAAGAAAATATAGAACATATTTTCTGTTACATATTATTTTTATATAACTGTAATATCTAGGAGACTGGGTTGGTGTCTGTGTTTTCCTGTAGGGAGGGGAAACCGCTCTACATGTGGCTGCTGCTCTGAACCATAAGAAAACAGTTCAGCTCTTACTGGAGGCAGGGACAGATGGGAAAATCAAAAACAATGTAAGTTCCCTTTTACAAGATAAACACCACACATAACGTCTCAAATATCTGATTACCTATCTTAGATTTATATCAATGTCTGACACACCTTGGAGCCCCAGTTTTAAGAGTAAAATCAATAAGCCACAAAGTATTTGTATGTGCCCATAGCACTACTCAAGTGGATTCTTTTGGAAGAGTCAGTTCACAACTCTTACCAAAGGTCATGATTGTTTTCCTGTGTACTGTATGTAATGTACCTTCAAGGCAGGTAAAACAGCACTGGACAAGGCGAGAGACAACAATCATAAAGATATGGCAATTCTTCTGGCCAGGGCTCCTCAGGTTAGTGTTCTCAATATAATAATAAAAGCCCCCATTTTTCTATGAGACAAATAATTTGAATCCAGACATTTTTTGATAGCACGAGCAACCATGTTGTTTGGCATTCAGGCTTTTTGATTGGCATGTCTTCAGGTACATCGCTTCATGCGAGGAAGAACAATATGGAAACGAAGAGAAAGATTGATATCTGAGCGCAGGACCCAGTCTGTGACCAGAGTAGAAATACTGCCCAATAAAGTAAGAAACTAGCAAAAATCAGATTTATTCTGTTTGCTTTGATATAAGAGTTTTTAAAATTAATAAGAAGCTGTTCCTTTTGTCTGTGTCCTGAGGAGGACAGCTGTTCTGTTGTGGAGGAATGTCCCAACAGTGAACAAATGCAGAGCAGAACCGCAGCAGAGCTGGAACCTCAGCGACAGCAGCAGCAGCAGCTTTATCGCAAGACCCGAGCCACGATCACCCACCCCGACAGCCACTGCAGGAGAAGAGACAGGAAGCAGGTGGGTGAACAACAGCAGTCACCAGGACCAGCATGCTCAACTCACATAAAGGTATAGCTGTGTGTAGCTGTTATCCCGCAGAAATGAATCAATTGTTTTTTTACAGCCTTAGCAGTGAAGGCGATGTATAACATGGATCTTTTAAAATGTTCTTTCAGTTGTTCCTGTGGTTCACTAAATAAGCTAAGCTTGTAGTGATAACCCATTTAGCACAACCACATTGTAGTTTCCACTGGTCTAAGACCACCACATAATCTTTTTGCATATCATAGGAAATACAAATAGGAACTTTATTGAGGAAAGTAAGAATTTGCACTTTTTAGTAACAGTGTGTTACTTTCACTCCTCTGAAGACTTTGGACGAAGATGATCCGAGAAATGGCAAGACTGACTCTCACAATAAGAGAGAACTACTCCGTGACAGTGGTTTCACACAGCTTTTCACACAGTACCATGATGAGGATGGCAACATTATACAGGTAACTGACAAATGCAATTTTGTAAACTACGTACATAAACCATTTTTGAAAAGCATTGATTCTAAATCTGAAGTTTCCAGAGCAAAGCTAGGGCACATTTTCGCGAAACTCATTAAACAGTGCCTGGAGCTGAGCTTTAAAACATCTTGTTGCTAAAACATGTTGAGCATGTTCTCTTTAGGCACCAGCCAGTGGATGCCACTGTAAGCCTTTACTGAAGAAGCTGGAGGGTCAAATGAAAGCCACCCAAGAGGAGATGATGCTGCACATTCTCAATGTCCAGGAGCGCGTCAGTAGCCGAATGGGCAAAATGGACCAAAGGAACAGACACCAGGTCTCCTTTCACTTATCTCTGCTAACAGATGCTGGTTTCAAACTTCTTCTACAGCTTCAGTGCCATAAAATAATGGTTTAGTTCATTCAGGCCTAAATGTAAATTTTTACGACTGATATGTTCAAATTGGTTGATTTAGTGTTTTTACAGATTTTTCTACTTTTGGGCAGATTAAATTGTTGAATGTGCTGAATCAGGAAAGAGCAGCAGCAGAGAGGAAGAACATGATTTACAGGATGGAGCAGAGAGCTGCCCAGGACAGAGAGGAGGCTCTGAAGACACAGGTATCTCTCACTTCTTGCAGGTGACTCTCGACTAATCTCTGCTTTCTTTATGGATACATTTTATCATACAACAACTTTGTGTCTTATCTCAAGCAGGCAGCAGTGAGTCATGAACTGAAGATGTGGTGGATGTCTCACCTAAACAACACAGACGTCCACATCCCAACTAATAGCCAGTATTACAAACTCCTCCCTTCACCATCTGTGGAGCTGTCTGAGGCAGACGCTGATCTGGAATCACTCCCCCTGCTGTCTGTGGTGTCTGGTGACAGCAGCACTTCACTGGCCAACTATGTCAACATCCTGCCAACAAAATCTGGCCAAGGGGACCTTGAGCACGGGCAGGTGGGGAGGAGGACATACTTTGAAATGAGACTGAAAAGGTCACCAGGTATGTGAACTTCTACAATGCAGTTAAACAACTCCTTTGAAAAGAGGTGTTCATCACTGTATTAATATTATCACTTCATGACCTGTGATTGAAACTGCCCAAGAAAGAGGAAGATTATTAGCAATAACAGCAGAGCAAGGTAACTAAACAGATAACTCATGTAGACTAATAGATGCAACTTAACACTTAACAATAATTTGACCTTTTATGTTTTAAGCCATTTAACTTAAATGGGTTATGTTGCAACCCACTATGAATTAAAATTAAAATTCCCAAATCATAAACTGCACTGAAATTAAAGGTGCACCTCATGGTTTTCTTCAGCAGGCAGTTTCACCTGGACATAGTTCAGTTGTTGTGGTAGATCGCGAATGAGCCATCTCAGTTTCAATAATTCATTGAGGAAGACCACAGGGAACAATTCACAACTGCATTTGTCAAAATTCGAGTAGAAATACATCTAGTATGCATTTTTTCATATCTAGTTAGAAAGCACACATGACATAAAAAATGGAGGGTAAGATAAAGAAGGATGACAAACACACTGTTAGACTGAGGCAGAAATTCAGAGTTTTTTTATCTGAACTGTAACTTTGTTAAAAAGAACTTGAAATGGAATGAATAATGAATGGTTTGTGTGTATTTGCAATGGACAGACAAATATTGCTTATTGAACATGTTTTATTTTCATTTTGTGTCAAGTGGATGAAATATTTATTTTTCTAACCCCACTTCTATCAGATGATTACGAGAACACAGCCCTGTTTCCTCCACCCAGCAACCACATCACAGAACTCCCCCTGGGCTCTGCTGACCCCCTCTGGAAACCTTCTGGAGTGCAGGACAGTCCTGTAGCTGCAGTGGTGCCATTGTGTGGGGGGGGCTTCTCAAGCAGCAGCAGTCAGTCCAACATCAGTGAACAAGGACCTGGATTAATCCCCCATCAGGAAAGCAGACATGACAGGCAACACATCAAACCCTTCGGAGAGTTGATGAGTTCCTGCGAGCAGGAAAAGATGCACACTGACAGCACCACAACACTGGAATGTTTCATCAAACCCACGGAGCCCTCATTCAACCAGGAGAGGAACTATCTGCATGCTATGGAGGTGAGTGTATTACTGGGTTGGATGAGGAACTGGCCACGGCAATGAGCAGTGAAAGGCTTGTGCTGAACCTGTCAATCAAGCAGATCAATATTTTTTAGATTTAGCCATCATTTCTACCTGTAATTTTTCTCACTCATTATAAATGGCAACATGGAGGGTTTGGTCAGTTTCCAGTCTTTATGCTAAGCTAGGCTAATTTCCCCCCCATGTACTTAACACAAAAACAGACAGATGTCAATCTTTTCTTCTTAATCTTAGACAGAAAGAAAATAAGCAAAATTCCCAAAATGTTGGACCGTTTACTTGTGGATTCATTAAGTGTGTGCCGATGAACATTCGGTTTTATAATTAAAGGATTCTTTAAAACTTCATATCCTTCCTGTCAGGTGACCCAGCGTTTCTTTGACACGGTGTCCACTCAGCTGGAGCACTGGTACGAGAGGAAGCTTGTGGAGGTGGAGCAGCAGATCGAGGTCAGGGCCCAGCAGGACAGGAAGGAGCTGATGCAACGAATCAGCATGCTGGAGGAGGAGCTTCAGAGGCTGAACACCAATGATAATGCAGACAGCTGATGCGTCTGGACAGTCACCAACACAGAAGGGAGAATGATTTAAGTTTATCAGTTTGATAGAATATTTATCCACTCAGATCTAAAATCAATAAATTGATCCAAACAAAATACTTCCTTCTTATCAGTCAATTATTTTATGTATAATGGGCTTGTTGGCAATATTAATGGTTCATATATATGGATTATATAAATACTACTCTGACTTCAATATTTCCCAAACTCCTTCTAAAAAGTGTTGTGGAATGCTAAGCAAAGAACCATCACACGACAATTTCTATTAATGGGTGGGGAGATAATTAGAGAAGCACAGGACTTTTTTAGTTTTTAAATGTTAGTACGTATGATAGATTATTTTAAAAAGACACTTATAGACAGCACAAAAAAACAAATAATAGATACATCCATGTTGTGGCAATTTTTTTTATTTCCAATGAGCCATTATAATGACACTCCATTCATTCATCATACAGTAAATAAACACAATAAAAGGTAACATTGTAGAGGTGAGTATGAGGTAGTAGCTAATTCCATATTATCTGATGTTCAGTCTCCGCAATACTACTCCATATTCAGGCAGTTTGTATTCTAAACATCAGATCTATAATGTAGTAGAACAACATTACAAATTTGAATTACATATAATATATAAATACGAATGAAAGAAAGAAACTAAAGACACACACATTTAATTAGTCTACAAAACAGTTTTCAGCTGCTTATTCAACAGTAACCCTTCTCAACAGTAACCCTTCTTCTCCCTACACAGTGACCTCTGCTGGTCACTTTAGATAACACTGCTTGAATAAGCCCCTGTACAAGTAATTATGCTGTTATTGTAAATGGACAGTATTTATAAGAGACTTTGGTGGTGTAAACAACAACTCAAAGTGCTTTACACTGAAACATCCAAACAGCATTTCTACATGCTTTTCTATGACACATAATTTACACACTGTAATGTATAAATATTGCGTAGTTATGTAGCCTTTGTATGCATTTATTAATTATTTATTGAATTTGTCTTCTGATGTTACTCTGGTAAATCCTGTATTTTTATAGATTTGTTTCCACTCTCTTGGGTTTTATTTAAACTTTTTATGCTTAAATTATTTCTTATACTGCCTCACTGCCTGTCCCAAATTAGAAATAAAAAAGAAGAATTAGACAAACCAAAACTTGAGCATGCTTTTATTTGTTTTTGTTTTTGGGGGAACAAAAAAAATGTTTTTTGTTTAACAGACCCTTTGTCTCCTAAATGTATTTGATTTTGAATTTGAATCTGCTCGAGGACCTTTGTTGCATGCCATATCCCTCTCTACCAGACTTCTCAGACGTTTAATTTGTCTCTCTTAATTGTTTGCTGTCAAATAAAGACACAGTACCAGATACGATATTATTTGTAAATTTCAATTATGGGATCATTGTATTATTCTTACAGATGCATTACTGTAAATGGTAAATGGTTGTATTTATATAGTGGTTTTCTAATCATGATGACCACTCAAAGTGCTTTACACTACAGTTTGCCATTCACCCATTCACACATACAGTGCATCTATTACTAGCATTTTTATTGTTGTTCTATGGGTCAATTTGGGGTTCAGCATCTTGCCCAAGGACACTTTGGCAGGCAGATGGGAAGACTGGGGATTGAACTTTGGACCATCTGGTTGGAGGATGACTGCTCTATGCCACAGCCACAGCCACCCCTGCTGTGTTAGCAGTATTTCATTCAGCTTGTTG
Source organism: Paralichthys olivaceus (assembly GCF_024713975.1). Lineage (NCBI taxonomy): Eukaryota > Metazoa > Chordata > Actinopteri > Pleuronectiformes > Paralichthyidae > Paralichthys > Paralichthys olivaceus. The sequence continues at coordinate 25,638,508 of NC_091104.1, read as the reverse complement.
AATGGAGATGTGACATGACAATTCTGTACTGTGAAGAAGTACAGAATTGTACTTCATACAATCATTTGTTAAGTGCATTGTCAGAACGAGCTGTTATGGAAATACTCAAATGAAGTAAAAGGTCCTTAAATATACATAGGTACATTTCATTAGTTTCTTGATAGGTTGGATTTAATGAATTACTTGAAACTCCTGATAAGGATATCAAGCTCAACATGTGGATGAGTTTAGGCCTAATGTCAAACAACAAACAGGCGAATTGGACAACGTCCCGCCCTCACAGCTCAGTCCGTCGGGCGGAGCAGCCATTGGTTGTGTAACCTAATGATCCTGGTATGGCATCTGGCATTTGGCCTCAGTGACCACGGCAGAAGCTTCTGAAGGGAAAATCAAATCGATGCTACATTGACTCTGTCAGAGCGCGATGGAAACCTAATTAAAGACCCTCCAGGCACAGCTGGTCATTTTATGCAGCCAAGCACCAGGGCTGTAAAATTAAGCCAGTAATATGTACTATTGCTTTACTCTGAACGCCGAGGGAGGGGACATGTAGGCCTCCCTGAGCAGCATAGTGTCAGCATTCAATATGCTAAAAAAAACTCATGCCAATGTCATGTCACTGTTTTTAACATACAGCAGTACATTCTGGTCTAAATTGCCTTGCATATTCAGTACACCATAAACAACTGAACTGATGTGCTTATAAAAAGTATAAAATACAATGATAGGACAGTGTGGTGTGGAAGTGTTCACATTGACTGATGGCTAATGTAAACTATTTCTGGACCCCCTGCATTAACTATAAAGTAACATTTATAAATTGTAAGTGGTAACCACTGCCGGATAATGAACTTACATGTAAGTAATAAGCAAGTCACAAGATTGTGCCCACTTCGATGATTGTATAATGATAGCTTATTTGTTCATTGAAGCTGTTCTTAGTGGAGTTGATTAACTTGATTCAATGACTGGGCAGCTTCATGGAGTCTTGTTGCTGCCATGGTTAAAGACCAAAACTACAACAATAACCTAACTGGCAAACCTTGTTATACCACAAGACTGTTCAAGAAATAGATCCAACATATGACTTATCCTGAAACCACATAATGTGTTTTTTACGTTTGTTTTTGTGTAAAGATTAAAAAAAACAAGACAGCTTGTCACCGGAACAAAGTATTAGTTGTATGTCTGAATTGAACCAGGCTCAGCCAGACTTACAATCCTTTATACTGAGCTTGGCTTATCATGACCTGGTTGGTACTTGATACTTATTACACAGATATAAAATTGATATGAATCTCAGTCTACAAATGTTGAACCTTAAGGGATTATAGAAACAAGAAAAAGACATTACAGTCATTATGTGGTTCATTTTTCACAGTACAATCCAAATGTAATTCCCATACCTGATACATCACAATTCATTCTTTTTTTTACTATTGAGTAATTGTTCACATGTAGACTTTAACAAGGTGACATTGTCCCTATACAGACCTTGTTGTACACAGCAGGGATGCCAGGCAGTCATGCATGGATATCCCCAACATACCAATTATATATGCTTCATGCAAAAAGGCAGGTAGGAAATGATCCATTAAACCCCATTATCCACATTACAGTGATTCATTTAAATGTAAAGGCCTCTCTGCTGTTTCTAACGTCCTCATGTTGAGAGCACCAGGAGCCGGTCCTTTGTGAAAAACCAGCCATAAATAAATATCAAATCACTCTGTCAGAGAGGGTTGATATTGATGGCACTGGTTGGAGTTGGTACTGCTGGCACGGGAGAGGGGAGGGGGATGGGGGACATTGTCCCGTCGGGAGGCAATCAATGCTCACATCCTGTGAACCCTGCATGTTACACGGGAGAGCACTCCAACACACAGACAGCCCCAGCGCACACAAATACACAGAGAAACAAAGACAGACAAGAGAAAACGAATGTGGACCGGAGTTTGGTACCAGCACAAGAGGAACTCCAAAACAGCTTCATGGGGTAGCTATACAGACCCTGGCCATTCCTAGACACATGATGCAGGGCATCAAGAGGCAAAGAGGGAACCCATACCAGTGATATGTAAGTGCTGCTGAAGTGGTTTATTTATTGAATGGAGTCATTTCATGTTATGACATGCTCCCTTTTAAATCTGCAACACATGCATTCAGGAATGACTCATGCACAATAGTTTTCTCAGAGGGCCAAAATAGTAATTGTAAATGTCATTCGTTATTGTCATTGTGAAAAGAGAAATGGTTCGAAGTGAATTTCTAAAATTCTCATTAAACCAGACTACACCTGGTGTGTTTCATATAGGATAGAAATAGATTTAACGCTTCACAGCTCATATTTATTTATGCTGGTCACTAATGACATATTTGAAATGACTACAAACTAACTAAATTGGTATGCTTGCTTCATCGTTTTTGGCTTCGAAAAAGATTAACTGGTTTAAACAGCAATGCCAAAATAAAAACATCGGCGCTAAGTCGTATTCATTTCTACTAAGTGTAGACTGAGGTGATGATGTTGGATGGCTTCTGGAGCTAAAGCATGGACTGAAAAAAATCCTGGAGGCTCATTTCTACATTGTCGTGATTGACAATCATGTTTTTCTGTCAGACAACAACCTGATCTTACCTGAATGATATAAATAAGTTGTGTAAAATATATATCTAGGACGTAGAGTATTAATGTTTGTTATGTTTGAAAGCATAAGCTTTGCTCAAAACTGTAGTGGTCAGCTGTAATAGAAAATGACTGAGCATAGTTAGAAAATAGATCTATTTATTATTTGATATTTTCAGATTTACATCTTTAATAGGATCTAGTGGCAATGAAAGAGCCATACCCAGATCTCTTCAAGATCTTGGAACTTCGACTTAACCCAAAATAGGGGATCTAACACCAGCAGCCTGATGTCAGCGAGATTGTAAAACAATGATTAAGGTCAGGGAAATTTATTTGGAGCAGACATTCAAACATTCAACCAAAAGTCTCTATTTAAAACATTCACAACAGCTTACCACCCAAACGTCTGGTTCAATGTCCAGAACAGAAGTTATGCATATTTACTTTTCCTCTAACATTATTAATGAAGTTACTGCTGCACCAACTTTCAATTTTATCTCCAGGAGAGCCAATCTGGCTAATCTGTCATCATGTTTTCAACCTGTCATCATCATCTGTCTTTCTCGCCTTTTTGGATTCATTGTAAGTTATGTTACCACATTACACTCACTAAACCACTTTAACAGGTGCAACGTTATGATAACAACTAAAACTAATGGCCAGTGCTACAAAAATAAAATTTCTTATGAGCATAATCCTTAAAAAGGAAGCCTTAATGAGTGGTCTGGCTTTCTGGAGCTAAAGCAGTGCATGTTGTCATGAGTGGATTACTGAATAGGCCTATGGGGCAAAGATCCAGTTATCAGATCCTCTGCATGAAGGGAGTAACTATTTCTTGTTTAAAAGTCAAAGAGATCAAGTAAAAGAGGAAACAAATGACCATAAAAAGACAAGATGATCATAAACAGACACCTAATGAGAAACAATTTCATAATATAACATAATAAATAAGTTTCATGCATGCTGTGTCTTCACAGTTTGAGGGTATGTGGCAGTGAAGTGGTGAGAAGCTGACCATGGGTGACTGGAACCTGTTGGGCAGCATCCTAGAAGAGGTCCACATTCATTCCACCATCGTGGGCAAGATATGGCTCACCATACTCTTCATCTTTCGCATGCTGATCCTGGGGGCTGCTGCTGAGGATGTATGGGATGACGAGCAGTCTGAGTTTGTTTGCAACACTGACCAGCCAGGCTGCAAGGCAGTCTGCTACGACCGTGCCTTCCCCATCTCCCTTATTCGCTTCTGGGTCCTGCAGGTCATCTTTGTGTCTGCGCCCTCACTGGTCTACATGGGCCATGCCCTCTACTGCATCAGATCACTGGAGAAGGAACGCCACCGCAGACGAGTTCAGTTGAAGGAGGAGCTGGATGAAGCTGAGTTGGCGTTGGATGACCATAAGCGCATGGAGAGGGAGCTAAGAAAGTTAGACGAACAGAGGAAGGTGAAGAAGGCTCCTCTCAGAGGATCTCTGTTGAGAACCTACATCATCCATATCCTTACACGCTCTGCGGTGGAGGTCTGCTTCATCCTGGGCCAGTATCTACTCTATGGTGTCCAACTGGAGCCCCTCTATAAGTGTGAGAGGCTGCCTTGCCCCAACAGTGTAGACTGTTACATCTCCCGGCCCACAGAGAAGACCATTTTCATGGTCTTCATGATCGGCATTGCTGGTGTGTCACTTTTCCTCAACATTCTGGAAATATCTCACCTGGGCATCAGGAAAATCAAACAGGCACTGTATGGAGATAGATACATTGAAGATGACAGTTTGATTTACAAGTCCAAAAAGAAGACATCCTTACCACACCTTTGTGTAATGAGCAATTTATCACCTCACAATGGGCCTTTGACTCAGACGTTCAAAGTGATTCCAGAGGTGGATATGAAGCCTCCTCATTACAGCACTGGGCTCAAAGCCAACCAGGATGCACAAAGACATAACAGCTTGGCTCATCTGGGACACAGTCAGACCAGCTATATCTGCCCCCAACCTAGGATGCCACCCAGATATGGCCAAATCTGTGCAATGCAAGTCCCCCAAACCCATGAACGTCCAGAGGGCCACACAGCCATGGTGGATCACCATTCTCCCTGGGCTTCAGCTGTATCCAATGCAGAGGGAAGTGCAACAAGCCATCTTGCAGACATCCAGGAGGGAGAGCACCCTCACCCAAGCCATTTGGAAGGTCTGCTGTCTGGTAGCACCTTCAGACCCAGCACTATCAGAGACCTTAATGAAGATGAGCGTAGGGAATCATTGAGGAGTGAGGTCCTGATCCCCAACCCCAGAAAGACCAGCTTCATGATCAGACCACCCTCTGAGAGTTTGTCCTCCATCAGTGACTCCATGAGCACTTCCTTACATACTTCAGAGGAGTCGGATGAATTAGGCTCCCTACAGGGAGACATGCCCATGATGCCACCTGCTGGAGGCCGGAGAATGTCAATGGCAAGTAAAGACAAAAGATTATTTTGTGTTATCACTGTTATAAAGTAATTTGCCAAAGTTTCATCTGCCATTGTTTTTTCCTGTTCATCTAGACAAAGCTCGAAAGTAATAAACTAGCATCCAGTGTAGATTTAATATTTTCTCTGTAGAAGAACTGAGATAGTTCTTCTACAGATAGAAGAACTATCTCAGTTCGAGATAGTCGTCAGAGGTTAGCTAAAAGTTTTATTAGGAAAAAAAGGAAAACAGCAACAACAATAAAGAAGAGGCAATGTGTAAAATAAAGGAATTGCATGGAAGTGACGTCACAGAACGGCAGTTGTTTCTAATATTTTTAGTGTAAGTTAATTAATCATATTTTTATCATAACCAAAATAAAATATGTTAAATATAAAACTTATCAAAGCTTATTACAAAGATAAACACATTTTATATTTGCAAATTTAGGATGCGTGGGATATTAAATAAAAAAGTTTCAATATATAAAAAATACATTGAATTTCATAATATTGTATACATAAGATTTTATATATTTTACAGATAATCACTTGATTTTCATTAACTTAGATAGATAGTATTGAAATCGCACTCTCGAATTACTGTGTATAGGTATTACCAGAAAAAAAGTTTAAATAAGTAAAATTTGGCATTTGACAAGATTTCAGTATTTGGACGACTTGGTGTCACCTGTACGAGCAAAACCAGCACAACAGACTCTTGCTGTTGTTTTAATAGAGGAGTAGTTTTCCATCATTCTGTGAGCAACTGTAATCTGACTTTGAGGGCACAGTGAAAGGAGCCACTTACCAGTCTGAGGAGTTAAAGGTTTGCAGCTCTTCATCGAACAGCTCATTGTGGCTGCTCCTGACTGCTCCATTACTCCCTGCAATATTTCCACTTTCAAATACTGAAAAGTTCAACAATGAACACATTCCTGTTACCATTTCTTAAACTAGTCACAGGAAGCATAAAGTCATACTAAATAAAAGTCAGTTTGACGGGTTAAACAATTCTTTTAATGAGAAGGTACATAATTGAGTACCAACCTAATGGCTCATCAGTTGTTGTTGGATGATTTTAGCATTCTACATTCAAGTACAAATATTTCTTAAAAGAAATCCCATTGGCATCATTTTTTCCCAGGAATGTTGCAGCATACTCTTAGGTTATGATATTGCAAATATGTAAACAATGCAGTTTTTTAATGAGCGCCACTTAAGCTTAGTCACTTTGTGTCACTTCATTAAGATAGGGATTTACAGTAACTTAACAAACATTTGTAAAATTTCAAACTTTCCAGACTGTCACCATACGGGATGTCAAAGACAACTGTTGTGATGTGGAAATAAGAATGTTTCTCTCAAACAATACTGCGTTCATCATCCCAAGCACAATGTTAAGTTATAAAATGTATTAATTTCTAATGTCTATATTGTTCTTCATGTTACCAGCCAAGTCTCCATAGATTAAAATTTTAGCTTTGTATATAAAAAAAAACATTATATTGCTACCTCACATATAGCCTTGAATATCTAAGCATCATTTATGGTTTGGCACAATCATTTATAGTTTTGTAGATTATGTTCTTCCTCCATTAAAAAATTAAGGGTGTAAAGAATTTAAATATCGTTATTTATATTGTCCTCTAATGTGAAAGTGCGTCCCTTCAGTTAAGTGTATTTGTGTACATAAAGTGCACAGATGTAGTAATGGCGTCATGTATAAATATTGAAAGATGTGCTTGCTCTCGTGGATTGCAGGTATACAATTAGTGTTTTATGCCTTCTTGTTTTTTCTCAGAGTATGTTTCTGGATATCTCCTCTATCATGAAGAAGTGAAGAGATGAGGCTAACATCATGTCCAGAGCTGTGTTCCACAGCCCAGCTGGGTCACAAACAGAGGGGGAACTGTATCAGTGATCCAGCCATCAACATTGATCCACCAATCAAGTCACATGGGGCCAAAACCAGTCAGAATCAGCCACGACGAGACGGCCCAGTATTTGATATTTGGTTTGAAAGCACCTTAAAATGCCTGCATGTGGTTACTAAAAGGACAGAATGGAGTCTTTATAAAAAAAAATAAAAGTCATTCCATGTGCTGGCTGAATTTCTAGGTTGTGCAGAAACAACACTACATTACGGAGCATCTCCTCAGAGGATCTGTGTGCTTCTGTAACATGGACTTAAAGTACATTTTCTTAAAGTGAAAGACTTGATTAGAATGTGTGTATAGTCTGTATAGTCATTTATATGCAGCAATTTCAAGAGAAACTTTATATTATATTCAGATTAAATGCTTCTTAACGAAAAACCTTTCAGCAGAGATTTCATCAGAATCGACACAGCGACACCCAAACATTGACTTCTCATGCTTTTTGTTTTATTTCTCAACAAAAATTGCCTGAACATGTTGTGTTTTTTTTCCTTTAAAACCTTCATATCAAATAAACAAAACGTGACATGTTGCACAATATTTACAAAGAAAATCTAAACAAAACAGGTCATTTGAACAGTCAAAGATAAAAAATAAGAAATCAACAAATGCTGAATCTGCATATAACAGTCATGTTGCAGGTACTCAAAAAAAAGGAAATGTGAGAAATGGCTCACCAAAATCTACAAATACAATGATCACTGTAAAAAGTTAGAAACACGTCACAGAAACTTTCTACATGTCTATCATACAGTCCATAAAAAGAGGTATGCTGAATCATCCAGGTAGATAAGTGTTAAGAGTCTGTTCAACAAAGGTTTAAAAAACCTAAATCACAATCTGAGACTCTTTCTGTAAACAGATTGAATTAAATAAGTACTGCCATCATGCTGTCATTGCAGGTTGAAGGCATTTGATTTCATAACACTAACATCCACAAGGGAAGATTCTCCCCTGATAACCAGAATTAAAGTAGTAACTGCTGGGCCTAGATTAGCGCTGCATTCAGAGATGTTTGAAAGTTGGAAACTCAAATATCCTTTTAAAAAAACAAACATCTTTTGCGATTTGATTGACCAGACAAGAAGGTCAGTCTCGAGTTTGTTGACATAACTGATCTGTTGTCAGATTTATATGGAAGCATACAGAGTTAGTGGTTCTCAATCGAGTCTACAGGATTTTCCCCTGATCAGCTTCAACATGGAGAAAGCAGCAGCTGCTACTTGCAGACCCACAACACCTGGCAGAGACACAATATGGCACAAATCATACACATGATTTCCAAAATGTGATGCATACCAGTGTTTTTTGGCAGTACCTATATTACTGCTGCTGGAAATTGTCCAAACTGTAGCCTTTTGAATGTCAGCCAGGCAGATATGTCAACGGACAGAGTGAACCTCATGACAACTTTTACTGCTGTCAGAGTTTTGTGTTCTCGGTGGAGTTGCAAGTGAAAATAGTTCCGAAAACTCCGCTGAGCGTTGCCACACAACAATAATGAGCCTCTGCAAACATTTAAAAGAATCACCAGATTCAGGCAAACCTTTCAATCTCCAGTTAAATTTGGTACCGTATGGAAATGAAATGATTCAGAGATCTAGAGTGAACTTTTAAGACTGATAAGTAAAAATAAAACAAATATGGAATTTGAAATTGATTTTATGGAATAATTCTGAACATTAAAATATCAGATTTATAATTTGTCACTGAATTCAACTCTTTCCCAAACATATGATGTTGTGAACAGGATAATGACAAGTGATCATTCCTCAAAGTTTAACATCTTTGGTCTAATTTTGTTCCATATATGAGGAATATTGTGCTTATCAGAGTTGAATGTTGCAGAGGAACCAACTTCAGTAAATATAATTTTTTCCACAACTCTGATGTGCAGCGCTCCATTAAAATAAAAGCATGTGTTTCATTTGCATCGTAGCACGAAGAGAAAAGCGATGGGACATGTTTTCCTGGTGAACTTAAAAGTCAGGCATAGAATAATTTCATGGAATTTATTCTTTTGTCCTATGTTCTACACAAAAACACTGTTGCAAAAAATGCAAAACACATTAGCAAATGGCTGTTTAGCTATCACATTGTCACCAACGTGACACAGTTTTGTGAAGAATGGATTAAAAGCTGATCTATACGATGCCTCATATAGATCTTTACTCGAGTGTAACTTGTTGTTGTATTTAACTTAACTATAGAAATGCCTCTGATTCATTCCAACAAATACATGTTTATCTTTTAAACAGTTCTCTTCCAAGAGGACACTTAACTTAAAATTTGGCTTCTGTATGGAGACCCACAGTGGAACACATTAAAGAAATAAATACAATGTTATGAAACAAATAAAAGTATTAAATAAAAACGTATAATGTAGCCATGAAACTGTAAAATAAAACACTACATTAAAATACATTTAAAGTGAATCTGTTATTTTATATCCCAACAACAATTCATCAATATTTGATCAATTTCAAAAATCTTTTTATTTCAGTCAATGTTTGAAAAAATCTAATTGTCTCCCAGTTTCATGGTTATATTATATTTTGAGCGATCATATATTTATATAATTATCTATGTGATTAATAACATTGTTTAATTTAATACTGAGCACTTTGAGTCTCCATATTTCCAGAGGGTGAGATGCACTTGTTACAAAAAGCTTAATGAATAGCACATTTCTACTAAATAAAACCATTTGTTCAGTTAGTGGATAGTTTGGCCTCTGTAACCTCTAAGGCAAGAATTTGTAGCTGCACTTGTCAGATTCATTTTATTCTTCCAAAGTTTGAAACACTCATGTATATAAAAAAAAAAAGAGCTTTAACAGCTTGTCTACTGAAATTAATTATCAGATCTTGATTATTTCTTTACAAAACAAGAAGAACAGGCAATACACAAAATTGTAAACACGCTCACTCCCCTTTAAGTTCAAATATTACAACTTAAGTACATGTGACTTGTAAATTAGGACTTATTTTTTTCATGAAATAATCAACGATAACAAACTACAACCATCAATAAATCCATTCTAAGAAAGGGTAGTGACCTACATTTTACATCTATGCAATTTCCTCTACCGCCCCCACCCATGTCCCACCCCAAACACCCACCCCACCACACCAAACAAATAAATAAAGTTCACATTAAGAAATGAACGTCAATGAAAATCATCTGAGCAGTGTTCTTCGGTGTACTTGTACTTCAGTACATTCTAATTAGATTATCATTGGCTAATGTGATGATCTCATGATTGTGATCGGTTAAGTTGTCTTTCATGGTCAATTTGTCATCATTTACTGAGCTGGTTTCAAATACCCCACTTCAAAATTAATAGTTTGACATTTACACAATCACACAGGGGAAATAGCAGCTCTTGATTTTCAGATTCAGCTCTGAAAATTCAACTTGCATGAAATATTGTCAACTGCAGTTTCAAATTGCCGTTTGACCTTCCTGTGTTAAAAGCCACTCCACCCTGACCCTGATGGGTGAAAGAAGCCCAAACACATTCAGTATTCAAATGCTGTCGACAGGCTCCAATGTGCAGATGACAGTGTAGCAACAGAACAGACGGCAGTAGCACTCACCCCTGCCACGTGCATCACCATCGACTTTTCAACAGCAGATGAATTTGGCATCTCCCTGAATCAATAATCCGCCAGTGTGTTTGTTTGGAGCTTTGAACTTCATACCACACACTATGAGGAATACTGATTGGTCAGTAGGAACATTTTGTGTGTTTGCGTTTGAACAGATTTACATATGATTCGTGAAATTTGAAATGCAGGTGTCTGACACCAACATATACTGTACCGAATACTTTAGTAGGGATTTCTGTCTTATCTATAATACTAGAACATTGTAGCTAAATACATGATTGCCATAAGTACAAACATTAAATTCTTGCTACTTTTAAGAGAATAAATAAATAGGTTGAAAAGAGCACTTATAAATTATTGAAACAGTTATTTAAATGACCAAACCAGTATGTTTAAAATTTTAAAGGAATCATTTATACTTCACATTTTAACCATCCATTTACCAAAGCATGGCACGGTGCTGCAGATGTTTTCTGGCAGCTGTTGCTTTCCATTCATTCATATTCATATTCATTCTATTCATTATTTTGTCCATATTCAGTTTTCGTTACTAATCCTTTGCAGTTTGAGTTAGAGTGACCATTACTCCCTGAGTAAGGTCCTTCTTGTGTTATTCAGTTTGGCTAAATAACTGACTATGGAGAACCCTACTTGTTCCAAACTTCTTTCATTTAAAATGATTGAGGCTCCTAGGAACGCACACAGTTGAAATCCAACTCTTGTTTCACACATTATTTCTGATGTTCCTATATAATAACTATAAAATAAATAACAAGTAGCCAATCATGAATATCATGTAACTTTGATAACTAGAGCAAAATGCATGTTGATTTTCATGCTAAATGAAATGAATGAAATCAACTGAGAACCACTGCAGCATGCTTTGGAAAATGGTCAGTAAGAATGTAAATCAGCACTGGTGTGGCCCTTCATTTGGACGTGTTTGCTCAGTGCTAGGTGTCACCTCTTAGAGGTGCTGGGCAGTGCTTACGTTTTGCAATGTTCTATCTCTTAGCACAGATATGAAACAAGGCAGACAAGAAATGTGTAGAAATGTCCATCTGAGTACAAGAAAAAGTAAAAGTGAAGTTTTTCAAATTAAACGTTGCATAATGAGAATTTCTTTTTTTCAAATACACACCTTTGGTAACATTTTACTTTAAAGTCCTGTGTCACTACTGGATCACTTGAAATGTTGAAAGCTCCAGTGTGTAGGATTCATGGGGATCTATCAGCAAAAATGAAATTTGTGTTTTCATTAGAGTAAAATCACAATAAGAATGATTGTGTTTTTATTACCTTAAAATGAGCCCTTTATATCTACATCAGGAGCAAGTCCTCTTTCACAGAGTCCCCCATGTTTCACTGCCACGTGTCTACAGTCGCACAGAAAGGACAAACCAAACTCTGGCACTATAGAGGGCCTTATGTGTTTTTGTGGTACCTGAAGGCCACAGTAGTTTTCCCCATACACACTTGGGGGTTAGTGAGAGGTACTCAGTTGGTTATAATATGCAGCCGCACTGCTGGACACCAGTAAATCCTTCACACTGAAGCTTTAAGTCATTTCACAAAAGGAAAGCTGTTTGATGTTGCACCATTTGTTGAACATTTTAAAGGATTAGACCAACATTTTAGAAACTATATTTAGTTTTCTCTCTTTAAGTGAGGTGAGAAGATGTGTGTTAAGTACGGAGACAGACTCTGGGTGTGGTTAGGCTAGTTTTGCATAAAAAACAGAGGGAACAGATAGTCTGACTATGTCACCAATGGTGAGAGGTTATGTCAACCAGCAGCTCTCAAGTTGATATAATAACAAAAAAGATGCGGTTTCGGTAGGAGTGAAAAATCTGAATTCTTTCTTGGTGAACAAAAGCTGGGCCAAGTGACAGCTTTCTAAAGTCCTGTGCCATGTTAGCATTATATTATTCAGACTATAATTTATAAGCAGCACAGTTTCAACAAAAAATTCTAGTTGGAGATATCAGGAAATTAAGTCTGTACATTGTCTTCTTGATGACAAGAGCTACAATTGTGTCAACACACCAGAGGCAAGATAGTTGCAAAGTTACATCTACTATACATAAAATACAAGAATACAACTGCAAGAGACCTAGTATTTTCCCTAACATCAGTCATTTTTACACATACGTTTTTTCTTATCCAGCAATTCAATAACTCCTAATATCCTGGACACCAAAATCAACCCAATCATAAAGTGACCCTGCACCAGTGACAATTACCCAGAAGAATCATCCATTATATACTGCCCTGCATGGCGCTTACTTATAGGGAGGAGTGGGCCTCCTTTCTGGAAATGGAGAAATCCCCAAATACTTCTCCAACACTCCTATGGGCAACAGGTAAGGTGATCATTGGAGGGAAAGTTGTTTCATAACTAAGATAACTATGCAAACACACCTGGAACAAACTGCAAACTGTCAGATTTCATATTCCAGCGGCTGAGATATAAAAAAGCAATAAATTAAAACGACAATAAAGAATTTGGGAGGGAATTATACACAGTATCGTCAAGACATAACATCCTCTCCAAATGTTTTACAGCCGCCATAACCCCAGAACTATCCATATCTTATTCCTAGATAACATTATATAATATATAATATTATATCAACAGAAATGTCAAAAGCTCAAGAAGACATTTAGATTCTCCACTAACATTGTTTATGCTTTACTGCTGAGTAAACACGTCACAAGACAAAGGGGCAGTGAAACAAAAAATATAGCACCCTGAGTCTACTTCTGTGTATGAAATGCAGTTTATAAACAAAATGACTTTGCCTTGCCCTAAAATCATTGCTAGGCATATTTGTTTTCAATTTGGGCAGAACCAGACAAGCTGTTTCCCACTGCCTGCAGCTTTTGTGCTAAACCAGGGGAACCATGTACTGACTCCAGGTCTGTACTGTACCGAACACACAAACATGAAGCTGGTATCATCTTCTCCTTTCACTGTCAGAAAAGAAACTGAAATTGGCCTACCCACCAATATGTTGACCTAATCCTTCCTTAAGCATACGTAGCACATGTTGAGGTCAAATGTGAATGATTTACTGTTAATTATTTATCAATAATCATATGCACCAACAATAATGATCAAGATTAGACAGGACTCATAAAGTAAAGTGCATGTACATGTTGACAGGGACATTAGTGAACATTCTGTGGAATTCCTGAGTTTAACCTCCCATGATGCACGAGAGAACTGGGGAAGCTGGCGGGAAGAAAGAGTCGAGATGATAGAGAGAGGAGGAGGAGAGAGAAAGCTCCCAGTGCTTCTGTTTTATACCAGTCCAAAAATATCTGTTGAACAGTATTGCTGATAGCGCTTGTGTCATCCATCTAAAAAAAATGAAAAAAATACTTCAAATATCAAGGTATAGACAAGACAAGTGTGTCGTAGACGAAAAACGTTTTGTCACCAGACTCTAAGTACAATCCCTTTTTTTCTGGTCCTCTGTTGTACATTTCTCAGTCATTTCCTGACAGAAATCCACCGTTACAGTGGGGCTACATATTTCCTCAGTGGATCCATGCTCCAGTGGACAATCTGTGTTCTCCTGCCCGAAACCTGACACCTCCACCCTGTACTGCCTATCCGCCCCCCCATGATCGAGACCCAGATCCGACAGACAAGCGGCCTCGTTGTGTTGTGACGCGGGCGACCTGGGCTGGGATGCGACATCTTCAGGGGAAGGCGATGGTGGCATGGCTGTCAGGTCGATGCTGGCGGACACAACAGGTGGCTGGCTGCCCTGCACCTCCCTGCACACTTGCTGGGAGAGGAAGGAGAGGTTCTGCCACAGCTCAGACATACAAACCTTCAGCTGGTTGCGCTCGCCCAGCAGCTTCTCCTTTTCATTCACCTGAGTTCATAAGAAAAAATATGATCAGGACAGCAAAGTGGAAACACAGTACACTCCACAGTGAGCACTTTATCAAGAAGAAATGGACTGTTTTCACCATGAAAACAAGAAGCAACAGCCAAATACAGTCTATGTCTACTCATGTTCAGACCCTTTAACAATGTGCATGTGAGGCTCCTACACTGACGCAGTAAAATCCCTTCTCCATCTAAACTGTGCAGTGATTTAGTTTCTGAAAGGCTCCAAACTCATAAATCTCAGAAACTGGATTTATAGGATTGATTTCACATCTCAGTGGTACCTGAGGCAACAGACCTCCACACATACTTCCCTTTACATTGTTTCAATACAGAGTGGACTTCAGTCTCAACCTGCTCTTAACATTTAACAAGCAACATTTGGGGAATGATGTAGTGCAGTTTGTAGTTTAGATGCTGTTTGTTTCCTTTTTCCAAGTAATGTTCACTATCATTCCTTATTCTTAACTCATGGTTGTTTGTTATAGGCATTTTCCTACAAACCATAATCTCTTCGTTACACTAACAAATAGCTTTTTACCAAAACTTAAGAAAATCTACCATAGCAATGGTAGATAATGTTTGTATCAGTAATTTCTAATGTCAGATCACATCAGATCCCAAACTTTTAAACTTCACTTTCTAATAAGGGAATAAGAAAATACATTGTACATTGCTTAGTTTGAAGGCATTACTCCCTTTTAAATGATGGTTACACTGTATAAATGTAGTTCTCAATTTACAGGTTTTGCCCATTGTTTGCTTTTTGCTGTGATCTGGAAACATGATAACACCACAAGTCCAGTGACGTAGGAAACACAAGCCACCAGATGATGCGTTCTCCTCAAAGGTTTTAGACTTGTTAAATTCTTTCTGTTCATATATAAGTAGGTTGCAGCTGTGTTTGGACTGATATGTGTGTGTGTGTGTGTGTGTGTGTGTGTGTATATTTGTATGGTTGTGTGTGTGTGAGGGTACTAGTATCTAGTGTGTGTTATACGCACCAGTTTACGAATCTCGCCCTCCAAGTTCTGGATGCAGTCCAGCTTCCTCTTGCGACAGCGCTGGGCGGCGATGCGGTTCTTGCTGCGGCGGCGAATGTCATGGATGAACTCCAGCTGCTCTGAGCTCAGCTTGTGCATCTTGATGAGGATCTGGAAGTCATTGCGTGGCAGATTGGTGATCTGGTCCACAGGGAAGGGCAACTTCACCTGAAAGGACATATTTTAATGTTCAAAATCAGTTATGACAGCTGAAAACATCACCTAGTGGTCGAGTGGCACAACATTTTGCACAGAGCCTTAGTGAACCATTGGAACCTATAATGAGGTGAATTCCATGTTAATAAGTAGTGATTGTGCTGACATATGCAACACTGTGTTGACTCCAGTGTATAGCACTTTTAATCCAATTTAAAACTGCAGGCAAAGGCTGAACATGTAAAGTCAAACAATGGTGCCTGATTCCGCCAATTGGAATCAGATTGTAAATATGCAAAGACAATGTTGGACTCTCTAGGCCCCTATAATCTATCCAGTGATTGCATGCTTTGCTGCATCAAGCTGTTATCTGCCAAGGTGGTGTCCAGCAAAAAACATGGGCTTTGTAGGTAGTTGGTTTCTTGGGAAAACTTGGTCAGGAAGGAGAGATGAGGCATTCATCTCACTTTAAATGAAGCAGCTCCCATATCTAGAAATATGACTGAGCTTATTAGTCAAACAAAATCCTGACAGACCAAAGTTGAGACCTTGAGACCATCGAAAAGTCTTACAAACTTCTCTGTGTGTCTGTTAGAGCAGTCACTCACCCCCATCTTCCAAAACCAGAGACCCACCTCTCATCTGACCTACTACTTTCTTCTTTTGCAACCACATTGATCTTATTTTCACCAGAAACTGCTCTACCTCCAACCTCATTGTAACCCCACTTCACTTCTACAACCACTTCTTCATCCCTTACTTTGTCCGACTCGAGAGAGTGTCAGCAAAATTCACTCCCGCTCTCCCTCCTCTCTGGCCTTATCTGTTTTAACGGCCCTCCCCTCATCTCACTCTTTCTCGCTCATGCATCCTAACTCTGCCACAGACACTCTCCTCTCTACTCTGTCCCCCTCTCCCGATTCTCTATGTCCTCTTACTTCATAAAAGGTGCACAAGTCCTCACCAGCTATGTGGTTGTCTGCCTCGGTGCATGCCAACAGAGCCACTATGTGACCATCAGAAAGTAAATGGTGGAAATCAAAACACCCAGATGACCTGTTCACTTATTAATCTCTTCTCTCCATCTTCTCTCCTCTATTTCTGCAACCAAAAGCTCTTTTTAATCAAACAAAGATACAATCCTCATTTTCCAACCTCCTTGACCCCCACAGTCCCCCTCCTCCTTCCTCCCTTCTACCAAAGCACTTTTGTCAACTTTACAAAAAAGATAGATGACATATGCTCCTCATTCTCCAACCCACCTTCTGTAATTAATCTGCTGCGTTTGACATGTTGAACCACCAGATCCTTATTTCCTCCCTTCAGGATCTGGGTGTGTCAGACTCTGCACTCTCCTTGCTCTCATCCTACCTCTAAGATCGTAACTACCAGGTAACCTGGAGAGGATCTGTGTCAGAACCTTGTCCCCTCACTACTGGGGTCCCTCAAGGTTCCGTCCTGGGTCCTCTCCTCTTCACTCTGTACACCAACTCTCTCGGCTCCATCATTCACTCACATGGCTTTTCCTACCACAGCTACACAGATGATGCCCAACTAAAATGGACAAATACGGACCGAGTCGAAGAGAGCTTGACAGGGAAAGTGCAAAAGTATGTTCAGGATTCAGAATCAAATTCTGAAAAGCTAAATATACTATGTTCTTTGTATCATGTTCTGCCAGTCCATGCAGACATGTGTCTATAACTACAAAGATGGAATAACGTAAACAATGCTCTTTCTTTTATTATCACAGGGTGAAATTAGTCACAAGAGCCACAAGCAGACATTCCCTCACCACAGTGATCACCATCAAGCAATGAGGTCACCGACAATCACCCCCCCCCCACCATCCTGCTGTCCCCACAGCCATTGCCTCTGACCACTCTGTCCCCCTGGAACAGATCCCTATTAATACCCTGAAATAATAATAATAATAGATCCATATCATAAAAAATCAATTTGCGCTGCTAAACTCATTACAACTAAAATGACAACTAAAAGTAAATTGTGATAAGAACCAGTCTGTTTGTTTAAATACAGTCTGCTATGTTCCTCTGCATGTTAATTTTGTGAAATAATTTAATATTATACAGATTTATCTGGTGTCCCTGTAAATAAAATTGCGTATAAAGTAGCTATGTTCAGCAGCTACAACAGTAACATGATGCTTATACATTGATGTTGCATTATTAACAATCTAATGTTATAATTTCTAATAATCATATTTAATGGAGCATTTTACATGCTGTATTGGTACATTTACTCAGGTAAAAAATCTGGATACTTATTCTACCACTGATCTTTGTTGTACAGATGCAATTACAGCATTATGTTGTTTAAATGTAATTGTAATTAAGTTGTTCATTCAGTAATACAGCAGTCTACAAAGTATTTATTGTTAGATTCATATTGAACGCTCAATAACTAGTTCCATCATAAAGTTTTAATGTGTATAATGTAAGTGTTTATATAATAATATAAAAAGGGACTTCACTTGTAATGATCAAATGTTTTAATTGTTAGATCTGAACTTCTTTATCTAACATCATCATCATCAATCATTTAATAATAAGGGCAGAAAAATATGATGTGCACTCCACTAGGTGGCAGTATTATGCTGCCTGTTAAGTCAAGCAGCTCTTGACACAAAGGGAACACAGGACCAGCTCTTTGTTTCAGTCAGTAGTTCATTTTGGTCCCAGATGTGCAACATTTATTATAAGCATTGTGTGGGTTTCATGCTTTCTATTTCTTTATTGGTGTATTTGCTTAGGTTGTGCATTATTTATGTTTTTAAAATGTTTCTGGTTCATGCACTTGCATGTATCGCAACTTATTAATGTAGTCATTCACTGCAGTAACTGGTCAGAACCTTTCTTTATTATTCTCATACTTTATGGCTTGCTTTGCTTTCAATGGATTACAATCAAGAATGCAGGTATCCTTTCATTTATTCGGGACTTTTTAAAACATTGTTTCCTGTTTTATTTATTATGTTGTGTGCCTGGGTGTTTTACTTCCTGTTTTTTTGTTTGTCTGTGTCTCTAATGGGTTTTACCTGTGTCCAGGTGCTCCTCAGTCACTCCTTTTTGTCGGTTCATATGTACTGTTATGTCTAATCTCCTCCTTTAACCTGGCCCCTCTATTTACTCCATTGTTCATTGTTTGTCTGCTTGCCAGAAGTGTTAATCAAATACTTTCACTGTACCTGCCTGCCTTTGTCCTACATCTGCATTTTGATCTCTGAAAACTTAAATCTATAACAGTGGGCCCCTAAAGGAGAATTCTTTCTTTTTAAATATTGTTTATTTAATCCAATAAAGCACTGATAAATGACTGTGTGGACAGTTCTTACTCTGTGTTTCGTGCATGTTAAACATCAGAACAGTCTGCTACAGCAGCTCATTCTGTTTTCTTCATTCCAGCAGTGTTCAGCACAGAGCTGCCACTAAACAGCAGTGACACAAGTGTTTGCCTGTGTGTGCACGCACGCATCCGTACGAGTGTCTGTCATAGGTTACATCTGGGGACAAAATACATTTAATTGGGGATTGCTTGTCCAATCAGGGACAAAATCTGTGTCCCCAGAAGACATTCTCATGGCAAACATTTTGACACGCCACAGTGGGAAAATCACGTGTGAATAATGATAATATGAACAATGGCTGAATGCCATTTAGGTGACTCAGTTTCGGGGTCTTGGTATTTTGCATGCTGCTTCTATGCCACGCAGTCATGTATAACTGGGATGATTGAATTGAACAGTTGTTTTTTAATATTATCTCTAACAATTATACTTTTCCTATTATGATGTCAGCATGACTACTGGGAGGCTGGATTAAAAACGGCTTATTTGGCTCAGTGCTTAACGTTATGATTTCAGGGCAATGCATATGCAAGTCCCCAAAAGTGATCTATGAAAACACTGTGTGTGTTTAGGTGCAGCCTGTCCTTTACTCTATAGACATCTATTTATAGCGCAGTGACTCTCAGCAGTCACATAATAAGGTTGGAATGACAAAGTGAGTCTTGGATGGTCATAAATCCCCCAACCAATCTCTGTCTTTCTCTGGTGTTCTGGTTTCCATTTTTATCCTCTAAAATGAAATTGTATCACTAACTGGTGTTATAACAATGATTTGTTTAAGGTGTTCACATCAACTCTAGCAATGGCATAGACTCAAATAATAATTTGCAATATACCAAATGCAAAATGCAGAGCAGGGCATTGAGACTGTTTTTAAATATCCACCATGATAACTCCAGGTTTATTGTGAAGTCTGCACCCAAAGACCCTGAGGATAAGGGCCACGTCATGTAACTGCAGTTTGAGTTCTGAGATCGACCCATGAGAACATAGACAATGATCACAGTAACACCACAGCACATCCCCATGCGTAAAAGCAGAAAAAAGAGTGGAAAGAAGATGTGTAAGCCCCAAGAAAAAATTAACAGTAACAGCATTCACCATGTAGAATCATTCCCAGCACATCTACTGTATCACAGTACTGACAACTTATGCCAGTAATGGCTGGCTCAGTGTTTTGTAGCAATTCAAGAAGGCTTGAGGCAATGATACTAAACAATACATGATTTTTAATTCAATATTGTATATGTATGATGTGCCTGGAGTCATTGTGGGGGTTTACACTTAAAATCAACACTTAACCAGTGATATCCTTTATTTGGAGGGCGTTCAGTTGGATCAGATGCTGGACCCCCAAAATCCCCTTTGCCTTGGGTCTCCCAAAGTTCCTAATACTAGAATTATTCCATGTCATTAGTGCTATATAAATACAGACCATTTACCATTTTACTTTAAAGTCAAATTGCCAAACAGGAAACTGTAAACAGGAATACATAAATGGAATGAAAACTAATATTTAATAGTTTACAGTGTAAACAGAACAATGCGGAGTCCCTGAAGTCCTGAAAGGTGATGATTTTTCTTGTGCGCACAAGATATTATTTTTATCCCACAAGAAAATTATCTTGAACACACAAGATAAAAAAATATCTTCCATCTTTTGGGAATTCAGGGGCTCTGTAGAATAAAATATAGGGGGGAATCAAATATGTAAAAATCGCACCACCAAAATACTACTGTATTGTATTTAATTAATAATGATCATTAATAATTTCTTATTACGTAACGTAAATATACCTTAATAAGAAGAAAAAAAGAAAAACTGCAAAATGCCAAGATTAGTGGAGAGGAGGGTCTTGAAAGGCTGCTATAATGGGAGCAGGGCAGATTGGGGGTCAGGATTAGCAGATGGTGGAGGGAACATGGACAGGACACCTTCCACCTGCCTAGAGGGCACCCTTGGGTGTGAGTATATCCATTCTTTGGGTGAGAAAACTGGGTCAGGCCATAGAAGTGGGACAGACCACACAAATACATAATGTACACAGGAGTGGTAGGCTCATAGGATTTTGATATTGTTACCTTTCTTGCTCTGTTTGGGTCAGCTGACTTTTTTTCTGCATGACCTTGCAGTCATGGAGGGTTGTTTGAGCAAAGTGGTGGTTCCTGGCCACCGCGGCATTATATGTGGGCCTGCTCTCATTGGCTGTGTTGGAAATCACTTACTAACTGCAGTCATTGTTTCCCACAAAGCATCATAAAAATTAGTGCACAACCGATGGTCGCTAACCGAACGTCAGGCATTACCATCATGCATCGCGCTTGTGGGGAAAGAGGGCAGAGCAGTACGTCACAGCACAAAGTGGGGAAACAAGTTAGTTTCTGAATTTAAAGATTGTCATTCAACATTTTTTTTACCCTAAAGTATTAATAGTACGAGTAAAATAATCATTTCAAAATTGCTGTGGGATTTTCAGCTGGCCGACATTGTTGTTGTATGTAATAGTCCTGTGACAATGACGTCATTACCGGCGCAGAGAAACTCCACCGAGTAGTGTGCACAAGTGTTTTTTTCTATTCCTGATAAGCTCACTATATAATGGTCTATATGAAGACCTTATATATGCTCCCCTTAGGCAACAGCATGAGAAAGCACCACATACACTTCCATTGTTATGCAGACAACACCCAGCTGTACATTTCTATGAAGCATTATGAATCTAATCACTTAGTTCAACTTCAGGAATGTCTCAAGAACATCAAGGCCTGGGTGACCCAAAACAGCTTACTTCTAAATTCAGACAAAACTGAGGTTGTTGAAATTGGCCCTAAACATCTCAGAGAAACATTGTCTGACCAGTTAGTCACCTTGGATGGTGTTAGTTTGGCTTCCAGCTCCACTGTGAGGAACCTTGGAGTTATCTTCGACCAGGACATTTCATTTGACCACTGCACTACTTGTCTGCCTATTCATCTTGTGTTTCTGTTTTTGTTCTTTTTTTTACCTCAATGTTTTGTTTTGTTCTATTGCATTGTGTTTTGTTGTGTTCCGATACACAAGCTGCTATGACAACTTAATTTCCCTCCGGGGATGAATAAAGTACTCTATCTATCTATCTATCTATCTATCTATATAAAACAAGTCTCTCGGACAGTTTTCTTTCACCTGCGCAAAATTAGAAGGAGAGATCATATTACTCCTGTCTTAGCTTCTCTACATTGGCTCCCTGTAAAATTCAGAATAGAATTCAAGATCCTGCTCCTCACATATAAAGCCCTCAACAATCAAGCCCCTTCATATATCAAAGAGCTGATAACACCGTACTATCCAAATAGATCACTTTGGTCACAAAGCCTGTGTTTTGTGACCAAAGTGATCTATTTGTGGTTCTAAGTCAGTAAGAGTAGAACAGGAGGTAGAGCATTCAGCTACCAGGCTCCTCTCCTGTGGAACCAGCTCCCACTCTGGGTTCAGGAGGCAGACACCATCTCTGCATTTAAAGTTAAACTTAAAACGTTTTGATAAAGTCTATAGTTAGTTCTGGATCAGGTGAGTCCTGAACCATCTCTTAGTTATGCTGCTATAGGTCTAGACTGCTGGGGGAACTCCCATCATGCACTGAGCACTTCTCCCCTTTTCTCTGTCTCTCTCGCAGTCTCTCTCGCCTCTCTCTCCCCCCTTCCTCCCCCTCCCCACTATCTCATTCTCTTGTCTCCCCTCTTTTCCACCCATCTCTCCTCTCCTCACCTTTTTCTTTGCTCACCCCAACCGGTCGAGGCAGATGACCGCCCACATTGAGTCTGGTTCTGCTCGAGGTTTCTCTCTGTTAATGAGGGAGTTTTTCCTCCACAGTCGCCAAAGTGCTGCTCATTGTGGGAACTGTTGGGTTTCTCTATATTATTAAGATTTTAAGGTCCTGACCTTCTATGTAAAGTGCCTTGAGATAATGTATATTATGATTTGGCGCTATACAAATAAAATTGAATTGAATTGAGGTAGGGAATAGTGAGTGAGTGGGTGATTTCCTGCACAACCATTGCCTATCTCTCTTAGGCTCCTCACTTCCAGGTTTGGTTGGTTGGAACTTTTGGCTGCTTACCACACCACACACATCCATTTTGCAGTCACACATATATGCCACTCATTACTGATACATCTACTCTCCATACCCCATATTTTGTAAATATTTTTTTGAGCAAGCTTGTGTGGAAATTATGAACTTTGGGCTTTATATGTTCTTTAGACACTTAACTCCAATCCCATCCGTAGCATATATACAAACAGAGCGTTTAAATGACATGATTGTAATCACATTCCTTTTGAACAGTGACTGGAACCCATCACATACCCCACACCTCATAGTCATGGTGGTTGCATAAAGGAACTTAAATTAACCTAAAACTAAACTAACAAACACAAAGACATAAAAACCGCATGAACTAAGTCATTCTCCTGGATAAAGCTAACCCACTTCAGTGGACTTTGCTGGCCAACAAGCACCTTTCACAAGTTTTGTGGTGAGCGAGCTAAAAGCTAAGAGGCTGAAACCTCATTCAGTAGGAGAATTTGTGGCGGAGCCCTGTTACTGCTAAAGAGCTGCGAGAACCGGACAAAGTTAAATTGTGCATTCTGTGAAAACAGCTCATTTTCCTTTTCTGTAAGAAGAAAGAGCATGTCATCTTAATACACTGGTGTCTGTACAATTTCTTCAGACAGTTATTGGATTCATTTATAATTGTTAGGAGAACAGTAATTACATTACATGTCTACATTACATTACATTACAACTGAAATATCTGTAGATAAATTAACTGAACACCTGACAATACAATAACTTCTCATCATTACTGACTCATCCACTGGACATAGACCACAACCACTAATTAATATATAACTTAATATCTCATCAGTGTGTGTGTGTGTGTGTGTGTGTGTGTGTGTGTGTGTGTGTGTGTACTGTGTGAGAGAGAGAGAGAGAGAAAGACAGAGTGAGAGCTCCAGCAGGAAATTAATCTCAAATGTCTACACGTGCTTAGGTATTACCATGGCAACCATACTGCTCTTTTAAGGACTACATGTTGGAAGTGTTTGCGTAATTTCTCCTTAGAGAAAATTTGTCTAAGAATAGTCTCAGCTGTAAATTACACCTACAATCTACTTGAGAGAGAAAAAAAACCCACTCATCCAGAATACTTTTACAGGAACATGTGATTCTAATGCTTAGCTTGAAAAATGGGGTCCGGTTATCGCTTGGTCGTGATCAATACTTTAATGTCACCATTTATAAGCAGTGAGAAGGGGAGTGAGTGTTTCAATGGGAAACTAAATTCTAAAAACCACATAAATAACTTGCTTAGTACATGTTTAAACTAACATCCATGCTAACAACTCCAGTAGGGCTTTGAGCTAAATATTACCATTACAGTGCATGTACAATGTTCATAATGAAAATGTTTACGTGCTGATATTATCCAGGTATATTGTTATACTATTTTCAAAGCCTTAGTTTTGCATGTTAGAATGCTAAAATATAGCATAAAATAAATGTTAAGTCACAAGTGTTTTATCATAAGACAAATTATTGCATTAAGTATTATTATACTGTTGTTTTCAATCACACCTTTTTAAAGCCTATATTCAGAAATTGTGATTTCTGAATATGGGCTATACAAATCAAATTTCATTGATTTGATTGAATTGGAAATTCTATGGTAATGCATAAGTTGTTAAGCTTAAAACCAAGTGCCAGACTATAGTGGCGATAGAGGAAATTAACAAACCGAAGTTGGTAGAATGCATGATCTTGAAACCATAAATGTAGATTCTAGTAGAGTTTCCATTATGTTTTTGGGTGATGAGAAGTACAGTGTATACTGTTGTCATGGAGTCAGTGAATTAACTGTGATGTCCTGGTTTTTGAGCCTATTATTTTGGCAAATCTGCATCATGAAAACTGATGCTGAGGAACTACGAGCAGTTTCTGCTTTTACAAATTTCAAAGCAGCTTAAAGATGAACATGTTTATGACGTTTGTGTTCTGGTTTCACAGTCATAACCAGAAGACAAGTTTTCTGTTTGTAAATCCATTCCACTGATTCTCAGTAAGTTTGCTACTAATGAGGATATCTTTAAAGCAACTAACTCATGAAAATCTAGTGGTCCCATTGAGACTTGCAGTTAGTGGCGTTCAGCAAAAGTCTCACATTAACAGAGCTGTCAAAGCGGTGTCAGTGTCAAGACAAGGTCAGTCTTAGGAGTAGCTACATTTACCTTGATACTAACAAAAACAAAATCGTGGTCAAGAAAGTATAGAAGACCATACTAACCTCGGGACCAGAGATCCTGGAGGTGCCACTTTCACTGTCTCCCTCTGAAAAAGATCCTGATTCATCACTGGAGTTGCCACCACTGGCACCAAATTCCTGTGCACTTTTGATCTTTGCACAACCCTGAGAGAAGTCCACCTCTCCACTGTGGGTGTTCCTCTGGTCCACCACCCCAGCCAGGCAGTGTGACTGTCCAGAGATGGAGCCTGAGTGGGGGGATGAGGAAAAGTCAAACTGGGGCAGGCTGGAAGACGAGCTACTACTACCTGCGTCCTCTGGGTAAGAGAATGAGGAACGGGAGCTGGGGGTCTGTGTTTGAGCCTCAAAGGGAGGAGGAGAGTGGGCTGAAGTCTTGATGGGAACCGGGCAGCTGGTGCTGAAGCTATACCGTCCAGATGAAAGAGGCTCTACCTGCATCAGGGTTGACACTTTTTCTCTGAACTTCTCATCCATGTAGGAATGGGCCAACACTTGTCGCTCGCCAGCTGCCGAGGAGAAAATGACACTGCGTCTATCTAGCTCCCCCTCATGTTTAGAGGAGGAGGCTTTGGAAACTGGCCTGTCCATGTTCTCACCAATGCCAGTCAGCACTGCTGGTAGCACATCTGCAATGCCTGTCTTGAGGTCCGCTTGAGATTCCCTCTTATCCCTCTGCCTGTGTTTAACCAGTTCTCCAAAGTGGTTGAGGGACAGTCTGTTGTTCAGTAGCTGCTGGATGGTGGCACTGGGCACACCACTGAGATCCAGGCCACCTCTCTGGAGGTAGGAGCGTAGACAGGAAGAGGGTGAGCCTTGGCTCGGCGAATGCTCAGCTGCCACTGGAACCCCCTCTACCTCTAGCTCCATCTCCAGTACTTCCTCAGAACACAACTCTGGGTTGCAACCATTGCTTTCATCTTCTTCCTCAAACACAAAGGGTTCCTCTTTGATTCTTGAGGGTGTAAGTAGCGTTTGTGAAGCAGCACTGCTGTCTGCAAGCAGTGACCTTACAGGGCTGACTGAGGTATGATGTGGAAAAATGATATCATCATTGCCATGGTGGTTTTCTCCATTGAGCTTGTTGTCACAGATCTGGTGGTGATATTTTCTGTACTGAGGACACTGAGGAAGGTCAGTGGGAAGTGGCACGGTGATTGCTACGTGGGGCTTCGTGTCTGCAGAATCATCCAAAGATAATGGCTCAGAAATCACTGTGTCCTTGGCCGTGAAGTTATCATCATATTTCACCTTGCCATTGCTCGTATGTTGGCTGTCATTCTGTAGCTGCTCTTGAAGAAACCGAAAACAAGAGTCCTCCAAATTATGAACACCCAGGAAGTCAGCGCACAGGATGACCTCATGGATGTTCTCTCGACTTAAAACCAGCTTGGCTGTGTAGGCAAATTGGAGGAGTGGAGCAAAACCCTTCGCTGTCACCTGTAGAGGAAAGGAGAGATCAAATTTCTATTAAGTGTGAGATAAAAATGGCCATAATTGCAAGTCAATATTAGCAGTATTATTAAAGTTTACATTGTGTAGGGAGACCATTGTAAAAAAAGAACAATATTGCTTTTGGAATCTTGAGTGTACAACACCATGACCTTACTACATATGGGGAAACAATTCAGACTGGGGTTTTAAGAAAGAGGTGGTGAGCTGTATATGGATGAAACCGAATTTTACAAACATTTAGGCACATTCCTAGTTTATTCATTCTTTTGTATGATATCTTTTCTTCTTAATTGGACCCCTTTGCTTGTTCCTTTCCTCTTCTTCACAAAGGGTCACCCTGGCTGTTATTTATGTGAGTGTTTATATGTATGTTTACTCTTTATTGCTTTGTGTGTACGTATATGAATACAAAATTGTATGTGTTTTTACATTAGTGTGGATGTTAACCTGTAGCAGCTGCTGTTTTCTTTGCAGAAACATGTCTTTATATGAGAGAAGCCAGGAGAAGCTCAGTCGATAGTTTTACCAATCTTACTATGAGAAGCAGCAGAGGGAGAGATGGTGTGGCAGAGACATGGGAATAATCGGTGAATATTAATTTTTCTGTGCAAACTCCTTTTGGGACACAAGCAATTATTACTTGGTGGAACGCCCCAGCAGCTCTTTCAGCAAACTGATGAGAGTACATTTTAACATGAGAATATTAAGAATAAAAGCACTTTAGCTTATAACAAACATTTTGAAAGCAGAGGCACCACATCGAAGCAAATGGAAGGAAACAATTAATGAAATCTAGAAGGACACTGGAGGAGAGAGTATAAAAATCCCTGAATATGATTAATCATTAAAAATCTAGTTAAAGATCTACTTACTCTTCAGCATTTGTAAGGTTAAAAAAGCACAATACCACTGTAACAGCATAATATACTGTATATTCTGTGTCATCTTGAAACGTTTATTTGAACCAGACACTCACTTTTTCTGACAGCACCATTCCATCTATTGAAAATATTCTGGATTTCCTTTTTTTAGGATCATCACTAGAATTTGAACCAATGGGGATTGACCAGATTTATGTTAACAAGTACATAATTTATTCCATAACAAATGGGATTAGTAAGGAACTCCATCAGTATAGTCCAGATAAAAAAGGGCCATGCAAATGAAATGTACGCTGCATGACCCTGAGCATTCATAGAATCACAACCAGCCATGACAGTCATTATTATTTCCACTACTAAGCAAATTAATGTACTTTGTTGAACAGCAAATGGCAGTACACCAGTGGAAATACATTGGAAAAATATTGTATTTTGATGGGTTATAAGACAACTAATAAGGGAACCTCATTAATTTTGTGTGAAGAAATACATATTTGTTTTATTTTTATTTAGTGCTTTTATTTTATTCAGAAATGATGTTATTTTATTTTATTTTATTTTATTTCATTTGTATTTAGTGCTTTGGCCTCTTGCCTAAAACCTATAACATTTCTGTCAGTTATTGGGGTGAGGTTAATAAAATTAAACCAATAGCAAACTGACTTGAAGCAACGAATATGCTCCAATTTCTAGCAACGTGCACCAAACATGAGTGAAGAATTCGTAGGGGAGAACTGCGTCAAAAATAATATCGGACAAAAGTAACACTGATTTTTTCAATGATATTTCCTCTCAAAAGCCTAACTGTGTCATCATGTTTAAGATGCAACTCTAAACCACAAAAATCTCAGATATGTCATACCTATATAATTCTCCGTTGTGGTAGACAAATTCACGGAAGTGGAAAATATGTTTGTGTTTATTCATATGTCATAGTCTTGAGCATTTGACAGAATATTTATTATCTCATCCTGAAATGTTTATCAGTATAAAGGCAAGTTAGGCTTAAATGTATAATATACATAATAATTATAATAATAATTATAATAATAATTATCATTATTGAATGGAAATATCAGAATCAGAGCAATTCAAAATGATCAACACTGAAAAAGTTAAAGGCGTCTGTAGCATCTCATCACCTGTGGAATACAATTACCTGTAAACTGAAATGTTCTATTTAACATGAACCCAGAATAAAACACTATGTTGTTCTGTTTTGAAAATTCTACATTTCACCCCGATTTCAGCTGTGAGCTATTATAAGCTCCAGAACTGTACCAGTTAGAGTTAGAGTGAGCGAACAGCAGGAGGGATGTGGAAAAATCACTAAGGGTTGTAGTTTGATTTGTCAAGTGGTACGGGCCAGCTTGAGTTATTAGTGTATAAAGTAGAGTCACAGAGACACATTAATCAATATGACAGATCTGGGACATAATAAGGTAATGCCAGCCACAAGGATCAGAAGCTCTTCCCTGGGCAGCCCCAGTGGTGAATGTAAGCTGCAGCAACTATCAAGACAATGGCATTAATATTCATGCCCATAAGGTTTTTATAAACAGATCAATTTATGTCAACCCTGCTGTTTCAATCCATGAGCCCTCACTTCTCTTTTAATCTCATTTATTCAAGAAAGGTCAAGACTTCTCCACGCATGTAGTGTCCTGCTCATTTGCATTTGTATCTCCCCACAATCATAGCCTGTACAGACAATAAAGGTCCACTTGATTTCCAAGAATTGAGACCATACTCTGGACTGGAGTCAACCTGGGTCTGAAGTATTAAGTACAGAATAACTGGGTCTGGGGTGAGTCCAATTCAGATGAGTAAAGTCCATGTAAAAAATGTTTTGTCCAAGACCATAGTTCAAAGAAGGTTCTATCAGCTCTGATCATGTGATGCCATGTTCTATTGTTCCATTGCAGCAGCTGGTTAATTGGTGGAGCATCTGCTTGTGTTGCTGGCCTGTTTTTTTTTTTTTGCATCTGTCTGAGTTGGCTGCATTTTGTAACAGGTATAATTTATCATGGTTGTTCTCAGATGAAATGAAAATGTATGCATGTCTGGTTGAAGTAGATTTTACAAGGGTATGTTTCTGAACAATGAATTCACTTAAACTCACGATCAATTAAAAAAATATATATATACTGTATATTTTTGGGGATTTTTGAGTTGATAGGAAGGAGAACAAGCTGTGAAAGGGGGGCAGAACCCAGGCCACTGAGGGTTGAGGCACTGCCTCGTTGGGGCGTCAGCTCTACCAGGTGAGCTATACAAAAATCTATTTATGTTAGATAATAACATAGCATGAGAAGTAAAAAAAAAAAGAAAGGAAATCAACCACAAACAAACATTTAAAAACCTTAATAATTAGGGAAGCTTATTGTCCAATTTTCTAACAATTACCAATAATGAGTAAAGCACAGTTTGGCAGACAGCCCTCTAGAATGCCCACATCTTACAAACTTTTATAAGACAGGCTTTCTGTTATATGTTGCTGCAACCCTTAAGACTTTAGCAGGCTAATTTCCCCAGTGTTCCCCTTTAACATGTAAATCTTACAACCTCAGGCACTCCCTGTAAAAGTCTTTTTACTGTGTTCTTCTTGTTGTGGCCTCTTACCTTGTCTGGCAGGTCAATAATGGGCTCTGCTTCGCGTGGTGATGTGTTGTGCCCTAGAAAGACTTGGAGGAAGTACCGGCTACTTGCTGCAAGAACTGCCTTGTGTGCGCGAACCTCCCTGCCCTCCACCAGTATGGTCACATCGCAAAGGATGCCCTGCCGCCGCTGCTCCTCCAGGCTCAACAGCACATTGGCACAGTGGACGTTGGATTCATACACATACATGGGCGATGCCGCCTCACTGTCCTGGTCTTCGCCTGCCAACATCACTTCCTCGAGGACTGTGCAAAGAAGAGAGAAAGAAGGTAATGATACAGTGTTAGCTTGCTAAATGGGTACATTTACATTGTGTAGGATAATGTTTTCAATTTCAGAAGAGATTATACAAGGAGTTTGTTTAGGTTGTAGTCAATTATATCTAAAGACAATTACATAGGAATAGTAACAGAGAATATCTGTCTGAACGTCCATCCAGCTGTCTACCACTTCGGACAAGCACAAAATACCACTCCAAGTACTTGCTAAATTGCAATGAAATTACTTATGAAAAACTAGATCAAGCCCAACTGCAATACCAAGCCGCTTCTGAGCCACACTCTGCACTACAGATGTAAGACTATAAGTCAAGTAATCCTTTAGAAGTGCACCAGAAAATGTATTGGCATCTATTGAGTTACTTGTTATTGTGTGAAATCAATATAAAAAAAACCTGGACCAAGTGGTAACCCTTTGGTGATGGCTGATGTCACAGTAGGTTTGTGAACAGCTTTTTTCAAGCCTTGGCCCGAGTCAAGCTGGGATTCCAACCTTGCTGTGAGGTTACAGATGATGAAAACCATAACACCCCCCATCATCTTGGCTTTTTGAGACCAGAAGTAACCATATTTGGAGAAGAGAGGGGATGAGCCCGACTGAGAGCTTGAGGAAATGGCACACCCACCTACACCTGTGACCTGCGGTACTAGCTATCAATCATACAGCATACATGTCCCAATGGGTACCATATTTTCTCATCTATTTCACTCTAAATAGGACCATAATTTACTAAATGAACATCATGGTGTTCAATCCTGTATGAAAATGTTTACTGACATAATAAATCAGTGAGAAATAGGGTTCTTTTCTTGTTGACCCTATAGGTACAGACTTATTTTGGCAACCAGTAGAGTCACACTGCTGGTCATATGAGAGAATACAGGTTTAAGGCATTGGCTTAACCTTCCGGACTTTCCAGAGTTACGTCTGTTATATATATATATATATATATACAGTCTTTGTTTTGGATAGACCACCTCTGTATGACCCTTTGGGACATCAGTAAAGACCTTGCCTTTTTACTCTCAACCCTGCCTCCAGTGTGTTTCTGCATCTTAGTCTCTTTGTCACAGTATAGTACTACAACAGTAATAAGCTTTACATGTCTGTCCTCACACTGCTGAGTCCTTCAGAAAATAAAAGCCTTGCCAGTTTTCTTTTTGTGTCAATGCCTCTCTGACAGTCTCAGACATCTGAACAGCACAAGGACACAAAAGGGTATTTAACTATTCCCTACAGGGTTATCGTATAGTGAATTGTGAAATGTTTATTATAAGAGTAAACAAGTGCATATACCTGTGTATACAGCACATTTATGTGTGTTATTAGATATTAAAGAATATGTATTAGATGAATATAAAGAAGCCTGCACACTGATTCCAGGCAAATCTATCCAGAGGCGTTTCATTGTGTTTCATTTCAATGCTGCAGTACATAAAGCCCTGACACAGACAGCTGAGCATGCAGTCTGTCTGTCTCATCAGGCATAGGCTGTGTGTGTGTGTGTGTGTGTGTGTGTGTGTGTGTGTGTGTGTGTGTGTGTGTGTGTGTGTGTGTGTGTGTGTGTGTGTGCTGTGTGTGTGTGTGTGTGTGTGTGTGTGTATTTGTCAGTAGGCAGAGAGGGGGCTGCTTTCTGCTGATTCATGGCTTTTGAATAGGCAGAGACCAGAACTGGGGGCTTGCTGAAGTAGTGTTCTGTCTTTTCTTCCAGTGGCCCACGGGCCAATCATCATCTTAGCATTTTACATCATCTCCAGCTTCCCCTCAGGAACACTTCAGGCTCAGACCATTCTCTCCTGTTTTTATGATGCTTGCAAATTGTTCACGACAGCCCTTTGCCCAGTGCACCGTTATGCTCATATCTTCTGAGCGGCTGCCTGCTGAGAGTGAAAACAAAAGGAGGAAATGCATTCACTAACATCGCTCTTTGTGTCAAGTCATCTAATGTATTTCTACTATAAATGGCTGAGATAAATTTACTATCACTGTACTGTACAGTACCTTACTGTACTCAGCGCTGACTGTGGCCAAAGTGAGTTTTATTTTGAGGTAAGAAGCAATGGAGACAGAGGTGGGAGAGTAAAACACCAAGACTAACTAACTAATTTCTAAAAATTTGGAGAAATTGCATAAACGTTCCTCACTTTACATATTTCCACATCCCTCACTTTGAATTAGCAGGTTCTGACATATAAAGCCGTGTTACTCCATGTTTTGCCTTTTTTTCCCTCCACGCTGGGTAAAGTGTTCAGAGCGAGTATGAGGGGCTTTGGTAAACAAGGCATTGCCAGTGGTTTCATCATCTTGTCTGGGCTGTGTGTTAATATGTGTGAGGGGATGTAAAAGGAGCAGACCAAGCTGACAGGCAGCCCACTGATAACCGTAATCCTCAAACTGTCGAAACATTTATAGTAAAATGACTAGAGAAGTAAGGAGAGGAGAGACACAGAGTGTAACTGGGCTAAAATAACCAGGTAAGAAGTGAAGAGATGAACTTTATAAGGAACACCAGAAATAAAGGTTTCTGAATGTGCTGACTCCTGATTGCCACTGGCTTTACTTTACTTAAAGGTCCAGTGTGTAGGATTTAGGTGAAAGGGATCTGTTGGCAGAAATTGAATATAAATCAATCCTAGTGATGTTTTCTCTAGTGTGTTTCATCTAAATTGTAAGAATTGT